>NC_069789.1:47610763-47921597 GCF_027406575.1 Nycticebus coucang
TGATCTAGAAACGCTGGGGAGAAACTGGCAAAGGGGGAACCAACAGAGGAAAAGTTTTGTGTGCCGAGGGTTGAAGTGACTTTCCCAAGGGTAGAGGTTTGTAGACGCTGTAAGGCACAGGAACGCAGTTTGCCCTCTGCTCCTCTAGTGGAAGTTAACTACACGGAGGACGGAAGAGGAAGTGGACTGCTCTGCCCAGCCTGCCGCGTCTGCACGCGGAGGACGCGGAGGAAGGAGACCACCTTGCCTTCAAGGAACTTAGACTCTTGCTGGGGCCCGTGTGAAGCTGGGGCCAGAACACTGTGCTGAAGCTGGCTTAATAGGCTTGACCACCCACCAACTGTGATCTTAGAAAAAGTCTTTCCAGTTGTGAGTCACAGAGGATTTAAAGCTCGTAAAGCCCAAGACAATAAGCCCTATCCATGTGTGTGCTATTGCTCATATGAAAAAGAATATGCTTTGAGTTTCACATAGGACTCATGTGAAGACTGCAATAGACGCATGTGCAATAAAGATTTATCACTGTGACAAACAGCAGAAAACAAGTACTTCAAACTATGATCTTAAACTGTGCTACCTTTGTAAGCTCAGGATTAGTTTAGCAAAGGGAAAGATGAATATGCTTTGGAGTGTGTCATTAGATCAGTGTAACTTTGGCAAAATAAATAAGCATCTGGCCCTTCTTCAAGGAAAAGCTATCATGGAGACTATTTCATGTTTGCATTTTAAGAAGCATTGACTATGCCCGTCACTAGAATAGCTAGATGGACAAAATATAGCCCTGGGTCCTTACATTTGACACATTCGAGTCTGATAATAGTTAACATTAGTTATCGAGTATTAAGGATCAAGGCTCCTTCTTAGTCATTAAGCACATTATCTTGTTTAGTCCTTGCAACAGCCTAATAAGTTCAGTGTTCTGTCCCCCACTTCCAACATTAGGCGACTAGGAATCAGAATGGTTTCCAGGGTCATACAATAAATGGCAGAATTTGATTTTAAAGTCAGTGTGAATTTAGGCCCTTGCTCCTAACCACAATGTTCTGCTGCAGACAGGCAGAATTCATTGAAATAAATGTAATTATGATGTTCTGTGGGAGTACAGTGAGTGAGTGGCCAAGTTAGCTTGGGGAACTGTCAAGGCAGGCACCACACTTAAGTAACATTCAAGCTGAGCCTGAAGGATGGACGAGATGTTGCAAGTTGAAGATGGGAGAAGAATTATCTGGGCAGAGAGAACTAAAAAGTTACAGTTGGGGCCCCCTCAGCGTACAAGTAGAATATAGGTTCTTGGGGAGAGGACAGGAAGTCAGGCAAAAACGGTGGTGGGGCATCTTCTCTAGAGGTGAGTTTTGTCACAGAGGTCATAGGGGAGCCACTGAAAATGTTTAAGCAGAAGGGTACCACCAACAGTCCAGTGTTTTAGACTGTGTGCTGCTGGCAGCATTGCAGGTGGACTGGAGGGAACCCGACCACTAGTTAAGGGAGCATTTGCAGTTAAGGAGGTGAAGAAAGCTGGAATCAAGGCAGTGGCATCAGGGAAAGAACAGATATTAAGGGTAACTCCAGTTTCTTGTCCAGCCATATAGTTTGTCTACATGGGGAGATGAAAGGCAGGCATGTAGCAGATAGTGTTGGTTTTCTAGCTTTAGCCTGATTAGACTTGTAGTTTCAAGACAGGAGCCATAAATATCCTATAATTTTTTTAAAGGCATTTTCTTGATAATTAGGAAGGCAAATCTCCATGAAGAGATGATTCCAGGAGTATTGATAAGATCTGGTGATACAATGGTAACAAAAACTGCCTCTTTCCCTGCCCTCTCAGAGCTTTGTATCGTCTGGTGGAGAAGGCAGACATTGATCAGATCATCACACAAACAAATGCAAACTGTCAGTGGTCTCACGTGCTAAGGCAGAGCTCAGGGGATTTGATCTAGTCAGGAAAAGCTTTTTTTTTTTTCTTTTTTTGAGACAGGGTCTCACTTCATTGCCCTTGGTAGAGCGACATGGTCTTATAACTTATAGCAACCTTAAACTCTTGGGCTCAAGTGATCCTCTTGCCTCAACCTCCTGAGTAGCTGGGACGCCTGCCATATGTCCAGCCATTTTTAGAGAGGAGGTCTTGCTCTTGCTCAGCCTGGTATTGAACTCCTGAGCTCAAGTAATCCATCCACCTCAGTCTCCCAGAGTGCTAGGATTATAGACATGAGCCACTATATCACCCTGGGTAGAGTGCCCTGGTGTCATCATAGCTCACAGCAACTTCAAACTCTTGGGCTCAAGGATCCTCTTGCCTCAGTCCCCCAAGTAGCTGGGACTACAGATGCTCTCACCACAAGGCCTGGCAGTTTTTCTATTTTTACTAGAGACCAGGTCTTGCTCTTGCGCAAGCTGGTCTCAAATTCCTGAGCTCAAGCAATCCATCCCTCTTGGCTGCCCAGAGTGCTAGGATTATAGGCATAAGCCACCATGCCAGCCCCAGAAAAGCTTTTCTGAGAGGAATGCTTGACCTATATAATCTAAAGGATGCGTAGAAATTAACCAAAAGAAAAGGAGGTAGGACAAGCATTCTAAGCAGGGGAATAGCGTTTGCAAAATTCCACTGTTTGGAAGACAAAATGACTGGACCAGAGCTAGAACGACAGTTCAGGATGAAGTTAGGAAGTAATAGGTACCCTTGGCCAGGCTATGGGAGTTTACTTGAACAATAGAAAGCTCTGACGGGTTTATGTGTTAGATAAATTTGACCCTGACAATTGTGTTTTATTACAGGTGGATAGTTTCATGTAAAGGGAAGAATTTTGTCAAACCCAAGAAGTTTCTGAATATACACCTACCTAGGCAGATCTTCGATACATTTTTAGACTCCAGTTTTTTTTTTTTAACATTCTGATTTCTGGGTCTCTAACCAAGTATGAAGATGAAACGACTGAAATGTTAGGTAGGTAGTTAGAAATCTGGCTCTCTTGGGGAAGGAGGACAAGGGCAGGGTCCCAAGTACCCCATGTTGGTGTTGTCCACCTTAGTTCTGTCTCAAGTGATTGCTCACACTTGGGGAGGAGGAAACACCCTACTAATTTACCAGTCAGAATTTAGTGTGCCAGTTGGAAAAAGGATATAGAAGACGCTCTAGCCCACAGACCTAGCAACAGGTACAATAGAGTCTTGTAGGTGACCTAGGTCAGCCTTAAGGCTAATTATCATGTCATTAGCTTAAATCTACATCATGGTCCACACCCCTCAATGGGCTCTCAGAGAGGCTCATGGGAGGTCCAGATATGCAATAGGACCTTGGTTCCAAGGTGACCTTTGAACCACAAGGTAGGCCCAACCCAGACAGTATAAAACAGAATCCAAGGCCATAATCTTGGCCTCTGCCTATTTGCCGTGGCAGTGGGCTCTGTGGCAGTGGGCTCCGTTTGCTGTTGTGGTGAGCATATCTTGTTATGTAAACCTCTGTCTTGCTCTGTATGCCTATCTTTCCCTTCCTCAATAAACTTTGTTTCCCACTTGCCTTTGGGATGTCTGGTCACTTTTTAACCAAGAAGACTCCAAGAACTAAGGAGGAAGACAGCTGCCTGAAACCCCAACCTTTTAGGACATAGGCAGCTGCCTTGAAACCCAACATTTCAAAGTCAAGAACCAATTATAATGCAGCAGACAGTTTGCTGTTTCAAGGATTAATTGTGCAAAGTAATCTTGTTTTTTTTTTTTTTTAAGTACAAGTAATTTTTTGTTCTCTTTTACTGGGAAAGATTTCCACCGCTGAGAAGAAAAAAAAAAACAATAGCATAGCTACTGAGTTGTCTCTCCAGATAAGAAGTCTCTTCAAGAGACTTTTTCTTGAGGGTAGAGGTGACTGTGATTTGAGAACACTGGAAAAGAAACAGCCTCATTTCAGAAAAATTCCTGTGCTGAAGTTAAGTGACTTGGGATGGAGAAATGGTCAGTGAAGGAATAGCCTTGAATTTAGGAACTTAAATTATGAAGAAAACTATTTTTTTAAATTTGAAAACCACTGTTTCAAATAAATAGTCAAGAAATGGCAACAAATCAGGCAAGGCAGGCCGATGACAGCCCTCTTCACGAAGCTCACACTTGTCACTTGGCCACTCTGCATTCTCACATTCCGGGAGGGCAGTCCTGGAGCTGCCAGGCCCATGGGCCTTTTCCACTCCCTTTGCTTCATAACTTTGAAGAATAAGAGTTTGAAAGGAGATTTTTGATTACTTTGTCTCATTGAAACCCAGGAAAAGAGGGTTAAAAGGACAAAGGGCCCTTTTACTTAACCTAGAAATCGATCTAATGCATGAGGAAACTACCCTTCCAACTACACATTAGCACATGAAAGAAATAGTTCCAGCCTAGGGAAATAAAACCTTAGCAATGAACATGAACCAAGGACCTGTAGCCGATATTGCAATTCCTCTACATGTATTTCATTTATTGAGTATATGTTATGTGCTTTCATTATGATACACCTTAGTCATATGAGGAAGGAGGTAAGACCAACATACATATAAACAGTTATGAAGTGGCTGAATAACGACACTCATAGATAGTAGGTCCTAAGCCCAGTAACCTGTGAATGTTACCGTAGATGGGTTAAAAAGGTCTCACAGATGTGTTGAATTAAGGATCTTGCCATGGTGAGGGTATCCTGGAATATCCAGGTGGGCCCTCAAGACAGTCATAAGTGTTCTTATAAGAGAGGCGGGAGGAGATTTGACACAGACAGGAAAGGAGGCAGAGATTGGAGTGACTTGGTGATAAAGCAAGGAATGCCAGTAGCCACTGAGTAGTTGGAAGAGGTAAGGGACAGAGTTTCCTTTCCCCCACATCCTCTGGGTGGAGTGTGGCCCTGCCAACATCTTGATTTCACCCCACTGTTTCTGCTGATGTCAGACTTCTGGGCTCCAGAACCATGATAGAATAATTCCTTTTGTTTTAAGCCACCCAATCTGTAGTAATTTGGCACAGCAGCCACCAGAAACTAATACAGATTATAGTACAGGCTCATCGCTTATAGCACAGTGGTTATGGTGCCAGCCACATATACTAAGCCTGGTGAGTTTGAACTCTGCCCGGACCAGCTAAACAACAATGACAACTGCAACAAAAGGTAGCCAGGCGTTGTGACAGGAGCCTGTAGTCCCAGCTACTTGGGAGGCTGAGGCAAGAGACGTGCTTAAGCTCCAAGAGTTTGAGGTTGCTGTGAGCTGTGATGCCAGGGCGACCTAGTAAGACTCTATCTCAAAAAAACAAGCAAAAACAAAACACCCCCAAACAAAAAAACACCAAATAATTATAGTACAATAAAATGTGACTAAGGGTTCAACGAAGTGCAATAAAAAGGCTTCACAGAGAACCTGACTTTATAGCTCTTTCTAAAAGGAAGAGTAAAGATTGGCCAAAGGAAAAAGGGACTACAAAAATGGTTTAAGGTACTAATAGTACAAATTCAAGAGAGAATTCAACAATCCAGGGAACTGTTTTTCTTGGATTTAACAAATATTTACATAGCGGTCATTATATAGCAGGCACATCTTTAAAATATATTCTCATTTAGTCCTCCTAAAATGAGAACCTAAAAATGAGGACATTCAATCACAGAAGTGAAATAACTTGGACCTTAGGTGATAGAGAACTGAGTAGACACCAAATGTCCCTCTGCACAGACACATAACAGCCATGCTGTACACACCAGCCAGTGCCTTCAAAGGCACCAAAAATCAGGTGAATTTTAATATTATATCAAGAAAAGAGGCACCAGAGAGGGCAGAAGTTGTTTTTTTTTAGAGTCAGAGTCTCAAGCTATTGCCCCAGGTAGAGTGCTATGGTGTCACAGCTCACAGCAACCTCAAACTTTTGGGCTTAAGCAATTCTCTTGCTTCAGCCTCCAAGTAGTTGGGGCTACAGGGGTCTGCCACAACACCGGGGTATTTTTTAGAGGTGAGGTTTTGCTGTGGCTCAGGCTGGTTTCAAACTGGTGAGCTCAGGCAATCCACCCACTTGGGCCTCCCAGAGTGCTAGGATGATAGGCATGAGCCACCACCACATCCACCCGGCCCCTAGGGCAGAAGTTTTGCTTGTCTTATGCTCTCCTCCATTCCCTCACCAACACTCCCAGTGGAGAGAATCTGTGTACCCAGTTGGGGGGAGAGAGAGTGAAGTGACTGTGGGCTTTGCATTGAAACTCAGGGCCACCCTGGCACAGGGGAACACAGCACACGGCAGAATTCTGCTGGTGCCCACAGAGGGAGCATTTGGACCAGCCTGGCCAGAGGGAAATCCTCTGCCCCAAAGTCCAATTCCCTGGTAGCCCACCACCACTAGCAGACAAAGGGCAGCCTGGGGCCTGGATTAAATTTGAAGGCAGCCTGGACACAGCATGGCAGTTCTCATGATTGTGCCGTCTCAGTGCCAGCGGACTTGGGATGCACATGACCCCATGAGCCACAGCAGCTGCATCCAGGCCAGTGCCTGTGTCACCCCTCCCCCAACCATAGGCAGTGCCGCCCAGGGAGAGTCCTCTTCCACTGGAGGAAAGGAAAGGAGAGAGCTTAGAGGACTCTGTTTTCTAACTTGGGTACCTGTTCAGCCACAGTAAAATAAAGTACAAAGCAGACTCCTGAGGCCCGGAGTCCAGGCCATGTTCCAGGATAGCACTTCTGGACCCATGCTGGGCCAGAAGGACACATACTGCTCTCAAGGGAAGGACCCAGGAGGCACCGCTGTTGATTAAGAGCCCTTGGGCTTTGAACAAACATTGGAGGTATCCAGGCAATAGTCGCCACTGGCTTTGGGTGAGACTGGCCTGGCTTCAGGTATGACCCGGTGCTGGTGGTCACCAGAGAGAGTCACTGTGTCATTCCTTCCCAGCTCAGAGATCAAGGGAAGAGAGTGAGAGACTTTGCCATGTAATCCAGGGAATTCTCTTGTATCTTACCCAAGATCACCAAGGCTGTACCACCAAGAGTTTGCAAGAGACACAGCAGCACTAGGCGTGGCCGCCCCAGTGCTGATCCAGCTGCAGGGACTAGGACTTAGACTATAGCTCTCAATTCTTTCTGAAAGTGGGAAGAGGCTTCTCGAGGAGTCAAGCCCAGGCCATAAAGATGAATATACATTACCTACCTCTTCATGCCCAGAAGTCAGTGAACATCTACAACAATCAGGAACATCCAGAAAGATATGACCTCACTAAAAAACGAAGTAAGGCATCAGTCACCAATGCCAGAGTGACAGAGGTAGGTGAGCTTTCAAGGAATTCAAGGGTGGCGCCTGTGGCTCAGTGAGTAGGGCGCCGGCCCCATATACCGAGGGTGGCAGGTTCAAACCCAGCCCTGGCCGAACCACAACAAAAAAATAGCTGGGTGTTGTGGTGGGCGCCTGTAGTCCCAACTGCTCAGGAGGCTGAGGCAGGAGAATCCCGGAAGCCCAAGAGCTGGAAGTTGCTGTGAGTCCTGTGATGTCATGGCACTAAAGTGGTAAAGTGAGACTCTGTCTCTACAAAAAAAAAAAAAAAAAAGGGAATTGAAAATAGCTGTCCTGAAGAATCTCAGTGACCTCCATGACAACACCAAGAAGAAATTCAGAAGCCTATCACAGACATTTAACAAAGAGATTGAAACAATAAAAGAAAAATCAGGTAGAAATTCCAGAGCTTAAGAATTCAATTGACAAACCGAGACATGCTTCAGTCTCTCAATAGCAGAACTGACAAAACAGGGCGGTGCTGGGCGGCGCCTGTGGCTCAGCGGGTAGGGCGCCGGTCCCACATGCCGGAGGTGGCGGGTTCAAACCCAGCCCCAGCCAAAAAAAAAGATTAAAAAAAAAAAACAGGGCGGTGCCTGTGGCTCAGTGAGTAGGGCGCCGGCCCCATATGCCGAGAGTGGCGGGTTCAAACCCAGCCCTGGCCAAACTGCAACAAAAAAATAGCTGGGCATTGTGGCAGGCGCCTGTAGTCCCAGCTACTCGAGAGGCTGAGGCAAGAGAATCGGGTAAGCCTAAGAGTTAGAGGTTGCTGTGAGCCGTGTGACGTCATGGCACTCTACCCGAGGGCGGTACAGTGAGACTCTGTCTCTACAAAAAAAAAAAAAAAAGAACTGACAAAACATTGGTGAGCATGAGGACAGTCTATTTGAAAATACAGAGTCAGGGCACTGCCTGTGGCTCAGTGGGTAAGGCGCCAGCCTCATATACCGAGGGTGGCAGGTTCAAACCTGGCCCCAGCTAAACCGCAACAAAAAAAATAGCCGGGCATTGTGACGGGCGCTTGTGGTCCCAGCTACTCGGGAGGCTGAAGCAAGAGAATCGCTTGAGCCCAGGAACCGGAATGTTGCTGTGAGCTGTGTGACACCAGGGCACTCTACCGAGGGCAACAAAGTAAAAGTCTGTCTCTACAAAAAGAAAAAAAAAAGAAAGAAAGAAAGATAGAAAAAAGAAAATACACAGTCAGAAGAGAAAAAGAAGAAAAAAGAATAAGAGAAAAAAAAGAATAAGAATGAAACATGCCTGAAAAATCCAGAAAATAGCCTCAAAAGAGCAAATCTAATAAGAGTCATTGGCCTTAAAGAGGAGATAGAGAGAGAGATTGGTGTCGAAAGTTTAGTCAAGGAAATAAGAGAGAACTTTCTAAATCTAGAGAAAGATAAAAAAGTCAGGTAGAAGAATGTCACAAGACACAAGGCAGACTTAAGTAACAAAGCTACCTCAAGACATTTAATCATCAGTCCCACTCCCAAAGGTCACAGCTAAAGAAAAGGTCCTAAGGGAGGCAAGAAAAAGAACACAATAATACATAAACGGTCTCTGATACATCTGACGGCAGTGGAAACCCTGCAGGTCAGGAAAGAGTGGCATGACATATTCAAGCCTTAACCCTAGAATATGATATCCTGCAAAAACATCCTTCAAGTCTGAAGGAGAAATAAAGACACTCCCAGATAAACAAAAGCTGAGAGGCTTCATCTTCACCAGACCTGCTCCACAAGAAATGCTTAAAGGAGCTCTTCAGCCAGGCACCAGCTTAGGAGTTCAAGACCAGCCTGAGCAAGAGGGAGACCCTGTCTCTAAAGAAAGGGAGGGAGGGAGGGAGGGAGGGAGGGAGGGAGGAAGGAAACTAGTTAGGTGTTGTGGCGGGAAGGAAGGAAGGAAGGAGGGAGGGAGGGAGGGGAAGGAAGGAAGGAAGGAAGGAAGGAAGGAAGGAAGGAAGGAAGGAAGGGAAGGAAGGAAACTAGTTAGGTGTTGTGGCGGGTGCCTGTAGTCCCAGCTACTCAGGAGGCTGAGGTAAGAGAATCGCTTGAGCCCAAGAGTTGGAGGTTGCTGTGAGCTGTGATGCTACCGCACTCTACCCAGGTTGACAGAGTAAGCCTCCATCTCAAAAACAAACAAACAAATAAACAAAAAACCCTAACAACAACAAAAAAGAGCTCTTCTATCTGACAGAAAAAAATGTTAAAGAACAGTAAGAAATCTTCAGGAGGCATACAAATCTTCAGGAGGCATACAACTCAGCTGTAAAGACACAAACAGAATACTTACTCCATTGTTGTAATTATAGTTTATAAACCACTTATATCTTGAGCAGGAAGACTGAAAGACAGCCCGTCTAAAATAACCACAACAACTTTTTGAGAGGTAGTATTTTTTTTTCTTCTGAGACAGTCTCACTTTGTTGCCCTCGGTGTAGTTGCGTAGTACGTCGCAGCTCACGGCAACTCTTGGGCTCAAGCGATTCTCCTGTCTCAGCCTCCCGGGTAGCTGGGACTACAGGCGCCCACCACAACACCTGGCTATTTTTTTAGAGACAGGGCCTTGCTCTTGCTTAGGCTGGTCTCGAACCTGTGACCTCAGGCAATCCACCCACCTCGGCCTCTGGGAGTGCTAGAATTACAGGTATGAGCCACCCAACCTTTTGAGAGATAGTATAAAAAGAGATAGATGGAAACAACAAAAAGTGAAAAAACCGTGGAGTGGAGGTGGGGTAGATGGAGTTAAAGGGTAGAATTTCTGTTACATTTCTTTGCTAGTTTATTTATTTGTACGCAGAATTGTCATCTGTTTGAAAGCATTGGTTTAAAGTGTTTCTTTTTGTGAGCCTCATGATAACCTCAAATCAAAAAACTTACAACAGACACACAGAAAATAAAAAGCAAGAAATTAAAATACGCTACCTGAGAAAATCACTTTTAACAAAGGAAGATCGGAAAGAAGAAAGACAAGACCACAAAGCAACCAGAAATTCAGTAACAACATGTCAGTATTAAGTCCTTACCGATCAGTGATAACAAAGTCTCCAGTCAAAAGACGTAGAGTGGCTGAAGGGAGCCCTGAAATAACTGGGTGAGTGAACTGGGGGGCTGGGCTGCCGCGAGATGGGTGAGTCCAGGCTCAGAACCTCTCCACCGTGCTGCCTCTGTTAGGCCAGAGCTAGGGGTGGAGGAAGATGGGCAGGATGAAGGCCATATGCCCAGGAGTTAGACTGTACTAGGAACCAGAGAAGAGTTTTGGCTGACATCAGCTTTTTACTTTAGAAAGGTCATTTTTAGTGCTAAATAGAGACTATATTAGAAAGGGCTGGGAAGAGAGAGCTAAGGAGTCTGTTGCAGAGGAGGGATGTTGTGGCATGTATGAGTGACGGTGGCGATGAGGAGGAACAGTACGGATCTGAAGAACTTAATTCACAGGACCTGGGGATTGGGCAGGAAAAGGGAAAAGAGAAGGTGGAATATGGCCATAGAAATAGTCTAAAGATAGCTGATGTCACCTCCAACAAATCCTTCAAGTTCATGTTCTCCCCACTTCAGCCCTGTATGTATTCCACAAACAAGATGTTTTATTTCTTCCTTCGCCATATCTGTTGTCCCTTCCCTTCCCTTCCCTTCCCACAGAATTTCACTCTGTGCCCTGGGTAGAGTGCCCCATGGTATCATCGCAGCTCACAGCAACCTCAAACTCTTGGGCTCAAGAGATTCTCTTGCCTCAGCCTCCCAAGTAGCTGGGACTACAGGCATGTGTTATCATGCCCAGCTAGTTTTTCTATTTTTAGTAGAGATGAGGGTCTCGCCCTTGCTCAGGCTGGTTTTGAACTTCTGAGCTCAGGTGATCTACCCACCACAGCCTCCCAGAGTGCTAGGATTACAGTTGTGAACCACCCCACCCGCCCTCTCCTATTCTTAAGCTGCTCAGCCCTTATGGCTTTACATCTGGTTTAGCGCAGTAGCCTCCTGAACACTGCAGTGGAGTGATGCTTTGAGACGTTAGCCGAGGACCATGCATACAGCGCTACCTTTCTTTCCACTTACCATTACCTCCCATTTAGTCGGGGGCATTGACTTGGAGAAGAAAGGATATTGCAAGATAGGGGTGAAAGCCTCCTGGGCTTCACAAGCCTAGGGTTTTGGATTACAAAAGCCTGAGGACTGGCCGGAGAGCTCAGAGCTCCAATCTTATCAAATTCATGATGATGCAGGAGTGAGGAGTCCCTCTGCCCAGACAAGATTCTCCAGAGGCCGGGTGTGGGAGAACTGGAGGGAAGGCCAGGGAGAAGTTGCGGCACTTCTTTGAGAAGGGGCAGGCACCATGGTCTCCTTCCAGACTGAACCCTCGGTGAGTGGGAAGCAGAGCTAAGCCCACCCCTGGTCAGTTAGAAGGGATTCAGAAAAGAGATAACTATGTCCTAGTCTCACACGGACCCCCAGATTCCCTACGTAATAGAAACGAGTGTGTGGGGGAAATGCAACTTTTCATGGGAAGCAAGAGAGTGATTTCCCATGGACTCCGGAGGAGTCCCGAAGTACACAAAGAGCCATATGTTGTGATCTAAATGTTTGTGCCCCGGTTCATAGGCTGAAATCCTAATGTCCATGGTGGTGGTTTTAAGAGGTGGGCCCTTTTGGCAGTGGTTAGAACATGAGGGCCAGCCTGGCTCTCATGAATGGCGTTAGCGTCCCTATGAAAAAGGCGCAGGGAACTTGTTTGCCCCTTTCACACATGAAGCAGCAGCAGCAAGGTGCTATGTATGAGGAAAGAGCCTTTCCAGAATGTGCTGGCACCTTGGTCTTTCTTTCTCAAACCAAAATTACTGTGGCCTTTTGTTACAGCAGCTGGGATAGACTAGGGCACCATCCAGGAGCACCACTGTGGGTGAGAACAGGGACCAGCCCAGAGATCTAGAAGGACTGATGACCAAGGACTGGAGATGTTCCCACCCCCACCAAACACGCAGTGCTCTCGCGTCACAATGCTGACCACATGGAAGGGGCAACTCCAGGGAACCAGCTGAGAGGACATTGCCGGAAAAACAAGGGCTCATAACAACAACTGTCAGTTTCTTAAGGACATGAGTTCATAGATGAGTTTCATCTTTCCAGTCTCTCCCTATTCCATATGCCTTTGTCTGCTCTGTTAATGACACTTTTGTTGAAGAACTACCAGTAGTCCCTTACCGTCTAGCTCCTCAAGGCCAAGCTGTTCTTTCCCACTTTAAAAACCTAACTTCTGTCTTACTCAGCTTTAGTTGTACCTATTCTGAGAAGCCTCTCTGAACATTTCTTCCCATAGCACTTTCTAGTTCCTAAGGTAGGTCTTATCTGTACCTTGTTGGCATATGATCAACTTTATGTGTATATGTGCTTGTGTACATGGATACTTATATATTCATATATATGTACCTACATAAGTGTATCTCCCTGTGTACATTAAAAGGTCTTCAAAGGGAAATACATACGTTGTATTTATTTCATATTCTTCTCAATGGATAGCTTGATACTTGTTATGTGTTAGAATCTGACATGTTTTCTGAGTGACTGAAGTATAGAGAGAACTAATAAGGCTTTGACTGGTGGTGCACTTTGGTTTTAAGAGGCTGTTACACTGATAATGTTTTTGACCCAGCTCCTGGACTTCATGATACCATATCCAAAGAATGAATAAACAAAACTAGGTAGTGAATCTATGAAGAGTTTTAAGAGATCAATATCTTTGTTCTGAGGTAGAAAGATCAGAATCTTTATTCTAAGGTAGTTAAAACAATAATTATGAAAGTGCCAAGAGTTGACCTAAGCATGCAGATGGTCAAAAGGCACCTGGGCAATGTTTTTTTGTCTCACTGGCAAGCAAGCATTGTGGACTCGAACAGAAATATTAATTTGCTTCCAGGCTGAAGAGTGGCAAGAGCAAAACTCCCTAACGCATAATTTAGAGTCCTACTACCAGCCTCTCAGCCGCATTGCAGCGTTTTTACCAGAGGCACACTTCCCCCAGAATAAGAAGCTATTTATATCAGCGGGAGAAGTAAGAAAGCCAGAGACATCCTGCAGAAGTAACTCTTTCAGGGTCAGAACTGATCAATTCTTAAACTGCCAGCTATATTCTCTTGTGTTTGAGGTAAAAAAGAAAGAAAGAAAGAAAGAAGAAAAAAAGCGTAAGCTGACTTTGTCCTCATGATTCAGGCAATATAATAGTTTTGACCAGATACCAAAAACTGAATAAAGAGGCAACAAAGAGCCAAGAAAAGACTGCTGTTCGGTCTTGAACTAGATGTGTGAGCTTTTACAATTTTATCTCTGGAAAGTCTCATTATAGTTTCTCCCCATCAAAAAAGAAAAGAAAAGGAAAATAAAAGGAAAAGGAAGTATTGAATGTAACAAAGTTCAGAAATCTTACACATTTCCATCTTGTGAGAACTTACGTGTATTAACAACTTTCTTATTTTGGTGGGAGGCAGTGGTGTCATCTAGTGGCCGAACGAGGAGGGCTGGGTGCAGAATCTGACTTTGCCAAAGGCTGGTGACCTTGAGCAACTCACATGAGGACAGATCTGTAGTGGTTTCGTACCCCCTGTGAAATCCCCATTGATTTTATGAGAGAGCAGAGCAGCTCCACCAAAAAAAAAAAAAAAGGATGAGGTGCAATATTTGAACCTACTACCTGTTTTATAGGTTTAATCTTAACAGAAATTTGAATATATCAGTATAGTTATTTCTTTTATATGCAAAGAGAAGAAAAATACAGGAGGGAAAATGTTAATAGCTGTGAGCCGAGGAAGAACCCATGGAAGAGCTGAACACGGTCCCATGTTTTGGCTTAGTTTTCTATTTCCTAATAAGGGTTAAATATTAGCAACATTAAATGTTTGTTATTTGAGAACTGTACAGAGACGTACAGATGAAATATACAACACATTTTCTTTCTTTTTTTTTTTTTTGTAGAGACAGAGTCTCGCTTTATGGCCCTGGGTAGAGTGCCGTGGCCTCACACAGCTCACAGCAACCTCCAACTCCTGGGCTTAGGCGATTCTCTTGCCTCAGCCTCCCGAGCAGCTGGGACTACAGGCGCCCGCCACAACGCCCGGCTATTTTTTGGTTGCAGTTTGGCCGGGGCCGGGTTTGAACCCACCACCCTCAGTATATGGGGGCCGGCGCCCTACCAACTGAGCCACAGGCGCCGCCCTATGCAACACATTTTCTGAAGTTGGAAAAAGAGTTCTTGTTTGCTTGATAACAAATGAATTTATACAACATTATCTGTAAATATTACTAATTTAGAACCCAAATTTGAGCCTCCCAAAGTGCTGGATTACAGGAATGAGCCACTGCGACTGAACCATTTGCCAAGTTTTGCAAAGCACAGAGATGTCAAGCAAGTATTTTATTTGATTAAGAAATTTTAAAAACTCAGGCTTTTATTTCACTGGCTTGTGAAATACAGCTCTGTGGATGCAGCAGGTGAACTTTTCTCCTTCATAGTGATTCTAGTTTTCCTGAATCTCTGTCTTTTTTTATCTCCAGCATTTTATAAAATGTAACCCTAAAAAAGAATACTGAAAAAAAAATAGATGAAGTGGAAAATAAAGAAAATTAGTAAGTGTAGCTTTCAGAGTCAAAGGATAAACCAACTAAAGATCTTTTGCTTCCCCTCATTATTCAGTCTTTTTTTTTTTGAGACAGTCTCACTATGTCACTCGGTAGAGTACCGTATCGTCACAGCTCACAGCAACCTCGGACTCTTGGGCTTAAGTGATTCTTTCACCTCAGCTTCCTACGTAGCTGAGACTACAGGTGCCCACCACAATGCCCGGCTATTTTTGTTGTTGTTGTAGTTGTCATTGTTGTTTTAGCAGGCCTGGGCCAGGTCTGAACCCGCCAGCCCCAGGTTCAAACCACTGATTATAGGAGCCAAGCCTATTCGGTCATTTGTTGATTTAATTGTATAAAATGCTTTCTTGGGTTATGTGGAGAAGCCAAAAGTAAGTTGGAGTCAGATTTTGTCCTCTAGGAAGAGGAAATGTGACATGTACTTAGAGCACTGTGCAAATCTACCAGAATGAGGACCTCATGAGGTCAAGGATGTTTGTCTGTTTTGCTCACTGCTATAGCCCCCGACAATGCCTGGTACAAGGTAGATGCTCAGTAAATACTTGTGGATGAAGAGATACTACTACAAGGCAGTGTGTTGAGCTGTATTAGAATTGGGGGGAGGGGCAGGGAGTTAAATTGCTAATACAATAGACAGGTAACTTCCTACCTTTGAAATTATAAATGTAACTTAATCAGCCCAGCAATCAGGCTGTAAACAGAAGCTCCTGTGCATTGCTATTACTTACGTCCATCAACTAGTCTGTGGTTCTCTTTACGTAAGATTGCAAACACACTACAGTATTGCCCCCAGAAACAGAATGCCCCAGAACTTCAACAGAATGCCTCAGAACTTCAACAACTTCAACAACAAACAAAAAATTCAAGCAGGGCGGCACCTGTGGCTCAACGGAGTAGGGCGCCGGGCCCATATGCCAGAGGTGGTGGGTTCAAACCCAGCCCTGGCCAAAAAAAAACAAGAGAGAGACCTTTAAAAAACAATTTTTTTTGGAGCAAATTTTGCCAGAATCTGAACCCTGCTTTGGAATCCAAATGCCCAGCATGTTGTTCGTGTGTTTTGGTATAAACATTTCCCTATTCTTGGGCCACCCATGTGCTTTGTCATTCAGTTGGTTGTGGGAAGCTGAAGTGAAAGCATCTCCAGTGATTTTTGGTGCTAATTTTATGCTTTTGTGCCTGTGTGTTATTTTTTATAGACTAACAACTAAGTGTATTCACCATGGTCCCTAAATAGTGGGGACAAAAAGAGTAAGAAGCAAGCTGTTAGAGCTACAATCGAAGTTAAGAAAGATCTTGTTGCTAAGCATGAAAGTGGTACATGTGTGGCTGATCTTACTACTATGTTCAAGATGCCTAAATTGACTGTACAATTTTGAAAAATAAAGAAGCTATTAAAGCAGATGATGTGGTGACAGGGATTATAACACTGACCTCTAGGAGACTGAAAAGTATGGAAGAGATGGAAAAACTAACTCCTGTTAGTTTGGATTAATGACAAACAGCTGGCTGGTGATGTGGAGATGATTACTGTGAGAAAGCCAAGGTCCTCCATGATTTAGTGAAAGGCGGGCCCAACACTAGTGCTCAAAAGGAGTCTAAAGCCAGTAGGGGGTGGTTGGAGACTTTAGAGAAAAGGACTGGGATCCACAGTGTTGTTATGCACGGAGAGGCTGAAAGTTCTCATTTGGAAGCAGCAGAAAAGTTTGTAAAGGAGTTTAAGGAGTTTGTGAACCATGGAGGTATGTTTTGAACTAAGTATTCATTTGTGATGAAACAGGCCTTTATATTTTTAGGTTTTTATGTCTTTAATTTTATTAATTTACATTTTTATTCTAATATTATTTGTTAATATTTTACTTTAAATCCAATGTATTTACTGTTGAAATCTTTTGAAAATTCAAATTTGTGGGACACAGAAATAGATTAATCCAGTTTCCATTATTTTAAAGGGGAAAAATTGTCTTGGAACTTGAACGATTTGGAACTCAAATGGGGTTCTGGAACAGATTAAGTTCGGATTCGAAGGTATCACTGTACTTATATGCTTAAGACATTTCCTCTGTGAAACAAGGAAGTTAGACTAGATGGGCGTCTGTGTGGTTCTTTTGGACGGCAGAATGAATAAATGTACCGCTAGTCCACCAAGCTCCTGACTTCATAGATTATTACCACTTTGGATGGAACAATATTAAACAAATTATAGGAAAGGTGTTATGCAAATATGACAAAAATTATAAAAACAAGACATGACTGGGGAAACATGAGAAGGAAGATCATGAAGGTCAGTTGAGTTTTAACGTTTTATTATTTAAATTAACATCAGCCCCCCCCAATAATGTTTAATCTAGCTCACTTTCTATCTTTCTTTCTTTCTTTTTTTTTGAGACAGAGTCTCACTCTTACCTTGGGTAGAGTGCTGTGGTGTCATAACTCACAGCAACCTCAAACTCTTGGGCTCAAATGATCCTCCTGCCTCAGCCTCCAGAGTAGCTGGAAGTATAAGAACCTGCCACAATGCCTGGCTAGTTTTTTTCTATTCTTAGTAGAGACAGGGTCTCACTCTTGCTCAGGCTGGTCTCAAACTCCTGAGCTGAAGCTGTCCACTGGCCTTGGCCTCCCATGGCACCAGGACTACAGACGTCAGCCACCACACCCGACCCAGTCTACTTTCTTATATCCTCTGAGTTTTTTTCCCAACAACTTTCTGGATACTTGACTAAGACTAAATATACACAGTGTTTGTTGGCCTTGGGTGTTTTCTGATGTAGATCTCTTTGCTAGATAACTAACTAGAAGTGGTGTCAGTGCCTGCGACAGTCTTCAGCAAAGTGAGAAAAACACAAATAATGAGCTACTTAAAAACACAAATCATGAGCTACTTAAAAACACAAATCATGAGCTACTTAAGGTTTCTTAAAGGACTTTTAAGAAAATCTGAGATCAGGACAGTTTTGACATTAGAATATCTTTTCTTTTTAAACAGTAGAGGCTATAGATGGTATTCTCTTCAATGTTTTTGGCAAAATAAAAATTGCCAACCCTTTATGCATCCCCTCACTTTTTAAGAAACACAGCATGCCAGTCTCTGATACACAGAGGTGTGAATGTTATGAATAGCAGGACAGTGTCATTACAGAGAATACTCTGGAATTATTCTTTAACATAAATTGTTGAGTCTTCAAATAAATTTACACTAAGGGCTAAGGATCATGACACCTTGATTTCTTTTAGGTTTTGACCATGGACATTAGTGCACATCTATATCATTTAATATACCAGACTACTATGGATCAAGAAATATAAGCCACATACAATTAAATAGAAAACTATCCTTTCTTTAAAGGCATTCAAATAATTCATTTCTGTCCTTATCATAAATTCATTATTTTTGGAAACGAGATTAGGCATCTTTGATTCTAGTGTTATGAACACTACCATAGTAAACAACCATTTACTGATGTAGTTTTACTGAATTCTTTTTTTTTTTGGCCGGGGCTAGGTTTGAACCCGCCACCTCCGGCATATGGGACCCGCGCCCTACTCCTTGAGCCACAGGCGCCGCCTACCGAATTCTATTTTTTCTTTGACTATAAATGACTTATTTTTGTTATCCAAAGTACTAAGGAAACAAACTATGGAAAAAATTTACAAGGCCACTGATATTTTATTGCTCTATAAGCAATGTATATGAATTTTATAAAGCTTTTAGAAAATAATGTTTTTGTTATAGATCCTGCTATACCTTTCTTTATGTGCATATAAATATTGAACAAAAAATGGCTTATATTGTACATGCTGTTTTATAACCTGCTTTTTCAATTTCAAAAAAATAGGTTGTAATCTCTTTCTATGACAGTTAATGTTTTAATGGCTTTATATTGTGATATTCTCTAATACTATCTTCTATTTAACTACTTCCTTTTTGTCAGATACTGTGGATGTCCAATTTTTTTCTATTATAATTTTGAAATGAGCATCTTTTTCAAGTTTAATGCAATTATTTCTATTCGTGAATAATTCATTAGACTAAGTCAGTGATTTTCAACTGGTGTACCTTGGCACACTAGTGTGCCATGATAACTTTTAAAGATCATTAACAAAATGATTTTTGAAAGAAGTTCAAAGCACGATAAATATATTCTTTTTTAAACTTTTTTTTTGATCTACATAATTTAGGTATGCCATGGAAGTTTAACTATAGGTTCAAGTGTGCCATGAGATAAAAAAGGTTGAAAAACACTGGACTGCCGGGTGGGTTAGCTCATTCATATAACGCTAGCACTCTGGGAGGCTGAGGCAGGTGGATTGCATGAGCTCAGGAGTTCAAGACCAGCCTGAGAAAAAGAAAAACCCCGTCTCTTAAAAAAAAAAAAAAAAAAAAAGCTGGGCATTGTGGCAGGTGCCTATAGTCCCAGCTACTTGGGAGGCTGAGGCAAGAGGATCCCTTAAGCCCTAGGGCAACAAAGTGAAACTCTGTCTCAAAAAAGAAAAGAACACTGGACTAAGTCATAAAATTAGAATTGCTGGGTGAAGTATATACAAATTTATAAGACTTGATACATTTTATGAACTGATACAAAAATCCAGCCCTGGCCTACTAAACAACAATGACAACTGCAACCAAAGAATAGCCGGGCATTGTGGTGGGTGCCTATAGTTCCAGCTACCTGGGAAGCTGAGGCAAGAAAATTGCTTGAACCCAAGAGTTTGAGGTTACTATGAGTTAAGACACCATAGCACTCTACCGAGGGGGACTGAGTGAGACTCTGCCTCAAAAAAAAAAAAAGCTTTATTGTTTTTTTAAGACATATTCATTGTAAAAACAATAGTAAACAATAATAAAAATATAAAACACAAAGCAAAAATCATATAAAATCCCACCAACCAAAGACAGATTACTATTAGTTTTTTGGTACATAACCATGTCATCTTACAAGTATATAACCGTAGAGATAGCAGACACAATTTCATACTGCTCTACTTTTCTCAAATGTCATTGACATCTTTTAATGTTAATAAATAGTGACCTATGTCATAATTTGCAGTGGCTGCATGGTCTTTAATTTGCTTAACCAACTGCAAGTTATGGACAGTAGGATGATTTGAGGTTTTTAACTAGTCTAAATAATACAGCAATAAACAATCTTTAAATAGCTGTTTAAATATCTCTAATAAAAAAATCTGCTTTTCTTTTGGAAAATGTTCCAGGTAGTATTGTTTTGTGGTGCTGCACGATGCAGATTTTTGTAATCAGTGAATATTTACTAAATGCGTACCACCTATGTTAGTGCTGAGATTAATATTTTTCATGCCTCTGAGAATTCTTACAATAAAGAAACTTTTAAAATTTTGCTTTATTTCAGGCTTCCCAACCTCTTTTTGATTGCAGAACTATACCTTTAAAAAAATAGAATATCTACAAATATTCCCCAATTTTTATATGGAAGAAAATTTGAAAAACTCTAATCTGGTATCAACCTGGTTGAAAAACTACTAATTGGAGCAGTGCCTGTGGCTCAGTAAGTAGGGTGCTGGCCCCATATACTGAGAGTGGTGGGTTCAAACCTGGCCCTGGCCAAACTGCAACAAAAAATAGCTGGGTGTTGTGGCTGGCACCTGTAGTCCCAGCTACTCAGGAGGCTGAGGCAAGAGAAGCACCTAAGCCCAAGAGCTGGAGGTTGTTGTGAGCTGTGATGCCACAGCACTCTACCGAGGGTGACAAAGTGAAACTCTGTCTCTAAGAAAAAAAAAAAAAAGAAAAACTACTAATTAAGTAAGTTCATATATCTACCTTTTAGTTTTCTAGGAACTCTGAAAAATCTTGGGAATTATTTAGAGGAAAGATATGTTTCGGGCATTTCAGAAGAATATATCTTTGACCTAAATTGCCAGATTAACATCCAGAGTAAGTAATATAATATTTTTGGTATGACTATTTTGGTGGGGAACACTGAAGATTTCTTATTTGTTTAATAACATTCATATCATTAGAACAAAAGTGATGACTAAATATAAAAGGAGATGTGGTATCTAAGGTAGTTTTGGGCTCATTAGTGGATTTGTTGAGGTTTGCAGGAGTGAATTCCCATGGGGAAAGAGACTAGACTAGGAGGAGAAAGTCAAAGAGAAAGAGAGTAAATTACTAAGAGGATTTAAGAAGGAAGGTTATGAAGACTTGGACAGCAACATGTGAAATAACTAAAAGAATTTGGCAGAAAAAGAAAGATACAAAAATCCTATTCATTATGTATAAAAACCATTAAGACAAAAAACAGAACAAAAATACAATAAAATAATAGTGTTTGCATTGGGTTCTTTCCCCCTGTTCTCTAATTATCATTTTTATTTTTAAAATATGCAATAAAATTGAAAAGAAAAGAAATACCAAAGGATCAGAGAAAATTAGGAGAAGAGAGGCTTATGGAGGAGGAGGAAGGTAGTGGTTGAGTCGAACAAAGGCAACAAATGGATTAAAGTGAATCAGGATAGAAGAGAGAACATTCAATTTGGTCTGGAGGAGATCATTAATGGCTCAAGTGCTGTGAAGTGGACAAAAGCCAGTCTGTAGAGGGGTCAGATGAGAGAACCAGGGAAGAATAATTTTTTTAGGACCTAGGATCATAATAATTCACTTAGCGGTTCCCTTCAGCCACTATTTCATTCTGGTTTTATCATGTTGGGAGTTTGCCTATATCAGTTTCTCTTCTTTTTTCAGGCACTGCTAAATGAAAACCTTAAAAAAAGAAATCCTGTGAGTAAGTTTCTTTGCCTTTATTTTTGAACTAAAGAAATAATAAATTCTCTTTCTGAGCTATGCTCTGTGCTAGGAATGCTACCACATGGAAATCTTAATATTAGACTCTGTGCATGCCATTTAAAAACAGAAGAACTTGGTCACCCAAGGTCATTTCGCATGCCTTTTTTCTTAAGTGATTTGTGTACATTTTATTCATAAAAGCCAAATTATTATGAAAGGATGTGAAATATAGGTTTAAGAAATTCAAAGAACAAAGTGCATTCTTCGCTCTTTGAATTTCTTAAAATTAAGTTCTTAAGGCTCCTGCTGCTTACCTTCAAACAAGCAACCTTGAAACTACTCTATGAATCCCGGTTAAAGGACGAACCAAAGAGTTTCACTTATTTAAAAATAAAAGCACACAGGAGAGAGAACATTCAAGTCTTCCAGTATCCATACTTATTAACTAAATTGAATGCCTGTGGCGGGTCTCATGGGAGCACACGGTAGCAGCCTCTTTATATTACAACTCAGCCAGGAGCATTTATTCCCTTGTAATTAAGGCCAATAGGTGCAAACAGAGATGTGAACGGTAGCAGTTAAATGGAGTATTCACTTCCCTCAACATTTCTCAAGAGTTTGTATGCTTGTGGTTTTATGTTTGTCTGGAAGCCCCTTTGGTTCTCCGTGATATTGTTAAGTCCAACTTCAGATGATAACAACAGCTAACACGTATGTAGTACTTCCTATGCGCCAGGCATTGTTTTACATGCTTTAGGTATGTTATCATACCCGGTTCTTTCAAAGCTCTAAGAGGGCTAAGACTTAATTCCCAGGTCCCTAGAAGCAAGCCCTGGATGAGGTTCAAATGCAAGAGATGTGTCCCTAAGGTGGTTCCAGGAGAGACCAGTAATGGAATGGAGAAAGTAGGACAGGGAAAGAGGCTGCCAAGCTGGGAAGGGTCTAGCTCAGGCCAGAGTCCCTCCAGGGCAGCTTCAGCCTGGTTCTGTAGGGAATCTGGGATGTAGGCTAAGAGGGGGAGTGTGGTGTCCATCCTGTGGCGTAGTCAGGATGGCAAGGAAGGTGTGCATGTGTGATCTGTGAAGGGAATGCATCAGGTGAGCATTCCTGGGAGTGGGACAGAAATACTGTCTGTGTCTGCTACAGATAGGTACAATTATCATAATGCAACAGTTGAGGCCACCAAATCTTGCCCATGATCTCAAAGTTCCTAAGTGGAATAGCTGGGATTTGCGACCTTGCAGTTTGATTCCAAAAGCCATAGTGCTGAACCACTGCGTTAATATGGGTAGGAGCTTATCTATATAGTGTGGATGGGTTATCAAAGCATTTTCTAGTTTTCATAATGGGCTAAGTAACATAAACTATTTTGATTTTATCGGATTTCTAAAAATTCTGGAGGTATGTCTGAAATAAAATCCATTAATACTTTGTTTAAGCTTTAGATAGTTAAGCCTCCCAAGCCTAAGGTAAGCTCAGAGAACAGACTAAAAATTAATGTTATATGTGTTTGGAAGCTTGTGGAATATATTGCTTCCAACCCACACTAACTGATGGGATCTGCCAGGATCTTATAGAATCATGTAAAAAGTGATACCATAAGTCTTTCTTTTTTTTTATAAGTCTTTCTTAACAAGATACATTTACATAGATCCTATTTTTCCATCAAGATAGTGTCAGTTTAAAATGCGGAGCTGATTCTCTATATAATTATTGTCTCTTTCTCACCACAACTTTATTTTTTTAGTTTTGATATAACATTACATCTATTTTTGAAACATTTTAAAAATCTCTCTTTCTTTTTTTTAACTTAAAAGAGTTTGCTTTATTTTTTTACTATAGGAATTATCTTTATTTTTCAATTTTAAAAAAGGGAATATGGGTAATATTTGTCTATTGTTTTCACTAGGTAAAAAGACAGTTTGGGCACAGTGGTAGGTGATTAATTTAGCACTCTCCTCAAGATTCTTAGAGTGGTTATTCTGGAGAGTGAAAAACCAAGAGAGAAACATGTGGTAATCCAACTTGCATCAAGAAAATCAGATCTAGATCTGGGGAAGACAGTGTAAGGAAGGGAAGAAGACCTGTCGGAGGTCACTTTCACTTTCAGGGAAGGCTTAGGAAACGTAGAAGTTGTGCAGTTTTCTTCCCATGTGTTTTGGGGGAAGGGGGTAAATTCTCCTTTCTTCTTATCTCCTTCAGAAAGTAATGCTCTGTGGGTACATTCAGCCCTAATCTTTGGGGTGCCTTATGATTGCTGAGCAGGAGAGAATGAGGAAGATTGAATGCTTGCAAAAGGTTTTGAGATCCTACATAGTGAAAGCTAATATGAGCAGCGCCTGTGGCTCAGTGAGTAGGGCGCTGGCCCCATGCGCCGGCCCCATATGCCGAGGGTGGCGGATTCAAACCCAGCCCCGGCCAAACTGCAACAACAACAACAACAAAATAGCCGGGCGTTGTGGCGGGCGCCTGTAGTCCCAGCTGCTCGGGAGGCTGAGACAAGAGAATTGTGTAAGCCCAAGAGTTAGAGGTTGCTGTGAGCCGTGTGACACCACGGCACTCTACCCGAGGGCGGTACAGTGAGACTCCGTCTCTACAAAAAAAAAAAAAAAAAAGAAAGCTAACACTTCTAAGTGCAAAGGATTGTCATAAGGGTTTTATTTACATTAACTCCTTCAAGTCTCCTAAGAATCCTATTAGGTACTATTATTACTTCTGTTTTACAGAAGAGGAAACTGAGGCACAGAGATATGAAATACTGTAAATTGTTCAAGTGCATGCAGCTAGTTAATCCTGGAGCTCAGGTGATGGTTTTCAGATTTCATGTCTTACCCATGACCCTGTACTACCCATCTGGAATGCAGAAAACTGAACATGTTAATAATAAGCATCCGTAGTTTATTTCTGAATGCTCTGTAGTTTCTTAAAGCAACCTTTATCCAACGTCTGGTAATAGCTAAACTATAGAAGAAAATTTGAGTTTCAATGGCAAGAAATGGTCTTAAATTGATAATAAGTAGGAAACCTTTATATGGCTTTGGAAACTTTAAAGAATAACAGACGAAAGCCGGGGGGAGGTTCTGTATAGAACTGGTGGTACTCCCTGCCCATGGGGAGCTGGCGCTAAGTCACTCCCAGTACTCAGCTGCTTGCTAAGAATTAAACTGCTGGAACCAGATCTGGTGAGCCTCATGTTACCAAGGCTTGTTTGTGGCAAGCACGTTAGTGTGATATATTTAGTCTCCAGAACAGTTAAGATTGGCTTTATTACGGAAAAGATAATGTATGCTTGTATTACTCACGGTTATTTGTCTCATCCCCCCAAGTAAACAATCACACATCTTTTTAATCTCTGGAGTCAAGTTAATCTCCCATTCGGTTTGTGACTTGGGGAGGAAGAGAGTGACCCACGTGGGTTCCCTCGCAGGAGCCTGAGATCTGCTCCTGCCTCTGCTGCCCTCTAGAGGCGTGTTAGGTCAAGACAGCGCATCTCTGAGCCTTGCCTGTGGGTTGGGCCCCAAGGCCCCACTTCTTCCCCCTTTTGAATTCAGTAACTGTCATTTGTCAAAAGGAGATGAGGCCAAAACAGTCTGAACTTCAAAAACAGTAATAATACAATTAAAATGCCCAGCTAGGCCACTGATGGTTGCTCTATACTCAGGGACGATCTAAAGCTTTAGTCCTGTGTCGGCCCCCCCCCCCCCCATCTCAGCCACTAAATAGGAATGAGTCAAGGTTGTTTTAAAACTATAAATAGAGCTGTCGCTTACAAAGCATTTGCCACACGCCAGGTACTATTCTGAGCGCTTCACGTATATTAACCTATTTAATCCACACAACAGTCCTGTCAGTTGGGGAGTGTGATGATCCCCACCTCCAAACAGGGGAGCTGAAGCAAGGGGCAGCTAAGTACTGTACGTATTTCTCACAGTGCATGGGTGGTAGACCCACATTTGAACCCAGGAACCTCTGGCTGCATGGGCGGGGCTTATAATCACTTCACTGTATTGTTTCTTTTATAGCTAGTAAGGCGTGCATTAAAAAGGTAATGAGGGGGGGCGGCGCCCGTGGCTCAGTGAGTAGGGCGCTGGCCCCATATGCCGAGGGTGGCGGGTTCAAACCCGGCCCCGGCCAAACTGCAACCAAAAAATAGCCGGGCGTTGTGGCGGGCGCCTGTAGTCCCAGCTACTCAGGAGGCTGAGGCAAGAGAATCGCGTAAGCCCAAGAGTTAGAGGTTGCTGTGAGCCGTGTGACGCCACGGCACTCTACCGAGGGTGGTACAGTGAGACTCTGTCTCTACAAAAAAAAAAAAAAAAAAGCTAATGAGGGGGTAGAGGTTTTGCTAAAAGCCTTTTACCTTAATCTGGTAATGAGAAAACAGTTGGCTTGAACATGATAGACAAAAACGAGAGGGCAGGGAAAATGAGGAGGAGGAGAATTGTTCTAGAGAGATGACAACTAAATAACATTCCTTATCCACGGTTAGGCCCCCAAAAAGCAAAGCTGTAAACAACATTACTGGGAAATTAGGAAAATTTGACTATGACTTATATATTGGTTAATCATATTCATGTTAAATTTCTTAAATATGATACTTTTATAGTTGTCATATTTGAGTATGTCCTTGGTCTTAAGTGATGCTTGATGAACTATTTAAGGTAAAATGTCATGCCATCAGCAAATTATTATCAAACAGTTCAGGAAAAAAATTAAAATATATGTGAGAAAGAAAGAAAGGGAAAGCAAATTTGGCAAAATGTTAAAATTCTAAAAACTAGATAAAGGGTATAAAAAGTTCATTATACTATTTTTTTTTTAATTTTAGCATAAAACATAGAGGAAAAATAATTATCTCAAGATAAGACCCAGCCATAGATAGAGCAAATGTGTCTGCCTGGACCACCCAAGGGGGGAACAAATGAAGGAGGTGTGTTAGGCAAGTTTTGAAATCTGTGGACATGTAGTATGTGTGGGTGCATAAATGTTACTTATTAGTGTTTTTCCATTAGTATTAGGTATTATAGACAGTAGTATATATTTTAAAAAAAATCAAGTTTCTATCAATTAGAAAATACATAATGCAAATTATAAAGCCTTTTATTAAAAGTAAAAAGGTCTCATTCTAGTCTTGAAATTATTCTGTTTTTGAACATCAACAACTCCTGGATATGAAGTCTGCCTTTGCTATTTACTCAGCAAATATGTATTGATTGTTCACTGCATTTTAGGTGCTGATCTAGGTGCTAGACCAGTGAGCAAGCCACGATCCCTGAACTCATGATATTCACCTTCCAGTGGGAAAGAGAGACAGTGAATATAGCTCAGTAAAGTGCAGAAAATGTCAGAAAGTCATTCATTGCAAGGAAAAGTAGAGAAATAGAGCAGCATAGTTGGAAATCGGGACAGGTGGTTGCAGAGAAGAAAGAGGGTCTGTGATTTTAAAAAGAATCCCAGGATAGATTTAATTCAAACATGATTTCGTGGCACCTGGAAGGAAAGTGGAAGAGCACAGAGAGGAAAGACGATAGATAAAGTGAGGACATGTTCAGAGTATGTCTGGAGCTAAGTGAGCAAGGGAGACAGAGGAGAAGGGTATGAAGTCAGAGGAGACACAGGATGAATTCATGGAGGCCATTATGAAGACTTTGGTGTTCATCTAAATAACACAGGAAGCCAGTGGATGACTGAGTGAAGGAGTGACATGATCTGACTTAACAGTTAAAAGGACAGTCTTGTAGGGGACAATCTTGTAGGTGGGAGCAGGGTTTCCACTAGGACCCCATTGCAACAAACCAAGCAAGGGAAGAGAGTGACACAGCACAGGCTGGGAGAATTGGTGAGGGAGAGAAGTGGTCTGGATCTGGGTATGTTTTGATGGTAAAGCCAGCCGGAAGGATTTACTGATAAATTAGTTGTGGAGCTTGAGAGAAAGAGATGAGTCATAGATGACTCAATGTTTTTGTCCTGAGCAACTGGAAAAAAGAAATTATTATACACTGGGATTGGGTACAGCGGATTTTGAGGCGGAAGATCAGAGTTCAGTTTGGACATGCTGAGTTTGAGCTGTTTGCGAGACATCCAGATGGAGATGTCATAAAAATAGCTGGAGATAGAAGTCTTGAGGTTAGAGAAAGGTCAGGGCAAGAGCTTTAAAACGGATCATAATTGGTGTACTGATGGTATTTAAAGCCAGGATCCTGGACAGGGTGACCAAAGCACTGAGTGCTGATAGAGACAAGAATTAAGGACTGTACCCTTGGAATTAGTGCTTTATGCCTTTGTACTTGTGATCTTCATATTTCTTATTCTGTTAAGAAAATTATTACACTGTGCAAAATAAAAGGAAAAATCACCACTTACCTAAATTATTGAAGATAGTCAATCAAATAATTAAATTTGAAAAGTATATTCATTTTCCTCAGTTGTCTGGTTGGATTTTCTATAAATGTCTGCATTACTTAACCCTAACTCAACCCTAACAGTAACCCTACATTTTGAGCTGTTTCATCCTAGTGTTACTTAATCAATAATGTATTAATCTTCAGAACAATAAAGCTCAAAAATATTTTTGAGATCCTCTACTGGGAACAATGCCATCTGCGTTTGTTTTCTGAATAAAATCAAATGTCTTGTTAGAATATGCTAATTCATCCTTTTCTTATGCTTATGAGTCCACCATTCTCAGTGTGGTGTGTTAGTAAACATGGGTTTTAAAAGTTATGCAAAAGCAGAGATGCTATTTAAGCAAGGACTGAGAGAGAAGGAAATGTAGTCTCCAGGAAAGGATATGTAAACATGTTTGTTATTTTATCTAATAAAAACAATTGGTGAAGCTAAGGAATTCATGCAACTGCAAATAAGTACGGGTGGTAAATGCATTATATCAGTAAAGTTTCACTTTTAATTTCAGACCCAGTTTGACACTCTTATAGTTAATTAAGTGAATTGGGCCAGCTCTGGAGCATTTTTCTGCCACAATAAACTGTATAATGGTGGTAGACAGTCTAGTATGGGCCTATGATGAGGTGTATCAGTAAATAAAAATCCAATTTAAACTAACTTTAGAATAAAGAAGTTTATTGATGCATTTATTGGAAATTACAGAGGTAGACCAAGTTTCTGGGTGTGGTAATCAAAGATCTAGTTGTTTTGTTTATTTGTTTGTTTTTTCCTGCCTCTCTGCTCTGCTGTCCAAATTATCTTTAACCCAAGGCTGGCTTTCTTTGTAACTCCTAAGAGTCTGCCAAAAGTAGCTAGACTGTTTGCTTTCTTGAAAATGCCTAAACAGAAGGAATGCCCTTCTTTTATTATCAAACGGGTGATCTGAGGTTAGTGCCAATTCTTGTGGCCAGAGAATGGCGTATGTTGCCGGTCTTAAGGCCTCAGTCACCTGATCCCTGTGACAAAGTCAAAGGGATTCCCTTGACTTGCCTGCATATTTGGAGATGCCAGTGAGGTCACGCCCTTTGAGCGGCCAGCTGCTGTGTAGCAGGGGGGTAGTGGCATGGTGGCTGGGAGGGGATTGCCATGTACACTCCATGGGGTGCAAATCACCTAGATGATCCAAACCCAACTGATGGTTCTCTTGGATTTATTGTTGAGACTTAGCTTTCCTCACCTTGGTTGCTATTTCTCTCTCAGGGCTTTCTTCATTTGATAATGACAGAAAACCATCTATACCTAGTTATGAAAAAAATTGAACAAAAACTTAGGAGATGTGGATAAGCTACTAGCCAATATAAATGAAAGCCATTTTGCATGTACAGAGAATGTCTCTCTTTTCCTGATGCTAGAGCAAATATACAACAACATTTACATAAACATCATCTTTATATGAACACTTCTCTGTCACTGAGGTTGTTTGAACAAATTTTTATGATAGAAGCTTATTTCCAACACTTTCAAGTTCCAGTATGTGGGGGATTCCAAGAGAGACATTATATTTATGTCGTGGTTTAGTGGGAGATTTTCAACTAAAATTGATGGACTGAACCTGTGGGATTACTGCAGCTTCCTCCCTAAAACCATTACAAAATGAAAGTAAAGGTGTTTTAAAAGGCATAAATTCTCAAGGACAAAGGGGAGACAAAAATAACATGGTGGTGGACAAATTCCAGATCAATAAAACTGAAAACCTGTGAGTGGTGCCTATGGCTGAAAGGAATAGGGTGCTGGCCCCATATATCAGAGGTGGTGGGTTCAAACCCAGCCTCGGTCAAAAACTGAAAAAACAAACAAATAAACAAACAAACAAACCTGAAAGCCTGCAGTGGAAAAGTCACTGAAACAATCTGATTTGAGCCTCTTGACAACAAAAGTCTTAGGTATCTTTGAAAGTGAAGGTATAGATAGGGCTGGAAATAGAGAATTGTTGGTGGGATTGTTATGGAATTAGTTAAGCCCAAGTCAGTATTCTTATGCTGTGTAAATGAGTAATTGCTCTCCTTCTCTGTTCCTCTATACCATAATATAAAAAGAGATTTATTTCCTGAGAGATGATTCAGAGGATCCTTGGACTGAGAGACAGCAGTACATTTGAGGGTAGGAATAACTTTCTAAAAACAGGATGATCAGGTAAAAGTCTATACCATAAAAAAGGAGAACCCAACTACATTCCCTTTTCAGACTCTCAAAATGCCAGGCAAAAAATTGGAAGTCTCTTTTTTAAATACTCTAATTCAAGAGCATAGAATCTATGCCGTAAACCTGTAAGTACTGATAGCCAAAAATCCAGTATTGAAAAGGCCAACTTAAATCACCTTAGAGTGAAGTCCATTACTTGTGAAGGCCTACTCCTTTACAGCTTCCAACCAGCTCTTTAGTTTTTCATTTTAAAATATAAGTAGATTATCTTACATTTGAGGGAAGCCTGTAACAGGAAAGATAGGGACCAAACAAAAGAAAAAGAAATTTGGAGAGAATAGAGAACATGTGGAAAGAAGAGAACTGTGAGGAAAAAACTAGCACCAGAAATATAACAGGGTCATTCTATCTATGAAACAAGAACATAATGCTATAAAATAAGAACAGTCAGAAAATATTAAAAACCCTTTGAAATTAACAATATAGTCACTGAAAACGAAAAAGTAAAGGAGGAAGATTAAATGGTGGAAATTTTCAATAAAGTAGAATAAGTCGACAAGGATAGAAAATAAAAAATATTTTAAAATTTAGGGGATCAGTGTAGATATAGTAGGAGTTCCAGAAAGAGAAAATAGACCAAGAGAAGGGGTGGAAATTACCAGTGAAATAGTTCATGAAATTTCCCATTACTAATTGAATGAGCCCACCAGGAAGCTAGCATAATAAATATTATGAGACATAACCACAGAATTTTTGAGTGCTGGAGAGAAAGAGAACATTATCTTCATAAAGCTTTCAGGGGGAAAGGGGACAGGGACTAAGTCACATACATAGAATGTTAGAATGGCATTTGAGTTAGCAATAGAAACACTAGAAGTTAGAAGACAGTGGAATAATGTATTAAAAATTCTGAGGGTAAATAAATGGTTTCCAACTCAGAGTTTTATTCCTGCAAAACTATTCTTCAGAGTAAACATATTTTTCGGCATGCAATGTCTCAAAAAATATAACATCTGTGACTCCTTTTCCTAGAACTAACTAGTGGATGTGATATACTAAACAAGGAAATAAATCAAGGGTTGTGACATGGCGTCTCAGACATATTTGATAGGGAGGAAAAAATAGGATGTAGTGAGGGAAGATTCTAGGACATGTGTGCAGTGGCCCTGTGGAGCACCTGCTGTGGACTGGAGCCAGTCAGATGAGACTAGGAATATTCCAGATCTCACCTTCTTTCAGAGAAGATTTACATTTTTAGAGAAAACAATACAGATAAAAAATAACAATAGCTCTAGGAAAATAAAATATTCAAAACAGTAAATATAATGTATTACATTCCATATTTTGTGGAATGTAATAGAGATTACATAGAGATATGTATAGAGAATGTAATAGAGATCTGAGATGTCCTCAATTATAAATGTACCAATACTGTGTGTACCACTAAGAAAGAAAATCTCTGCAATTCAATAATGAGATAGCAATTTTTGTTTTTTTTTTTGCTCGGGAGGCTGAGACAGGCGCTACCCCATGAGATAGCGATTTAATGTTAGTCCTTTGTGATGTATTAGTATGAATCAGTAACATCAGTCTCTTGGTTGCCTTAAAAATTTTTCCATCTCTGGGGCGGCTCCTGTGACTCAAAGGAGTAGGGCACTGGCCCCATATGCAGAGGTGGTGGGTTCAAACCCGGCCCCGGCCAGAAAAACTGCAAAAAAAAAAAATCCCTCCCTATGTGGAGGGATTTGATGTATTTTCCTCTCTTCAGTTGCATTAGCTGTGATAAGAAATCCTTTCTGTATTTTCATTAACCAAGGTAACATAGGTTCAACTATTGTAGACATTTTAATATCATAAAGTATTAGTTATGCTTTGCAAAAGACATTGAATTACTCTAATATCAAATCATTACTACTAATAAATTAATGCTTTATTTATTATTTTTTTTTATTTTTTGAGACAGAGTCTCACTATGTCACCCTCAGTAGAGTGCCATGGCATCACAGCTCACAGCAACCTCCAACTCTTGGGCTCAAGTGATTCTCTTGTCTTAGCCTCCCAAGTTGCTGGGACTACAGGCTCCCACCATCACACTGGGCTATTTTTTTTGTTGCAGTTGTCATTGTTGGTTAGCTGTCCTGGGCTGGGTTTTAACCCACAAACTTTGGTGTATATGATTGGCGCCATAACCACTGTGCTAAGGGTGCCGAGCTGCTCTATTGTTCTTTTTGCTTGTTTACACAATTTCTTCTTATTTTAATGCCAACTATTCTTGGAAATATTTTATGTAGCAGTTAAACTTAACATATGTAGGGCCAACTGCACGCAAACTCAACTAAAGTGGTAACACTATCAATAGCTTTGATTAAACTTGTGTGTGTGTAGTGACAACTATATTACAGTGACTGGCTAATGGCAATTGAAAGACACACCCAGTTTCAGAGATGTTAAAATATGGGGGGAAAGTTTAGAATCACATTAATAAAGTCGCTCGTCTATGATTAGGAGAAATATAGTAATAATATGATAAACACTGAATGTAAACTAACCAAAGACCTAAGATGTAACTATACTGGCAGAGTAGAGGGAGAGAGATACACATCTATGTGATAGTGATAAGCTCAACAAATATGTATAAGATCTATAATCTGTATACAGTAGTTTCTCAGTATCTAAAGAAGATTGGTTTCAGGACTCCCTGCAGACACCAGATCTACAGAAGCGCAAGTTGCTTATACAAAACAGCATAGTATTTACATATACCCTGGGCATATCCTCTTGTACATGTACAACCTAGGCACACCCTTCTGTATAATTTAAATCATTTCTAGATTACTTATAATGCCAAATATAATATTGATACTAATTTAGTTGCTATACAATATATTTTTTTATTTGTATTTTTTATTGTTGTATTGTTATTTTTATTATTTTCTCCAATTATTATTATTTTTTGAGACAGAGTCTATGTTGCCCTTGGTAGAGTGCCGTGCATCACAGCTCACAGCAACCTCAAACTCTTGGGCTTAAGTGATTCTCTTGCCTCAGCCTCCCGGGTAGCTGGGACTACAGGTGCCCGCCACAACGCCCAGCTATTTTTTGTTGCTGTTGTCATTGTTGTTTAGCTGGCCTGGGCTGGGATTGAACCCGCCAGCCTAGGTGTATGTGGCTGGTGCCATAACCACTATGCTACAGGCACTGAGCCATTCTCCAAATATTTTTGATCTGTGGTTGGATGGATCTGCCGATGCAGAGGGGTGATTGCATATAAGAATCCTATATATATGATGAATGCAGTAATGCTAAAGAAAAGCTAAATCCTTAATTTATAAGGTGCAAAGGCTATTGTTAACACCTAATCTTGAAAACTCGTCTGTTACAAGTAATCATGTTATTGAAAGAAAATAGTGGGCAGCACCTGTGGCTCAGTCGGTAAGGTGCAGACCCCATGTACCGAGGGTGGCGGGTTCAAACTCAGCCCCAGCTGAACTGCAACAAAAAAATAGCCGGGTGTTGTGGCGGGCGCCTGTAGTCCCAGCTACATGGGAGGCCGAGGCAAGAGAATCGCTTAAGCCCAAGAGTTGGAGGTTGCTGTGAGCTATGTGATGCCATGGCACTCTACCTAAGGCCATAAAGTGAAACTCTGTCTCTACAAAAAAAAAAAAAAAAAGAAAGAAAGTAGTATCATAAAATAAATAGCTTAAAGAAATGAGAGAGATTGCCTCTGGACAGTAGTTTTAGGATCAGGGACTCTTTTTAAAAAAGAAATAAAGCTTTGGGCCTTATGCAGGGGCTCACACTTGTAATCCTAGCACTCTGGGAGGCCAAGGCTGGAGGATCGCTTCAGCTCAGGAGTTTGAGACCAATCTGAGCAAGAGCAAGACCCCTGTTTCTACTAAAAATAAAAAAATTAGCCAGGCGTTGTGGTGGGTGCTTGTAGCTCCAGCTGTTCAGGAGGCTGAGGCAGGATTATTGCTTCAGCCCAGGAGTTAGAGGTTGCTGTGAACTAGGCTGCCCCCACGGCACTCTAGCCTCAAGGACAAAGCAAGACTCTGTCTCAAAAAAAAGGAAAGTTTTTGAATTCTTTGAATGTTAGACAATGCATGTATAACTTTGATAAGTATAAAACTTAAATTTAAAATGTATCAGTGGCAACACAAGGATTGCTAGCATAATTTTCTGATCTTAGTAAATTATATACAAGTTTACTAGCCTCATTAATATTTGACATTTAAAAGATTTCACAAATAATTTTCTAATGGCAGACGTAATACACAAGATGTGATCTAAAGTACACTATGGATCTATTACTGAAGTAAAACGGGTATCTCCTCTGTTGTTACTAAAAGTGAACTTTTTGTTTGGTTCTGATCTAATCTTACCCAAAGTATGTAGAAATAAAAAACTTCCTCTAAATATCTTATTAATGAAGACATTTATATTTATTAATGATTTCCACCTCTTTGTGTGTTAGTGAACATGATTAGGCTTTTAACTAGCCCCAAAGAAGGAATCCCACAGACCTTCAAACCGTACACAGGTAAAGCTCCAGCCCTCGCAATTTATTACCTTTTCTGAGTTCTTGCCTTCCTCTGCTCACATCTAAGGTTGATTGTAAGCTGGCAGATCAGATTTCTGAGTCAAGAGTTAGTATTTCTCATTCTTAATTAATCTGAATCCTGTTAATTAGGAATTGTCAGGGCAGCATAATTTAATCAATCATAAAAGCACCTGACCTTAAGTCAGGAGATTTAATTCTTTTTTTTTTTTTTTTTTGCAGTTTTTGGCTGGGGCTGGGTTTGAACCCACCACCTCTGGCATATGAGGCTGGCGCCCTACTCCTTTGAGCCACAGGCACCATGCCAGGAGATTTAATTCTTACTCCAGGTGGTTCATCTGAATTGTCCCACCTCTCTGGGCCTTAGTATTCTCCCTTGTCAATGGACAGTTTAGAATAGGAGCTCTCCAAGGCATCTTACAGTTCCAACATTGTATGATTCTGAGCACGTGCATTTATTTAAGTGTGTTATTGCTAGATTAAATCACCATATGGACTGATTGTGACTTTTTGATAAAGCTCTGGATATCAGTATGTGCAGGAGGTTGACAAACAAGGACTTGAAAAACTAGGCAGATAGCTTCTAGGCAAAGAAAGTAGGTAAATAGCATACCCAATTTTTAAAAGTAATTCTTAAACTGAGTACAGATGACTTAATAATATTAATACTAGTGATTGAATGCTAGTAACTTAGGTATAGCATGATATTCAAGGGATAAATGCTCCCCAACTGGTTGTAACATGTTTACGAGCAAATGGGGCATATATTTTCTAAATGTTGCTCCTAAGCAAATTAACTACCTTAAATATTAATTCATTAGATTTTATCCCGCTGCCATGATCACTTCTTATTTTATGTACCTTGTGTTCTTGCCAACCCAGGCAGAAGCTGACTTTACAAAATCAGATGAATATCTACCTTGAAAATGTAAGTCATCTGCACTCAGTTAAAGAATCAGAAATTTTCCTAAAAAACAACATGAGAATCTAACACAATAATACTCAGAAGGTGTACATTATATACTGTCTCTGGACAACATCCTCAGTTTAGTTACTGTGTTTAATGAAAGCAGTAATAAACATTGCCTCTACTAATAAGAGTTGTGCCAAACCCAGGCAGGCTACACCATGCTCATTTTGTTTTTGGTAGAGTCCAGGCAGCATGGTCTTTGGGCTACGAGGGAGAGTTGACCTCCACTTAGAAGACAGCTTTTCTGTTTTCAGTTCTATCGCCTGTGGCAAATGGCTATGCCATTATGAGGAACTGGGTGAACAACACAGCTTTATTTCTGTTGCTAGAAAAAGTAACGTGGAGTGACAACTCTTTGTTCAAACAATTGCATATTATTTATTGTTTAGATCCCTTAAATTGTACACAGACCCAGTCACTATCTCAATGGTTTTCAACTTCTGATATATGTTATAATTGTCTAAGAATTTTATTTTTTTCAAAATCATGTACCTGGACCCCAGTTCTCTATATTTTGCTCAATCTTTCTACACTCTATATTTTTTATAAACTAAACACTAATTCGTATATCAACCAAAGGTTGAAAAAGACTGATCTGTGTGACAACTAAACCCTTCAAAGAAACATTTCTGACACAACCAACTTATGCTAAAATCTCACTGAATTGTAGACTATTACTTTAGATTTGACCTTTGGGAGAAAAATGTTAATGATAAGTCCTATTAGTGTCCCATGCTAAGGCCTATTTGTTTAGATAATATTTTATTGTTTCAAGGAAAATAGCTAGTTGTATTTTACTTTAATCATCTTTCCTCTTTTTCCTTTTTAGGAGGTTTTACGGAATTACTTATTTTATATTTCTTTAAGTTTGGGGAAGAGGCAGATCTGTAAGTCTTATGACATAACACATGAAAAAATAAGTAAAAAAATTATATTACTGTCATTTTGCAATATCTCCCTTCCCTTTTTAGCTTTTCCTCATTTGTATATGGGATCAAAACCCATGATGGGTGATTATTTACCAATGATAATGTATAATTTCACAATCTTGCATTTGGATTTTTATTTTTCTAGATCCCCTCAATACATTTTCTCTCTGGTTCTTATCTAGGACAGTAGATAAAAAGATCCAAAGGTAATACAAGTTGCAAGTAGAGTTCTTTTTCCCTCTCCCTCTAATTTCATTCTCTGTGACTCATGACAAAAGATAAATAGGGTTGTGACTGGTAGAAATGGGAGCAAGGGACAAATGATGGGAAAAATTTTGACATACCTTGTTGTGTAGGAAATTCATTTTCTTAACAAAGCGTTCTTCCTAGTCGTTCTTGGTAAATGGCAAGTTTGACCCAGACGGGAGGCTACATGATGAAACCAGTCCCCCATGCAGCGAGAAACTGCGATTCGACTTTAAAACATGGCTGGGCTGACTCGGCACATGCTGCCTTCATGATGGAGCTACTCAGCGGGACCCTCTGTGGCTTTCTGATTGGCAACCTGAAAGTCCTCCTTCTGTTCTCACATCTGGGCATGGACAAAACCCTAGAGTCCCAGGCCCACACCGCCTTCACAGGTTTTTCGAAACCAAAGTCTTTCTTGGGCTGGATTTTAGCCCATCTTTTCCTAGACATATTCTTTAATTCACACACACATGCACATACTTTACTTTCCAATGAACATGATGAAGGGGATAGAAAGAAAGGTGAAGCATCCAAGAGAACAGACAGATCCTGTCTTTCATCTCAAGTCTCTTTGCTTCTGTGGTTCATGGGACTTTGGTTTTGGAGTCTCAGCCCAATTTTAACGTTCGAGCTGCCTATTACTGGTGGAAAAGGGGGGGAAAAAAGAGCCGCTTCCCTGTCTCTTTGCCTTCATCTGCTGTTCACGTGGAAGTGTGTGCGGCTGACCCAAACCTCGCTGACATGTCAGCGTGCAGCCGCAGGACGAGGGGTGTTTGATTTATAAATGGAATGTATAATAGGCACGGTGCCTTCTGAGCCGAACGTTCATGGAAAATCACATGCCGCTCACATGAGGGACCAAGATCTTTTTTTATTATTTTAATGAATTGAGTTTTTCCAGTGCACCAGGGAGATAAGAAGATACCTGCCAATAACCCTCTGATTGTGTCCTCGGCCAATTGGTGGGCCTGAACATGGGTACTCCTCTCGTCAATTGAGTTTGTGTGTTCAGTCAAGGTTTAGCTTTGGATTTGAAGCTCGAACAAAGCCACAGACGCTCCGACAGTGGAAACCATCACATAATTCTCCTCTTTGTTTCTTTAAAGAGGACGGGCTTGGTAAAAAAATCCATTTTGGGAAGATTCAGTCTGAAGATAATGATAGTGAAGATGAGAAAAGACAGCGGGTTGTAAGTTCTGGCCTAAGTTCGGAAAGAGGAAGGGGAAAAAAAAGGTTGAAAAGGTAATAAACTACAGCAAGGCCAACAGATCAACCAACATGAGAAAAACCAACAGGTAACAAGGGGCCTCTGGAGCTTCTGAAGAATAGAGATCAGTAGGAAAATGTTTTGAATGAGAAATAAAATGCTCCTTCCTGTCGGGGAGGAAGGGAGGTGTGTGGTGCTTGAGAAATGGGGGGAAAAATGCAATTAAAAACCAGATATGAATAAAGATCAGGTGTGAGAGGATGTCACCCTGTGGCCTTTGGAACTGTGTTCCTGCTGCCTCCAAAAATTATTCTTTTCCTGGAACAAAGGAACAATGTTGTGGAAAAGTGGGTGCCAGGTACTTTAGGAAAATGAGACACAGTCGAGCGGATAACGGAGACAAAGAGACAAAGACAATTGCAGTCGTATGCACTAAACTGGAGGCAGCTGAGGCCCGAGACAAAAGGTGACAACCCGGAGCCAGCAAGATGACTGAACCATGGGAAGGAAGGAGGGAAAGATGATTCACAATAACATTTGAAAGATACTGGCTTGAATATTTATTAGTGTGTTACACACTGCTTGGCCTTGGGGGACTGCCTTTGTTCAGTGAACCGTTTCCCCGTGTTAAGGCAATAAACAGGAAAAGAGCTTGAAAGATGGACCCGGGTGCGTGGGACATAGTGTTTGAGAGCAAACTCGAGATAAGGCTTTGGCTCCAAGAGGGGATGGCCTGGAGGATTTGTCAACCAGGAGTCCCATCTCCCTTCAGAATCAGACTCCAAGAGAAAATTCATGATTAAAAGGCTATCTGAAGGGATTCCTTGCCAGGAGGCTAAAGTTTCTATCATATCCTGGTCGGGGGTAATTTCATTTACATTAATTCATCCCAGATATAAACAAATGAGCAAGTCCAATTCATCGAACATTTTAATTCCTTATAAGGGAACATTATAAATCCGTAAGTAATTCTCCTTCTGGAACATAGAACCTACAGTCGTAGCTGTATTCTTGCCCACACACAAGCATATCAGAGGCCAATTTAAATGAGATTTGGGTTCCACCTAACTTGAGATTTCCCCCCAGAAAATAGGATTGAAGGGCAGTTTGTGAAAAAGGATGACTATCATCCTTCAGGATGCTGTTCTCTGATTGTCAGTGAGGAACTAAACTATTTAATATCTGTAATGCTCCTTCATTAGCACGATGGCTCTGTCCACAGGAATTTCTCTTCAATTATTTGTTCTTAACACCTTAAAATGCGGTTTAAACATTTATTAGTAAAATTCTGCCCAAAATGGGAAATAAGAGAATCTGAATATAAATGGGAAAAAAGTCAAGAAGGCTATGTTAACCAGTGTGATGAAAATGTGTCAAACGGTCTATAAAACCAGTGTATGGTGCCCCATGATCGCATTAATATACACAGCTATGATTTAATAATAATAAAAAAAAAATGGAAAAAAAATCCCAGAGTTAGTTTTCGACACAGTTGAGACACGGTGCCAAATGGCACAGGGAAGACCCGGAAGAGTGAAAAGTGAACTTGGAAAACAGAAACATCTGCGGCATCAGTGAGCCCCTGAGTCGGCACCCGGCGTTTGTGTGCAGTTAGCGGAAAATGAATGTCCCTGCTAATCTTCTAGAGCACTCTATCAGGGAGTAAATGCACCAGCCCTAGCTAAGGGAATGGAAAAGGAATTAAGTCCTGTCCAGCTCAGTGCCCAAGACAGCATACATTTCCTCTGTGGGACGTGGGGGTGGGGGGAACCTTCTTTACCGGCAGACACAAGGGTAAGCAGAAGTGGGGCAGGTGAGGGACAGCACTCAGCAAGCACGTTGGTTTGTTAGAAATGAAAGGGATGCTCAGGATCTCAACACAAACACAAAGGGGTGGTGTCATCTTACGTCTTCTGCAGAAGGGGCAGCAAAACGGTCTGGAGAAGCTGAAGTCCACAGGACCTTAATTTGCCTTGTTTTCACATATGATGACGGCTCTGATGGACATTTGAAAAAGAACTCCAAAATTGCTTTGAAGAGTGGCAGGTGCCAGGCACGGGCGCTGGTGCAGGGGAGTACTCTGACAGTGATCAAAGTGACATTCAGCAATGAGGGAGGTAACACAAACAGAACTGTCAGACCCCGTATATACCCAGGTTAACTGAGATAGGGCCACTGGGGTTTCTGGCTGATAATTCAGCAGATACACAAAAGTTATTATCAGTCTTCCCAAATAAATGATGTGGAATCCTTAAGTCGCTCCACTGTAGGTTAAAACAGTGACCACTATTTCCTGAAAGGAAGAACCCATGCAGGAATATTCACTTCACATAAAATTTCAGAGTTTAAGTGGAGAGAAGTGATGATTATGCATCATATCTGCATGGCATTTTATAGTTGGCAGTGCTTTTAATATGCACTGACTCATTTACTGTTTGGTGATTAAGTCTAGGTTCTCTTTTTCTTTGTACTATAATTGCCTAATACAGGGCAGAACACACAGCAGGCACATGCTAAATGTTTGTTGAATAATAATTTTTTTCATTTCAAAGGGAATTTAAGTTACTCTAGTGAGTCACTTAGTCTCTATGGTCTTTAGTTTCTTGTGTAAAAAATAAGGTGTCTAGGCTAGATTTGCCCACACTGGTCTGATTGCAGAACAACTTCGGGACTTTTTAAGTGAACACATTTCCTAGTTCTGTCCCAGTCTACCCTGTAAGAATCACTTTTCTTGTGGGTCCAACAAAACCAAGTTTAATAACCAATGCATTAGGGCGGCGCCTGTGGCTCAGTCGGTAAGGCGCCGGCCCCATATACCGAGGGTGGCGGGTTCAAACCCGGCCCCGGCCAAACTGCAACCAAAAAATAGCCGGGCGTTGTGGCGGGCGCCTGTAGTCCCAGCTACTTGGGAGGCTGAGGCAAGAGAATCGCTTAAGCCCAGGAGTTGGAGGTTGCTGTGAGCTGTGTGAGGCCACGGCACTCTACCGAGGGCCATAAAGGGAGACTCTGTCTCTAGAAAAAAAAAAAAAAGAAAAAATAACCAATGCATTAGATGAGCTCTGAAGCCCCTTTCACCTTTAAGATTCTCTGACATAAAAAGGTTCTATAATGTTTTCAAGTGTTTAACTCCTTGACAGATAAATTAAGGGAAGGAGTTTTCAAGCCTTTCTGAGAAATGAAGATAATGCTTCTTTGAAATTATCAGGTAACGAAAAAAGAGAAAGAGAAGGAAGGAAGAGAAAAAAATGCTTGATTTTATTATTTTATATATACTATTTTACTATAATACTATTTTACACACTTTCTAGAAGAAAGCTATGATTATTCTTGTAATCTCTTGTGTTTGTGTAGCATGTTGTCAATCAATTTGTTATCTTGGGTAGTTATTCTGCAATAATTCCCCCGCTCCCCAGTATGTGTGTCTCCAGACCAGCAGGAGGCAGGAAGCGTGATCTTCTGATTACTAGGGGCTACCTAATTGCAGTTTAGAGAGTTCTAGTTTTCTGACTAGATGGGCTAGAGCCCATCCAAGAAAGCATTTACCTAGATGCTTTCTTGCTGTGGCTGATAGTTAGGCAGTGACTTTTGTCCTTTTTTAAGAGGCAAATTTGGAGCCACATTAGATTGTTTTTACCATAGGAACACTGCTGGGCCTTCTAGGCACTTGTGACAGCTATACGGCAAGGTTCAGAACAGGACCTGGTAAAGCCATGTGGGATGCAAATAACTACTAACAAAGATTTAAAAAAATACAATCTAAAAATGTTTCTCTGCTAGCTTTTCTCTTCTTTCTTTTTGAGACCAGAGTCTTACTATGTTGTCCTCGATAGAGTGCTGTGACGTCACAGCTCACAGCAACCTCAAACTCCTGGGCTTAAGCGATTCTCTTGCCTCAGCCTCCCAAGTAGCTGGGACTACAGGCGCCCACCACAATGCCCGGCTATTTTTTTGTTGCAGTTGTGTGGGTTAAACTGTCCCACATAAGCGACGCAAGGCAAGGCTGTAATGGGTTAAAAATGGCTTTTGCTAACACAGAGGCAAAAGGAGAGCTGGGCTCCCCCTGAGGCATACACAGAGCCTGTTTGTTCAGAGGTAAAAGTCCAGAACAGTTTCTCTGCTGTCATGCTCCCGTTAAGCCCAGGTGGTCAGGGACTAACAATCTCTCCCCTGGAGATATGGGCCAGAGGTTGATGGGTGTTAAAAACATATTGTCTTTGGAGCCTAAAGGTCTCTGCCCTGTGGAGAAGCAAAAGTCATTACTCCATTATGAGGCAAACTAAGTGTGTGCTTGAGGGATTTTATTTCCCTTTCTTCCCCAGGAGTTCTTTGTGATTTTTATTTAGATACCTTGCTCAAGAGTTGATGCATGTCTAAGAAGAATGAAAAAGCAGAAAAGATTGTGCTGATTTGTAGACTTGATGTCCCTCACAAGTTAATTTTAGAGTTAGAGATCATAGATTGTGTACGTCACCACCAGTGTATATAAGGTGGTCGAGAATAAAGATCCTCTGCTACACGCCATCCCAAGCTGTGTAGTCTATTTCTTGTTTACCTTTAATAATTGCAGGAGCGAGCTTGCACCCGTGGCAAAGCTGCTATTTTCTCGTGTCTCCGGTCACGCAACACAGTTGTCATTGTTGTTTAGCAGGCCTGGGCTGGGTTTGAACCCACCAGCTTTAGTGTATGTGGCCGACGCCCTCCCCACTGAGCTACAGGCACTACCCCCTTTCTCTTCTTTTTTAAAGTAATATGGTGTGGACGATTTTGAATTTAAGACCATGCTAAATAAAATTAGTGCAATCGCCTGTACCCATTCTAAGATGCACCATAGATGATTACCCTCAGGAGTAGAAAGGAATCACAGCTAAGAAGATAGGAAACTTAGTTTTTGTATCTCAAAGTCAGGAAGGAATGTTTGTGAGGGAAAGAGAAAGATTTAGGTGACGCCCCCAGAGGGAATTAATTGGGCTTTGTCTTAGACAGCTGTGTGTGTGCACCGCGAGCGAGCATGTGTTTGGGGGGGGCAGGAGGTGAGTTGAGGAGGGCAAGCAATCAGTCCTTCTTAAGATCTGAGTAGCTTCAAAGGAGAAGGACAGGACTACAAAATTATGTTAGTAAATTTGCTCAAGAAAATGTTTCAGTCAGGCAGCCCTAAGGTGACTAAAAGCTCTTTGCCTCTTCAGTCTCTGGAGCTGTGGTTTCAATTGAGAAGTCTTGAGAAAGTCCCAGACTGTGGGCAGTGGACATGAACCCACGGAAGGTCAGTAGGAGAGCAGTGTTGGATGCTGTGGGTGGGTGGGGCAGCTGAGAAGAGGTAGAAGGAAAGAAACGTCTCTTGGAGTTCAGGCAGAACATTTTTGCATAAACTCAGATTCATGAAACAACTTAACACATTTTCAATTACAAGCCCCAGCCAAACTGCAACAACAAAAAAATAAACGGGCTTTGTGGCAGGCACCTGTAGTCCCAGCTACTGGGGAGGCTGAGGCAAGAGAATCACCTAAATCCAGGAGTTGGAGGTTGCTGTGTGCTGTGATGTCATGGTACTCTACCAAGGGTAATAAAGTGAGACTCTGTCTCAAAAAAAAAAAAAAAAATCCGTGTCTTTACCAATGAAGATGGGAGAAAATTAGGCATAGTGTAAAAAAAGTTGGATTGTCATATTTTTTGTACAAAGTTTTTTTTTTTTAATTAAACGCTTCATGTTAAAGGAGGATTACCAACCAATGCATCAGGGAGTTAATTCCTTCAACAAATCTTGATTAAGAGCCTCTTGTGCTCTCGGCGTTTCCAAGCCTCTGGAAGACTGCAGTGGACGCACTCCCTCCCTCCATCTCACACATGTGGGCAGCAGCACCAGCGGCCCTCAATTTTGACCCCAAAGAGCCTCGAGAACTGGGACCCAAAGAAACAGACTAATGTGTCTGCAGGTGGCTTTGTGCATTGGCAGAGGAATCCAAATGAACAGGAGTGAGTCTCACTGAATTCAAGGAATACCAGCAAATAGATCTTAGTTTTTATTTATTTTATTTATTTATTTTCAGACAGAGTCTTACTCTTTCACCTTAGGTACAGTGCTGTGGCGTCATAGCTCACAGCAATCTCAAATCTTTGGCTCAAGCAACGCTCTTGCCTCAGCCTCCCAAATAGCAAGTAGCTGGGACTACAGGTGCCCTCCACAATGTCTGGCTAATTTTTCTCTTTTTAGTAGAGACAGGATTTCACTCTTACTTAGGCTGGTCTTGAACTCCTGAGCTCAAGCAATCTACCTGCCTCAGCATCCTGAAGTGCTAGCTAGGATTACAGGTGTGAGCCACTGTGCCAGGCCCCAGATCCATCTTATAAATACATTTTGGGGGGGGCTTTCTTCAGAAAAACTCATCCCTTTGGATTCAAATTGACTTGTTTACCTCCAGGAAACAGAAATAATCATGAGACTCCCTCACTTTGAATTATTAACATGGTTCCACGCCTGAGCATGAATACTTTAATTCCCTACACACAGATGCAGTGGTTTCAACCTTTTTTTTATCTCCTAGCATGCTTGAACCTAGGGTTGAACTTCCGGGGCACACTTAAATTATGTTGATCAAACAAAAGAGTAAAATAAAGAACATACTTACTATGCTTTGAACTTCTTTCAGAAATAATTTAATTAATGATCTTTAAAAATGTTCTCGGCACACCTAAGATCTTCTCACAGCATACCAGCGTGCTGGGGCACACTGGCTGAAAATCAGTGCTGGAGGGTATCATAGTTGGAGCTGTATCTCTCATCCCATAACACCAGGGCAGACAGAGCTGTGTCAAAACATAGGCACAGGGAGTGCAAATGGATGAGACTCTGAATAGTTTATCCTTTGTACTAATCTGTACACACACACACACACACACACACACACACACACACGTAGTTTTCTTGCAATTGATATGAGGTGTTAGTTCCTATGGTAAAAATTCTTATTTCCTGGGATTAAGTTTTATAGACCTGAAAAGGCTAAAATATGCAAACATTAAGAGATGGTCTAACATTAAAACATCTACTGGGCCCATTTCAACAATATTTCTCTTAGTGTTTAAACCAGTTGCATGAAAGTCACCTGGAAGGATTAATTAGGGTGCAGATTCCTGGACCCACTCCAGACTTGAGGAATCACTGGGTGGGGAACGGGGAGAGGGAGGGTGGGAATTCCAAAGAAAATCTCAGATTTCAACAAGCAGTCCTGGAAATTTTGATACGTGCTACATTTTATGATCTGGTGCCTTAGAGTAGGCAATGAGAATGCTCTGAAACCTCCATTTCTAGTTAAAGGCAGGGGCAAGTACAGCTCATCAGCGAGAACCAATGCTGCCTTTCAAGCCGCCCTTGTTAACAGTGCTGTCGGCTGTTGGCAAACCACAGGTTCTCTTGGTTTGCAAGGTGTGGCTGGGAAAAGCAATGTCTCAAGTCAAAGCCATCTTTCCCATTCGTGGGGTGAATAAGAACTTAGACGGATGTTACTTATTCTTAGGAAAGTCTCCGTCTTGAAGTCTATTTGCCCTTCTCCTTGGATTCTCTGACGTAGGCCGGGAGCTACTCTGCCTGAATGACCTGGATTGCCATGTAGATAATTCCTAACTAAATGGGCTTTTCTGTATCAGTGGCTTCAATTTTATAGGCAGCAAATCAAAAATCTCTCAATGTTTTCTTATATAATTTTAGGTCCAGCTTCTGTTTAAAGTTATTTAAAAGTGTACATGGGAGGGTGTTATAGATCTAAAGTAAGACTTCTAAAGGTGTGGTGTTTTAATTACTCCACAGAATTCTCATTTTGAATGTCAGGCATGCTGGATTCACAGACTGTGAGAAAGCCTACAAGCTCACCTTTGTGACTCGGCCATCCGTCGTCGTCGTCTTTTTTTTTTTTTTTTTTTGCATTTTTTGGCCGGGGCTGGGTTTGAACCCGCCACCTCCAGCATATGGGGCCGGCGCCCTACTCCTTTGAGCCACAGGCACCACCCGTGGCCATCTGTCTTCCAAGAGAGAAACTGCAGTTCCATTTCCAGCGCAGATGCGACCTGGGTTCCCTCCAGACCTTGCCTCTTCTCTCCTTCACCCCTCTTGTTGTTCTTTCTTGGAGTTCTCAGAATGGGCTGCATTCTGATTTGCAAATCCTCCTTTTTCTATGTCTTAATATGTTTTCTCCTTTCCCCTATCTTCTGTGTTTCTACCAATTCCCAAAGGAGGAGATTTACAGGGTATTTCTAAAAAGCCTGGAGAAGAGGCCTGGCTGTGGGGCTGCCTTTTCTCCACAATCGTCTCCCCTGATCTCCACCCTGAGTAGAGGAACACAAAGGAGTGAGACAGACTCAAGGGTAACCTTAGAATAGTCCACCCAGGAAGTTCCCAGGGTATTATAACTGACCCACGGTTGTTGTACTCATTTGCCACCTGTAAGAAAAACTCGGACCCCACTTCAGGTATAAAGAGATGGTGATTTATTACACCTGCACAGGCAGGTCGCTGCCCCAAAGGGCAAACGGCTCCGGAGTGAGGAGCAGGTTGTGCTGTGTTGGCAGGCAAGCTGGCAAGCACAAAAGCAGAATGTGGCTGGTTAGTTAGCTCAGGGGGTGGCTCGGGGTGGGGTTACGGTCAGGGGGGCTGGTTGGCTTAGGGGGTTACATCATGGCAGTGGCATGGGGACAAACTTGGCTTGGGAAATTTTGCTTGAGTAAGCTTTCCACCATTGTTTAGCCATTGCTAGGGGGATAGGGTAAGTTCTACCATTGTTTTACCTGTGGCTAGGATTTTGGGGGGAACTCAGGGAACTTTCTTGTTCTGAAATCTGTTCTCAGAATTAACCCAAAGGGGGGTTTGAGACGTGCGAGGACTCAGGCTGAGACAGTTAGGGGCCTTTAGGGATAATGTTGATGGTAACAACGTTGATGATGGTGAATGTTAACTACCCCATTGTGCCTAGGTGATGTCACAAGAGCTTCCCTTCAAGTGTTTTTTTTTTTTTTTTCCAATCCTGATCTATATAACTAGTAATTCTATTATCCAAGATGGCAGTGGTACATCAGCAATGGTTATGCCTCTCCCAAAGTACAGAAGATTATTTTAATAGAGGCTGGAGGGAGGAAGTGATGACATAGATAATAGGCAATGCAGTCCTTGCTTATTTTAGTCTTATAATACGACTGGTAAGCAGGCATACACATGTCAATATATATAGTGTATATCAACTTCTTTTTTTTTTTTTTTTTTTGCAGTTTTTGGCCAGGGCTGGGTTTGAACCTGCCACCTCCAGTATATGGGGCTGGCGCCCTACTGCTTGAGCCACAGGTGCTGCTCCATGTATGTCAACTTCTAGATACTCATACACTAAATGTATGTTACAAATGTAATGTGTACACTAAATACATGCGCTTTAAGACATACATATTTTAATATCTTATTTATCATTACATTTTTGGACAGCTTGGTAAGAAAACAAAAATGGGACTACATTAAAGAGTATTTATGGATAAATAAATGCAATGTCTAACGATAGTCTAGGGAGAAAAATAAAGGAGTGATTAATGCTATTTAGATTTAAAAGATTACTGAAGTGAATAAATCAGCCTGTTAATATTGTTACATCATATGACAGAAAGTGGTCAATAAATATTTGATGACTAACTAGAAAATTTGTTCATGTTTTCTTCATTAAAAAGTATAAATAAAAAAAGCTAAAAATATATTGCTTTCTATCTAGGAAAACCAAGAATTAATCTGCTTCAAATATTTCCATGAGTTTATCAGCTACTCTTTAAGTATTCAAGGGATTGTTGACATTAACCAGGATTTCCAGGAAATCAAGATTTGATTTAAATTGAAAGATGTAAGATTTTAGGAACCCAAAGATTTAAAAGGCATTAAAATAAATGTTGACTAATCCTTTAGGGAAATCAGTATAGGATTAGATTTTGTTTCTATGATAAATCAGAAATCCTCAAGGAAATGCATAAAACATCATGCACATATTAAAATCTGTGTTTTACCTGGAAAATGTAAAGAAAAATACATTTCTGTTGATATTTTTTAATGCTTGTAATGCAATTGTTGTTGCAAAATTTACTCAACTTTATTTAAATAAAATATCACAGTGTAACACTTTGAACACATTGGATATTCTGTTGCTTTTTCAGGAAGGAAATCATGCTTACATCTAAAAATACCATATACAGTAATCTAATGACACCATTGCAAGCATTTTTATAAACCTTCCCTTCTCACAGAGGAAACGAGACTCTGAGGGGAGCACGATCTGCTCTGGGTCACACACACAGTTCCCGCAGAGATAGGTCTGAGAGCGAGGTCTGCAATTTCTATCCTCTCCTGAATCACCGTCTTTGACAGATGGTTCCTCAAAAGGAAGACACGACCAGCTGAGCTGCCTCTTGAAAATTTTCCTGATTATTTTAAGTCACTTTGTTGCTAAAAAAGTGGTAGAAGAGGAAGCATTAATTTCTTGCCAAGGAAAAAACCAACTGTTCACTAAAACCCAAGTAGGGTTTAGGAGGAAAAAATGAGACTATCGGTACATAGTCTGTTTAGCTACCAACCAACCAGAAAATAATGGTCAAAATAACTAAAATGTATTGACTGTTCACTGTGTGCTGGGGGTTGTGTGCTGAGCATTTAAAATGATATTTACTTCGTTTGCTTTTGAGAAGCATTATCTCACTTAATCTCCACAATAACCCTGTCACGTAATTATTATCAGCCACATATTACAGATGTGGAAACAGGTTCAAAGAGGGTGAGTATAACTCGCCTATGGTTCCATAGTTGGTAGTCCAAGATTTGAAACTAGGAAGTCTGATTCTGGATTCTTCACCAGGCTTTTAAGCTTTGTACTTTGTCCCAGAAAGGAGGGAAATTTCTATTTGACCTCATGGGGAAGACCCTGGTAGATGTGCTGATGCAGACAGCCCATGTATACATCCCCAGGATGCCCTGAAAATCTGCCTTAAGACCATGTCCAGGAACCACTCAACATTTCTCTCCAACCTTGAAATGAGGAAGTCTCACCATATTAAATACAGTAAACCCATTGCTTTTTGTTGTTGTTGTTTGGTACTTTGTTAATAAGCTTTCCTTTGTTTAGTGACCATTTTTTACCAGGGCTACTTGAAATCTGAAGTTGGCGCAGCTTCCACCCGTGGAAGGTGGTATGACTTAGTGCTGCGACTCCCTGGTCTCAGGTCTACATTGCATGTTCTTAAAGATTGTTGAGAATTACAAAAAACTTTTGTTTATGTGGGTTATTTCTATGCATATAAGCCATGTGAGAAATAAAAGCTGATACTTTCTTAATTTAATTTAAAAAAGTGTTTTAATTAAAAAATAGTAATTGTACATATTCTTGGAGTCCACAGTTATGTTTTGATACATATGGTGTGTAGTGATCAGATCAGAGTCTAAGCAAATCCATCCTCTCAAACATTTGTCATTTCTTCATATTGGGGACATTTAGTGCCCTCCTTCTGTCTATTTGACACTATGCATTATTGTTAACTACAGTCATCCTACACTGAGTGCTACCCACCCCTAGAGCTTATTCCTCTTACCTACCTGTGATTTTACATCCTTTAACAAATCTCTTCCTTTCCCTCCCTTATCCCTGATCCTTTCAGCAGCTAGTATCCTGTGTCCGCCTCTTTATTTCCATGAGATCCACTTTTTTTAGTGTCCACATATGAGTGAGAACATGCTGTGTTTAACTTTCTGTTCTTGGCCTATTTCACTTACCACAATGTCTTCCAGTGAAAATCAATACATTTTAAAATACAAGAATATTCAAGCCCACATTCCATTACCTGTCAGAGTGCTGCTGTCAATGCACATCAGGTAATTTCTCAAAAACTCAAGTGCATGCTCATGAAAGAATGAAAGTTTAAAAAGAACAAATAAGTCTTACAAAAATAGTTTGGCCCTCAGGGATGCCCTCTGCTGTAATGAGAACCACTGTTACAGTGGTTCAGATTCTGTCACTTACTAATTGGCCAAGTTGCATCATTTCTCTGGGTTCAGTTTCCTTGTCCTAAAATGTGTATAGTAATATCCGTATTTAGGTTTGATGTCAGTATTTAATGAAATAATATATATGTATACACACATATAAATAAATATCATAGCATGGTTCTAGGTAAACTCTCAGCAACTAGTATCTGCTGGTTACTAATAAGGGTTGAGTATGTGATGGAGAAGGGCTAGCCCACTAGCAGAAGAGGGTCTGTACACAGAGGATGTTGTATCAATATAAAATTCTAATGGGCTGCTACCCAGCCTGTTCTTCTATTTCCGCAATTCTCCCCATTTCTGAGCATATTAGTAAAATTACCAATTTCTAAAATGATAAAATACTATAATAGTGTTATAACTGCTGAGCATTTAGATCCATTAAAAACATATACATATTTTATTCACATCATTAAATTTCCCCCCCAAAATAAAAGCTGTTTTTAAAGAGTGATCTTCTACAAAAATGGAGTTTGTCCAAAGGAAAAATGCAACTAAGAGTTATCATGACATATACTACTAAAGTTTGTATCTCTGATACCCCCAAACTTTCCACTGTAAGATAATTACCCACTTAATTCAGGACTTTTTTTATATACAAACATTGCAATGACATCAGAGAGTTGGGAATTTGCTGAGACTTGATTCGATTAGATAATTTAAGAATAGTAATTTTTTGTGGGGTAGGGTATACTTTGCAAGAAAATGCCCTGAAAATGTAATGGGAAAGAATTTATAGGTATACATTTCACCTTGGCTCCATGTGTAATTAAGTGTGATGAGATATTATTTGAAATTTAAATTCCCGTGAATGTATTTTTCTTACCCTTATTTTTTTTTTTTTTTTTTTGTGGTTTTTGGCCGGGGCTGCGTTTGAACCTGCTACCTCCGGCATATGGGACCAGTGCCCTACTCCTTGAGCCACAGGCGCCGCCCTCTTACCCTTATTTTTAATAAAGTGCCTACTTAATTCATTTAGTTACCAAAAAACTAAGTTTTTCTGTCCACAGAAATCTGTAGCTGAATTAGAAGAGATACAAGCCACAAAAATCTCTAGATTTTTCAGTTTCAAGAAAGTAAAAAAAATGACAAAGCAAAAGAAATCTGAAAATTGTTCTCTAAAGAATGTCTATGAGGTGTTAACTGAATTTTCTACTTCTCCAGGATTGCCCCACAGTGACTGAAGGTGACTGCAGACTCAGAACCATCTCAGGGAAGCATGGAGGGGCTGCCTCAGTCCAGAGGGCTTCAAGGTTCAATGAGTCTTACTAGATGATACTGTTTTAATCATTCATATGTCAAGACAGATAGATGGACACTGTGAATATTATACTAAGTCAGATAAGCCAGTCACAGAGATAAATCCTGCATGATTCCACTGAGATGAGGTATCTGAAATAACCAAGTTCATAGAATCAAAGGGAGTGCTCATGTCTGCCAGGGACTGGAGATGGGAATGGGGAGTTACAAATCATTGGGCTTAAAATTTCAATTAATCAGGGTGGTGCCCATGGCTCAAAGGGGTAGGGCGCTGGCCCCATATGCCGGAGGTGGCAGGTTCAAACCCAGCCCCGGCCAAAAATAAATAAATGAATAAATAAATATGTAAGTTAAAAAAAAGTTTCAATTAATCAAAATGAATACATTCTAGAGAGCTGCTACACCACATTGTACTGATAATTAACAATACCGTGTTATACCCTTAAAATTTTATTAATAAGGTAGATCTGAATTTGAGTGTTGTTACCACAATAAAACCAAATTTAAAAGAATTTAAATTATTCCTTTCTTTGAACATTCTGGATAAATGTGCTGTCTGTAGAAAATAAAAGGCAACCAGCCTAATCAGACCCAAGGAATATAGTCACAGGGCTCTTTCCTGGATTCAGGATCAGGCATGAAGGACCCAGGAAGACACTGACCAGGTTCCCCACTGTGTGCTCTTTAAGTGAAGTGCTGCTCTAGGGCAGAACCCCAAAGAGTGGTGAGTTACTAAAGCAGACTCTGCCTGTGAGATTTAAGAGAACATCTCGTGAACCTTAAAAGCAAATGGCAATGTTAGCTTTTAAACCATTTGTTTTTAGAGAAATCTGCAATAGCAGGAAAAACTAGATCATAGGTCAACAATGAAGAAGAGTCAGTCCCGAGCCACTTCGGGCGAAGAGCCTAAAGAGCCTTCTGCCAGCTGCTCCAGATGTTTCCTCTTGCTTTGCCTCATCTCTTCAGTTGTATCTGTATTGCACTCGCCAGTTTCTTCTACCTAATTGCACCCTCCTTCCCCACCACATCCAATACTCCCTGTATGTCTTTAAATAAGCCACAGGCTAAGAGTTGAGAAAAGACATGTTGACAGAAGTGATCGCTGTACTCCAAGCAACATCTACTTATCCACAAGTGTGAAAACACTTATCTGTCTCGACTCACTGAATGATATTTCCATGCCATCTCCAGAAGGTGTTTGTGTGCCGATGTCAATAGTCTTTCTGGAGCCACAGGATGAAAAAACAATTTTTCCCAGAGGATAGAAGATTATTTATGTTGGAACCAACCAGATATTTTTCAGGCTCTGGTACTGTGGTTTTAGGTAGTGATGAGCGGAAGTTGACTCCTTTTAATACACAAAGAAGAAGAGTGCAATGTTCTCCCTGTCCTGATGTCATCTCCGAATGTTCTCTGTATTGTACTTCTAAATAATAGAATTTCTGGCATAAAGATTTATCTCAGGATTCAGCACGGTAGTGTTCTGAGATCAAGGGCACTTATGATGATGATGGATTTATACCAGTTGTGATTCTCTGACTAATTTGCTTTGAATGAAATGAACACTTGGAAAAACCAAACCATCATTCCCAAGATTTTAATTCCTAACTAAAAATGCACCAGGAAATACAGTGCAAAAAATTTTTTTTATTTTTCACAGCAGAACAAACAGATGGACTTTTTACCTGTTATTTCAATAATTTAAAACATAGATACTACATAAGCCCACTGGTACTTTTTTCTTTACACAAAAATTACAAGACTTGGCTGTACTTTTTTTCCTTTTCACTAATGTGAATGATATTAAACACTTTCCATTTTGCTAGAAATAGTGACTGTTTCTATGCCTTTCCCCACCACTCTTGGATATGTATGCGAGTGTTTTCTCTTTGAATGTCAGTGAAAAGGAGTTCAGGTAATTGCAGACATCTTTATTTGTCTGCTGGGGTCGCCATAACAGGATATCAAATACTGTGCCCAGCCTTTATGATATTTCTTAGATGTTATTCCTTTTGGCTACCTGCATAAAATATGAATTATGTTAAAGATTTCTTTTAAATAAAAGTACATTATTTTATAATTTTTGATCAATTCGATGGGGTAGAATAGAGGGGATTTTATGTTTGTTACTGGGAAAAATGTGATAGAGGGTGATTTTTAAACAGCAGGCATTTATTTTCTCAAAGTTCTGGATCCTGAAAGTTCAAGATCAAGGTGCCAGCAGGGTTGGTTTCTGGTGAGGGCACTCTTTTTGGCTTGCAGGCAGCCACCTTCTCCCTGTGTCCTCAGCAGGTCTTTCCTCTGGGAGTGTAAGCTCCTGGTACCTCTTCCTCATCTCACAAGTGCATCAGTCTTACCGGACTAGGGCCTTACCCTACTGAATTAGGGCCCTACCCTCTCCTAACCTTAATTACCTCCTTAAAGACCTCCAAATACAGTACATGAATTTGGGATAGAGGGACAAAATCCAGTCCATAATAAGGTCTCTGATGATAACTCATTACTATGCAAAAAATATATTTGTTGATTTTTGACATCTTGGTGGAAGGAGAGGGGAAGGAAAATGATAATAGTTATACATGGCTGAGAGCAGGTAGTTCTTTAGAATTGTATGTGTGAAAAACAAAGAAATTAAAGACCTACTATTTCCTTTCTGCCAATTGTCAGAGAGCACCTGTGCCCTCATGCAGTGAAATCAGGGGCTCTGGGGTCAGACAGCAAGGCAAAGTCCTTGCAAATCAGGGCTAAAACAAAAGCAGTTATGTTTGTCATCTGAGGTGTGAGAACTTGGGTGAACCCAATGATCTCTTCTTTAAGATTTGGGGAGTCTGGTGGACATGGTGATCTTTCAGTCTGTTTTAAGGCATCAGGTCTATAGCTTGATCATCTTTTAAATTAATTATTTAGTTTTTTGAGACAGGGCCTCATACTGTTGCCTGGGCTATAGTACAGTAGCTTCATCATAGCTCACTATAATATGAACTCCTACGTTATTGACAGAGATTATTGCTATGGCCTGGGCTGGTCTTGAACTCCTGGCCTCGAGTAACTGTCCCACTTCAGCCTTTCAAAGTGTTGGGATTATAGGCTTGAGCCACAATGCCCAGCCTTTATGATATTTCTTAGATGTTATTCCTTTTGGCTACCTGCATAAAATATGAGTTATTTTAAAGGTTTCTTTTAAATAAAAGTACATTAATTTATATTTTTGATCAATTTGATGGGGTAGAATAGAGGGGATTTTATGTTTGTTACTGGGAAAAATGTGATATAGGGTGATTTTTTTTTTTTTTTTATTGTTGGGGATTCATTGAGGGTACAATAAGCCAGGTTACACTGATTGCATTTGTTAGGTAAAGTCCCTCTTGAAATCATGTTTTGCCCCCAGAAGGTGTGGCACACACCAAGGCCCCACCCCTCTCCCTCCTTCCCTCTCTCTGCTTTTCCTCCACCCCCATGACCTTAGTTGTCATTAATTGTCCTCATGTCAAAATTAAGTACATAGGATTCATGCTTCTCCATTCTTGTGATGTTTTACTAAGAATAATGTCTTCCACTTCCATCCAGGTTAATACGAAGGATGTAAAGTCTCCATTTTTTTAATGGCTGAATAGTATTCCATGGTGTACATATACCACTGCTTGTTAATCCATTCCTGGGTTGGTGGACATTTAGGCTGTTTCCACATTTTGGCAATGGTAAATTGAGCTGCAATAAACAGTCTAGTACAAGTGTCCTTATGATAAAAGGATTTCTTTCCTTCTGGGTAGATGCCCAGTAATGGGATTGCAGGATCGAATGGGAGGTCTAGCTTGAGTGCTTTGAGGTCTCTCCATACTTCCTTCCAGAAAGGTTGTACTAGTTTGCAGTCCCACCAGCAGTGTAAAAGTGTTCCCTTCTCTCCACATCCACACCAGCATCTGCAGTTTGATATAGGGTGATTTTTAAAATCTTACTTAAAATGAAAGCAGTGAAGGGAATGTGGACATTGGAATCAAATCTTAGCCATTCACTTATTGAATTGCCTGGATGACTTGTTTAGTCACCTTTGCTGAGAAATTAACATTTCTACTTCTTGCACATGTATTTTGTCATATAATTTCGTGATAAATTGTGTCTAGTGCCCAAGGAATACTTAACAAATGCATATTATCTCCCAATATGTACTAGGCACTGCCAACATTTTTTTATTTTTACAATTATGTATGAATAATGTGAATTGATACAGCCTATTAAAATTTTATTTTTAAAGTATTTTCAAATTCATAGTCTCATTTTGTTGATACCTGGGGAGGGAAAAACGATCACTTTTTATAAATGAAAGAACCACTTGACCTTTTGCAATGCAAGGCTTAACAGGATTCTTAGGGATGACCTAGTTTGACTCCTCTGTCTTAAATGAGGAAACTGAGACGTGGGGGGTCAAATGAATTGCTCGAGGTCATGAAGCAAGTTGTGAAACTTGGTTTGCCTGTCAAACAGTTATAGAGATTTTATTCTGTGCAGCCATTCTGCTAGGCAGGAGCTTGCTCTTGGTGTGGAAGGGGAGTCACCCAAGTGCAGACTGTGATGATACATTACTGTGACTGCTAATGTGAAGATGGGGCTTAGGGGGCAATGACAGCACATTGGGGACAGGCAGGGGTATTGCGGGAGGGCTTCCTGGAAGAGGAGGTGCGTGATTGGAGTTTTAATGCATGAGTTCATTAGGTAGGGGAAGGAGCAGGGCAAATACCATGCCTGGTAGAGGAAATAGAGTGTGCAAAGCTACAGTGGCTGGACAAGGCTTACAACATCTGGGAACTATCAGTAGTTCGGGATGGCAGGAGTCCTGGGTAGTTAAGGCATGCGGAAAGAGAGGCTGGAGAGGCAGCCTGCGGCCACATCATGCCTTTCTGGACCTTGTATGCCCTGCTGAATATTTTGAATTTTAACCAGAAAGCAATGGGTAGTAGCTGAAAGATTGTAATCAGGGACTGAGGGATTGTCTTTAAGGGGAAACAAAACATCTCTTGCAGTGAGATGGGCAGGAAAGAAGCAAGAATTAAGTATGGATGTTAAACTAAAAGGAACCTAAAAGAAAATCCGGGTTATCCCAGCATTCTTTCTTCCGTGGTATACTGCTTTAATTCTTCTTACTGTGCCTATGTTTTAAAGGACTATGTAACTGAAAATTTATGTAATTGGATCATGTTCTAATTCAGATTCATCTAGGCTACTATTCCACCATCGTTTGAGGGTAATGAGAAGTTTGTACCTGGAGTTTTACCTTGCTACATGAAACAGTAAATATAGATCTAATTCCTAAGTTAGGAGAAAAAGCTAGGAATATGCAGTTTAGACAAGTAAAGATAAGGGGTCTGGGGAAGGGCACTGGGTGAAGCATCCAGAGAGCTGGGTTTAGCCATGGCTTTCCCACCTGCTCCCTTGGTGAACCCAGAGGAACTGAGTTTGTGCTGAGAGCAAGCACTTGTCCAGTGTTTGCACAGGGCTCCAGGCCTCTGCTCTCAGCCCTAAGTTAACTCCCAATGACCCCATGTAAGCATGCTAGCAGTATCCCCATTCGAAAACTAATGCTTTACACATTTAATAACTTGCCCAAGATTCCTCATCTGGAAAATTCCAGGTGATAGCTAAGACTCACTCAGGGCGGGGAATTGGAGTGGGAAGTTTTGCTGAAGTACCTTATGTAGCCCTTTATCTCCAGAGGTTTTCTGGAGCTTCTCTGCACATTTTTCTTAAAAAGCCCAGAACTGACCCGTTCCTGAAAGGACGTCACACAGGTAAGTAAGGTCACCTGGGAAAACCTGTCCCCAGAGTGGACAACACAGAAGAGAAGCTGCCATTTCCAGAGTGTTGCCTTGTGCTAGGGTCAGTAACGTGTCTGATTTGCAGATTGAAGGGATTTGCAGAACAGGAATGGGAATCCGTGGCCGCCTTACTACAAGGGTTGTTAATTACGTCTCAGATTTATTTATACCCAGAGTAAGAGGAGGTGTGTATGGCAGAGTTCTGAGGACTGGAAGTCAGTGTTGGTATGGATGTTTGGATTAAAGGACATAAAATGTTTTGAAGCCTTTGAATGAGTTTCTGAAAGAAAATTATTACCTTTTTCTAACTCCTCAGCCAGAAAGTTTCCTAGCATGGACCCTAATTCTGAGAGCTTGCCCTCCACCAGCTCCTCATGGGAGTTCCCATGTAGTGAGAGGGGAAGGTAGCTGCCATTAGGCTGTTGCTGAATGAGACACCTGTGGGCTGCATCCTACCCTCACCCCTGGGGCTGTCTCTCTTATCCTTTCTCCCGGGAAGAGTCCCTTTTTTCATGCATCCATGTGTTGGCAAAAAGGAAGAAAAAGACGTGATCAAAACTGGGTCACACACTCCATTCAGCTTGCCTGATGCCTCAACGGAATTTACTATGATTCAAAAGAACTTCATTAGATCTGTACTTGGAAACAATCGTTTATATAAGAATATACATAATCCTTTGAATAATATAATCTTTGCATGAACAAGTCACACAATTTGGATTTGCAGACCCTTATTGCAAGTCCATTTTAAAACAGGAATGTAGAAGCAGCTTGATTCTGCAGACCAGAAGCTCTTCAAGGGCAGGACCCACCTCTTTAATTTCTCTTGATTCACCCTAATGCTTGGTACTTAGCGCTGAGCAGGTGTCCTGTAAGTGCCTGTTGGCTGTCAATCCGAGCGCTAAGATAGAGAGGCTTTATTTTGTCCTCATGAATCTGTGCTGAAGCCATCTCTGCCAAAATAGGCCAGCGAATTAAGGCTCCTATAATTAGACGTACAGTGTGTCACCAGGCACTCTGTGTCCCTGCCTGTCAGTGTGCCTCTACAATGACACAGTGACAGTTGCCAGTCTCCCTGAGGCCTATGTTCAGCTGACGAGAATGCCAATTTCACTTTATTTTTATTCACTTTTATTTTATTTTTGAATGATGAGAAACTCATTATTCAATACTATCACAGAAGGGCTGTCATTTTCTAACTCAAGAAAGGGCTCCCCCTCGCCCTTCCCCGTCCCCACCTTAAATTGCAAGTAATGGGTTGAAGGTTTATATTGGCAAATTGAAAAAAAGGTCTGTCTGTAAACTCAAGTCACGCAAATATAGTATGAGTAGTGTGAAAAGGGAAACCCATATATGATTTACTCCCATTTATTTAAAACTTATTAGATGTTGGGAATTCTGTGTGTACTATGTTATCCCACTTTATCTTCACAAAATCCCCATGGCAGAGCTGTCATATTGTTTCCCCATTTTACAGATGAGGGAATAGGTTCAGAAAGATACAATAGCTTGCTCAAGATCACAAAAATGTGTTGAATAAAATTTGTAGGAAGCCACTGATTTTGGTGAAGCTCCTGTACTAGGCCCCAACAGACCAAACCAAAATGGAGTCACTCATGTTAACGTTTCACGTCACCCGATCGAAACTAAGTTATCTGACCTTCTGAATCTGAGAAACCAGGAGAAAGAGAAATAGCCAAACCCACAAAAAGGCCAGGTTTAACTGGATTAATAAAAAAGCTCCTTCTTCTGTAACCCTGACCGAGAAAGTGACTTCGTGATGACCCGTGTACCTCTTGTTCCTTACTTCACTTTCTTCAGCCCCTCCCTGTCTGCAAGTCCTCCCTGCCAGCTTTACACAGTGGAGTCTGTGAACCTCTTCTGAAGGCTGCTTGCTTTATAAATCATTCTTTGCTCAAATAAGCTCTGTTAAACTTATTTTGTCTGAAGTTTTTCTTTTATCAATGGTGACGGATGAGGGCGTCTCCAGCCTGTGTCTCTCCGACCCTCAGGCTGCTGGGCTGAACCGCGTCCCTCTCCTCTCCCCACCTCCTCTCTTCTGCTCTCCCATCTCGGCTCTGCAGGAGCGAGGGAGCAGGCATTGGTGTGGGCGTCCCCTGTCCTTCTTCCTTCTCCCTGTCTAAGGTTTGGGTTCGACAAATACATTTGTATATTTCTTGAAAATGTGCTCTGATTGGTTTGTCGGCATTTCTCTGTAGGGCTGGAGCAGCTGTAATCTTTTCATGTACCTTCCTTTTCTATTTCTATTACTCTAGTCCAAGCAAGAAAAGAAGGGAGGATTGGGAATAACGGCAACACAAGGTTGGACCCACGTTTACTATAGAGTTATTGTTTCAGTGGGTGTTTACAACAACTCCTGGGAGGTCCAACCCTCAGGGGGAGATGGCTAACCCTCAGTTTCTATACTACCCTGTAAAGAACATGCCCAAGATCACTCAGAGGGTGAGAAAAACACTGTGCTCAAATCCAGATCATTGATTCTAAGCTTGGGATTCTTGAAAATACAGTGGAGTGTGATTTAAGTGTTCAGCTTCCTGAGGTTTCTAGGGGACTTGGGGGTGTGGCAACCTGCCTTCATCCCACTTCCCCTCCATTCCCACCTCTAAACGATGTCATCAGGCCTGAGCCAAGCAGCTGTCACGGGGGTGGGGTGGGGGCCATCAGCTCAGAGCAATTGCAGGCTCCAAGGAATTCTAAACAACTGGGCCAGGCCCCAAAGGGCAGGCAAAGCACAATAACCACCCCTACAAGGACACCCTTCAGCCAGAAAGGTGAAGATCAAATAGAAAAATGCAAGTAATGTAGAGAGATTATTGTAGACTTTCATTAAGAAAAATAAGACTACTGAAGGGAATTCAAGGGTAATTCATAAAAAGGAGTTGGCAACTAAAAACTAATTTGAGAGATTCAAGTCAATAACTTGAAAGAATAAGCAAAAGAAAAAAAATCTTAAAGCTAAAAAAAAAACCAAAAAACCCCCAAAACAAAGTCAATCAACCAAATCGTGAACCAAATAAGCAAAGGGAGAAAGATGAGAGAATTGGTGAATGGAGCCTGGAGGGCTAAGAGGAGCAGAAGAGACGGACGAGAAGCAAAGCAACAGCACAGCAAGAACAGGAGAACGTTTTCCTGAGTGGAGACTGTTCGAGGACACTTAGGCCGGACGGGGGCGGCGGGCAGCTCTACCATTAAATTCAGATTTTGATCAGCCCTGGGTGCAGAGGTTATTAATTTGTACAGATGGTCCCTGGACTTACCATGGTTCAGCTGAACGATGTTTTTGGCTTTAGGATGGTGCAAAAACAACATGCCTTCTGGACAATGATGGGGTTATGTCTGGATAAGCCTGTTGTAAGTTGGGAATATAAGTCAAAAAGGCACTTTCAACTTACTATGTGTTCAACTCACGATGAGTTTATTGGGCTCTAACTTCACTATAATTTGTGGAGCATCTTGATCGTTTCTATGAATTGAACATTATGAGTATGTATGAAGAGACCCTTTGGGCAGACTAGATACATAACATCTTATTACTATAGGTGTGCGTATGACTGTGTCGCCCCTCCCCCAGGTGTGCACCTCTTCATAACTTAGACTGCAGGTTGTTTTTTTTTTTGCAGTTTTTGGCCGGGGCTGGGTTTGAACCCGCCACCTCCGGCATATGGGGCTGGCGCCCTACTTCTTTGAGCCCCAGGCGTCGCCCAGACTGCAAGTTTTTAAAGGCAAGGTCTGTATATTTGTGTTCTTTGTAGGTCTCTGTGCTGGCTTGTATTCTGAACCTCCAATGTATTTAAGATTGGTGACTAATCTACTTTTATCTTCTGCTCCACTTCTTTCTCTTTGCACTCTGGCCAGAACTTTAGGCTCTTGATAAATATTTGTTGAGTATTGGCTGCTTAGTGAGTGGAAGAAACTAACAGAAGTGATCTCAGCAGGTAAAGGTGCCTAACATTTTTTTCCCTTAAAATCAACAACTGCTCCTAGGCAAGCGGGGAAGAGGATTGTCATTCCTCGTCCACACACCAAGCCTCAGGACCAGAAGGCTCCTTTCTCAACCTTTCAGCTAATGTCACCAGAGTCTCTAGTCCCAGTGGGCACTAGTCATCATTACTTCAAGTATTAAAACATCCCAAAGGTGTTTGTATTCCTTTCTTTCAGTTGAATGTGAAGAAAACCCAAAGGAGCAACTTGCGAAGAGGTAAAATTTCAGATATGAACAGGCCATGAGAAAAAGTATTTGGGGGTCAGGAAAGCGTACTATAAGAAATATTAGCAAGTGTGAAGGACAGAATCATTCAGCCCAAGTGGCCAAGAGGCTGATCCAATGGTCTGAGGTTTCAAGCAGTCAGCATCCAGATGGCTAAACGGGTGGACTTGGTTAAATCTCCTTCCCTCCGGCCCCTCTGAATTACCCGGCTGTAGAGTGGCAGACCCAGTGTAAGACACTCAGGCTTCTTTTAAAGTGGATCCAAGAAACGGCTGGCAGATGAGCACCCAGCACAGACTGAGGAATGTTCAACTGGGAGAAACTGAGCAGAAAGCAAAGTAAGCCAACAGCTGAGAGGGCTTCCCATTAGTATTAATTTAGGCATTAAAGAGAAACCTAACAGCACAGTGAAAGCAGCAGTCAGAGACTTCGGGCGTAGGAACAGGATAATAAGGCAGAATTACAGAGCTCTAAAATACACTGTGCCAGAGCCTCCCCGGAGCCAGGCCTCGTGGGCAGTTCCTAAGGAACAAGGAGGATGGGGAGGAGGGAGGAAGGAGCAGGTGCTGCCAGCGCACAGCACAGGAGAACCTGAGACAGGGGAGGAGGGAGGAAGGAAGGCGCTGCAGGGTGGGGCCACATGGCCTTTCTCTCTCGCACCTCCCAGATGATCGAGTGCCCAGCCCAGACAGAGTACGCCTGCTGAATGTTTATGGAATGCCAGTTGTTTGTATGAAGTTGGGTCCATGTTTAGGTGAGCCTTGGCAAATGGTAATTCCTCTGCTTCCTTATTTTTGAGACAGAGTCTGAAGCTGGGAAGAGAGGACCAGTTATCTTTTAGTAATCTGTAGTGAATGGAAAAGCAGGTGAGCTGAAATGATACACTCAAGAAATCTCTACAAGTGAAAGCGTAGCATTCAGATCCCAGGGTGCGTTTCACTCATTAGGCTACTACAAATTCCTTTCATCTTTTTCTTCCCCCCTTCTTTTGTTTTTTCTTTTGGATAATAAATAAATATAATATTTGAAGATGAACTCAAACTTGTGAAGCCTAGTTTAGGCCCTCAATGATTCTTTCCTATACTGATGCTTTTCACATTTTGATGTGCATTCAAATCTCTGACATCTTGTTAAATGCAGAGTCTAGTATGATCGGTCTGGGGTGGGGCCCAGAGTCTGTAGTACTAATAAGCTCCCAGGTGATGCCAGCAATTCTTTTTTTTCTTTTCTTTTTTTTATTGTTAAGTCATAGCTGTGTACATTAATGCGATCATGGGGCACCATATACTGGTTTTATAGACTGTTTGACACATTTTCATCACACTGGTTAACATAGCCTTCCTGGCATTTTCTTAGTTATTGTGTTAAGACATTTATATTCTACATTTACTAAGTTTCACATGTACCCTTGTAAGATGCACCGCAGGTGTAATCCCACCAATCACCCTCCCTCTGCTCATCCTCCCCCCTCCCTCCCCTCCCTCTCTCCCTTTCCCCTAGTCTTAGGTTATAACTAGGTTATAGCTTTCATGTGAAAGCCGTAAATTAGTTTCATAGTAGAGCTGAGTACATTGGATACTTTTTCTTCCATTCTTGAGATACTTTACTAAGAAGAATATGTTCCAGCTCCATCCATGTAAACATGAAAGAGGTGAAGTCTCCATCTTTCTTTAAGGCCGCATAATATTCCATGGTGTACATATACCACAATTTATTAATCCATTCGTGGATTGATGGGCACTTGGGTTTTTTCCGTGACTTAGTAATTATTAATTGGGCTGCAATAAACATCTGGTACAAATATCTTTTTTTTTTTTTTCTGTAGAGACAGAGTTTCACTTTATTGCCCTCGGTAGAGTGCTGTGGTGACACACAGCTCACAGCAACCTCCAGCTTTGGGGCTTACGTGATTCTCTTGCCTCAGCCTCCCGAGCAGCTGGGACTACAGGCGCCCGCCACAACGCCCGGCTATTTTTTTGTTGCAGTTTGGCCAGGGCTGGGTTTGAACGCGCCACCCTTGGCATATGGGGCCGGCGCCCTACTCACTGAGCCACAGGAGCCGCCCTGGTACAAATATCTTTGTTATGATGTGATTTTTGGTCTTCTGGGTATATACTTAGTAGAGGAATTACAGGATTGAATGGCAGATCTATTTTTAGATCTCTAAATGTTCTCCAAACATCTTTCCAAAAGGAATGTATTAATTGCCAGCAATTCTTAGATCTTGGTTCTTGGTTCCCTTTGAATCACTTGGGGGGGTCTAAAAAGAACTGATGTCGGGGTCCCACTTCCAAAGATTCTGATGTGTAACTGGTCTGGGTATGACCTGGGCCTGAGAGTTTCAAAAACTCTCCAGTGATTTCCATGCAATAGTCAGGGCTGAGAACAGGTGATACGGTAGGCGGAGCTTAGGTGTGGAGATGCCTGGGCCGGTAGCAGGTTCACCTGGGTTTGAATCGGCTCTGCCATTGGCCTTGAGTATGCTCCTCACTGTCTGAGCCTCACTTTTCTCATCCGGGGGCATAGGGAAAAATACAGCCTTCCTCTTGGGCTTGTGAAACATAATTAAAATCAATTATGTTCAGTTCTCAGAACAGTGCTAGTTAGACACAATCGATTGATATGAATCTTTGTTTCCTTCCCTCCTGCTGTTTTCTAGTTTGGAAACACCTGGAGCACCATTAAAATCATGATTTCTGGTTCAAATTTGGCCAGTAAATGAGTTTTGATTGAGTTGAATAATATTTAAAAAATTTTTAAATACATCATTTAAACATTTGGAGAGTTACATAAAAGCCCAGATTTGGACTTCTCTAGGGGGAAGCGTATTAAGATTTGGTAGTAATGGGCATCATTGGGCCTACTTGGAGCCGAGTAGCTCTTCCACCTGTAGAAATGGCCCCGCCTCTCTGCTTGTCTTGGAGCTCACCATACTCCAGTGTATACGTGTTCACCCACAAAAGCCTACAGCCTCCATCCATCTACATTACCTCTTTGACCCTCATCTCCATTTCAGATTGCTACTCTGGTCTAAACACTCATGTCTTTACCTTCCAAGAGCTGATTACAAACCACTGCTCCCTCATATGATTCCTTCCCTTCAGGCACCTAGTGCTCTGGGCAGGAGACTTCTTGCCTTTCGTTACACAGACTCCGTACTTACAGTAGTGCTCAGTGGTTTCTCTCTGTTCCTCTGGGAATCAAATAAACGACTTTTTTTCCTTCTTCATTTGTTGCATGTCCCAGGTATGTATGTATGCATGTATGTATGTTATTTAGAGACAGAGTCTCACTACGTCACCCTGGGTAGAGTGATGTGGCATCATTATAGCTCACAGCAACCTCTAAACTCCTGGGTTCAAGCAATCCTTTTGCCTCAGCCTCCCAAGTAGCTGTGACTACAGATGCCCACCACAATCCCTGGCTAGTTTTTCTATTTTTAGTAAAGACAAGGTCTTGCTCTTGCTCAGGCTGGTCTTGAACTCCTGAGCTCCAGGGATGCACCACCTGGGTTTCCTAGAGTGCTAGGATTACAGGCGTGAGCCCCTACATCCCTCCCTCTAGTTATTTATTTCATAGGGAAAAGTGGGTGGTATGGACTGAGTTATGTGCCACCATCCATATGTTGAATCCCTAACCCCCAGTACCTCAGACTGTGACTGCATTTGGAGAAAGCACCTTTAAAGAGGTCATTAGGTTAAATGAAGCTCTAATACTACTTGACTTGTCCCCGTATAAGAAGAGGAAGTTTGGGCCTGTGAGCACAACAGAGGAAAGCCCACATGAGGAACAGTGAAAAGGTGGCCGTCTGTAAACCAAGGAGAGAGGCCCCTGGAGAAACAACCCTGTTTCCCCCTTGGTCTTGCAATGTCAGCCTCCAGAACTTTAAGAAAATATGTGTCTTTGTTTAAACCACCCAGTCTTCGGTACTCGGTCACGGCAGCTCCTCAAACCAATACAATGAGGAAGAAAGGTTTTAGTTTTGTATTGTTTTAAATAGAATCAGTTCTTTGAAAGGGGTATCTAGTTAATGATACAGAATAGTCTGGAAGCTTTCTATGGCTTGGAACTTTTGGATTGTTGTGAAAAAGCTTTGAACTGAAGACATTTTTCCACTTAAAATGATTCTTTTATTCACATTTCCCTGGAAATAACCATTTTTGTCATTCTTATCAGTTCCATCACTTCTATTAGGTGGACATACTGAAAAATGCCAGGGACCCGAGTTTGGTATGTAGATGAGATGGACGCCTTTGAACGCTGGTATCCTCGATGTGTGGAAAAAATGATTATTATTGTTATTTTTTGAAACAGAGTATCACTATGTTGCCCAGGCTAAAGTGCCATGGCATCCAGGCTAAAGTGCCATGGCATCAGCCTAACTCACAGCAACCTCCAACTCTTGAGCTCAAGTGATCCTCTTGCCTCAGTTTTTCTATTTTTAGTAGAGATGGGGTCTCAGTCCTGCTCAGGTTGGTCTTGAACTGTCCTGCTCAGGCTGGTCTCGAACCCGTGAGCTTAGGCAATCCACCTGGCTTGTCTCCCAGAGTGCTAGGATTACAGGTGTGAGCCACTGCACCCAAACCCCCCCACTCAAAAAAAATTCTTAAAATGTTCCTTGACAGCTAGCCTATTTGCAAATAAATTCCAGGAATAGAAATGATTCAATAGATAAATAAATTAGCAACAGAACCAAGGAGTCAGATCATTTAGTCATACTTTGGTGAAAGGTGAAAGACTTATATGATCTGAAGGGAAACTAATATATTATGCTTTGAGTAAAAGTCACCTGGATTATTTGATTTAGCCAAAAACTTCCAAAGGACATTGATCTAACATCTGGGGGTGGTGGTGGGTAAGCAGCAGTACTTGGCTCAATCCAAATGTCTCCAGTGGCAGCAGACGTCCACTTTCCCTGGAGTTGTTCATCTTCTGTGTATGTAGACCTCATCACGGCTGGCCCTGACAGTCAGAATGGCATATCAATGGCAGAGCTTGCTCAGGGAGGCAATGAGTTTACCTTTGGGGAACTAGGAAAGCTGATGAACAGGTAGGAAGCGATATTGGAGGGATTGCAGAAGATAAGAAGTGTTAGCAGGAGGGACATGTAGTCTCCACCCAGGCAGACACATTCCTGGCTAAAACTTGGAATTCAAATTCAAATATTAAGAAATGAAAGACACTCTATTTTTGGTAACTAACAACCTCTGCCCAGTCACCAAGTCAGTGAGTCTGGGGTTTATTACACTTCCTTTGCCTGTAGTTGAATTGGTTCTAGAATATGCAGAGGCTTGAGGCTGAGGGTGATACATGAATGCAGGTATGCATTCATTCATTTACACATTCCTTCATTCATTCTACAAGTATTAGCTGGGTCCTTTTCATGTGCCAGGCGACATACTAGGTGTGGAATTCTTAAGGGTAATAGGCAGACAAATTCACAGCTGGGGCTACATCTATTTCTGTTAACCTGATCCCCTCTATTCACTTACCCAGTTTCCTCTCAATGATAATAATAATGTTTAACATTTACTGAGTTCTTTTGATGTGCTTTCTACGTAGCGTTATTTTATCTTTACACTACTAAGATAAGATAGAGATTACAGATGAGGAAATTGTGACTCAGAGACTCAGAAATACTAAATAACTTTCCTAAGGTCACAATTAGTGGCTGGCAACTCCAGGATTTGAGCCCAGTTATATCTGACACAAAGTTTATGTTTTAACTACTATTCTATCTTTTTTAAACCACAGCAGTGGTTCCAAGCCATGAAAGATGGAAACTTCTCTGGACAACAATGTGTCTTTGAATTACAAAAAAATTTAAGCAAAGACACATAGGCACAATAGTTTAAAAATCAAATGGTTCTGGAAGGCTTATTATAAGCATCACCAATGCTTTGCCCACTTCTATTTACCATTCTCTGGCATTGAACACTTCCAATTTGTTTGGCTTTTTCTCTGTCATTTTTATATAATTATTAATTTTTCAGTTTTAGGAATTATCCAGTGAATTCCACCATGAAAGACAAAGGTTTATCTCCATTTCATGGTCCTCCTTTACTATTCTGTACACATATTTCTTCTTGCCCCCACCATCTGCATCCTCTCAGTAGAGTTAAACCATACTTTCAGTTAGATCTGTACCCAGTATTTACATTATTCTGACGATATGTGTGCTAATCACATGTGAGCCATGTAGTATATGTCTCCTTTCATGCACAATTTTTTTATAGAGTTGTTAATTACATGCTTTCGTTTGCTTAGTTTATGTACTTACCAGTAATCCATCCTCCCACCCTCCTCAGTTGTTTAAACCTCCCTCAAGCACAGCAGAAATTCTGTCCATTTCTTCTCCTGGGCGACAGATCTCTGAGAACCACTAGACCTGCTCCATTCTGGACCAGAGCAGAGTGGTCATTCTAGAATTTTCTTTTTCCAACCAATGGGGATTTCCTTTGTGTCCCTGGTCAGTTAGATCCTCCTTTTCATGGATCCATCTTTTTCCTTGATCTAGAAACTTTCTGAAAAATATGCATGACTAGAAAATTTTGCGACCTTGAATGCCAAAATATGTCTTTACCTTCTTGTCTGTTTGATTAGTTTTGTTCGGTAGAGAATTTTGTGTTGGAAATAGTTTTTTCCCCTCAAATTTTGATGTATTTCACTATTGTACTATAATGCTAAACTGATTCCTAATCCTTTTATTTTTATTTATTTTTTAATTAAATCATAGCTGTGTACATTAATGCAATTATGGGGTACAATGTGCTAGTTTTATATACAATTTGACATACTTTCATCAAACTGGTTAACATAGACTTCATTGCATTTTCTTAGTTATTGTGTTAATATATTTATATTCTACCCTTAGTAGATTTAACATGTACCCTTGTTAAATGCACCATAGGTATAGTCCCACCAATTACCCTCCCTCCACCCATCTCCTCCCCGCCCCTCCCTCTCCTCTTTCCCCTTCATCTTGGGCTACAGTTGGGTTATAGCTTTCATATGGAAGTGTGGGTGCTTATAAATTGGTTTCATAGTAGGGCTGAGTACATTGGATACTTTTTCTTCCATTCTTGAGATACTTTGCTAAGAAGAATATGTTCCAGCTCCATCCATGTAAACATGAAAGAGGCAAAGTCTCCATCTTTTTAAAGGCAGAGGCAAAGTCTCCATCTTTTTAAAGGCTGCATAATATTCCATGGTGTACATATATCATAATTTATTATTCCATTCATGGGTTGATGGGCACTTGGGCTTCTTCCATGACTTAGCAATTATGAATTGGACTGCAACAAACATTCTGGTACAAATATCTTTGTTACAAAGTGATTTTTGGTCTTCTGGATATATACTTGAAGGATTGAATGGCAGGTCTATTTTTAGATCCCTAAGTGATCTCCAAATATCTTTCCAAAAGGAATGTATTAGTTTGCATTCCCACCAGCAGTGTAGAAGTGTTCCCTTTTCTCCACATCCACACCAACATCTCTGGTTTTGGGATTTTGTGATGTGGGCTAATCTTACTGGAGTTAGATGATATCTCAAAGTAGTTTTGATTTGCATTTCTTTAACAATTAAGGATGATGAGCATTTTTTCATGTGTCTGTAGGCCATGCGTCTGTCTTCTTCAGAGAAGTTTCTCTTCAAGTCCCTTACCCAGCCTGCAATGGGATCACTTGTTCTTTTCTTGCTTATACATTTGAGTTCTCTGTGGATTCTGGTTATTAAACTTTTGTCAGAGACATAACCTGCAAATATATTCTCCCATTCTGAGGGCTGTCTGCTTGCTTTACTTACTGTGTTCTTGGCTGTGCAGAAGCTTTTTAATTTGATCAGGTCCCATTAGGGTATTTTTGGTGTTGCTTCAATTGCCCCAAGGGTGTCCTCCTCATAAAATATTCTCCCAGACCGATTCCTTCAACTGTTTTCCCTGCACTGTCTTCTAGTATTTTTATAGTTTCATGTCTTAAGTTTAAATCTTTAATCAAGTGAAAGTCCATCTTAGTTAATGGTGAAAGATCTGGGTCCAGTTTCAGTCTTCTACAGGTCGCCAGCCAGTTCACCCAGCACCATTTGTTAAATAGGGAGTCTTTTCCTCATTGAATGTTTTTAATTGGCTTATCGAAGATCAAATGATGGTAAATAGCTGGATTTATCCCTTGGTTCTCTATTCTGTTCCATACATTTACCTCTCTGTTTTTGTGCTGGTACCATGCTGTTTTGATCACTATTGATTTATAGTATAATCTGAGGTCTGGTAGTGTGATTCCTCCTGATTTGCTTTTATTTCTGAGTAATGTCTTGGTTATTCGAGTTTTTTTCTGATTCCATATAAAATGAAGTATTATTTTTTCAAGATCTTTAAAGTATGGCAGTGGTGCTTTAATAGGGACTGCATTAAAATTCTATATTGCTTTGGGTAGTATAGACATTTTAACAATGTTGATTCTTCCCAGCCATGAGCATGGTATGTTTTTCCATTTGTTAACATTTTCAGCTATTTCTCTTCTTAGGTTTCATAGGTCTCTTTATAGAGATCTTTCATATCCTTTGTTAGGTAAACTTCCAAATATTTCTTTTTGTTTGTTTTTTTGTTTTTTTGCAGTCTTTTTTCTTTTTTTGGCTGGGGCTGGGTTTGAACCCACCACCTCCGGCATATGGGGCTGGCACCTACTTCTTTGAGCCACAGGTGCCACCCTATATTTCATTTTCTTTGGCACTACTGTAAAAGGAATAGAGTCCTTGACTGTTTTTTTGGCTTGACTATTGTTGAAATATATAAAAGCTACAGATTTGTGAGTATTGATTTTGTAACCTGAGACGCTGCTGTATTCTTTGATCACTTCTAAGAATTTTGTAGTTGAATCTCTGGGTTTTTCCAGATATACAATTCATATCATCTGTGAAGAGTGAAAGTTTGATCTCCTCTGACCCTATATGGATATCCTTGATCGCCTTTTCTTGCCTGATTGCAATAGCTAAGACTTCCATTACAGTGTTAAAAAGCAGTGAAGACAATGGGTAACCTTGCCTGGTTTCTGATCTTAGTGGAAATGATTTCGATTTAACTCCATTCAATATGATAGTAGTTGGCCTCTATCAGTTTAAGAAATGTCCCTTCTATACCAATTTTATTTATTTATTTTTTGTTGTTGCAGTTTTTGGCCAGGGCTGGGTTTGAACCCACCACCTCCAGCATATGGGGCTGGTGCCCTATTCCTTTGAGCCACAGGCTCCACCCTATACCAATTTTCTCAAGTGTTCTGATCATGAAAGGATGCTGGATATTATCAAAAGCTTTTTTTGCATCAATTGAGAGAATCATATGGTCTTTGTTTTTTATTTTGTTTATGTGATGAATTATATTTATAGATTTATGTATATTGAACCAGCCTTAGAACCAGGGATAAAACCCAATTGGTTATTGTGTATAATTTGTTTGATGTGTTGCTGGATTCTGTTTGCTAGGATCTTATTGAATATTTTTGCATCTATATTCATTAGTGAAATTGTTCTATAATTTTCTTTTCTTGTTGGGTCTTTTCCTGGTTTGGGGATCAAGGCGATGTTTGCTTCATAGAATGTGCTGGGTAGTATTCCCTCTTTTTCTATATTTTGGAAAAGGTTAAGTAATATAGGTACTAGTTCCTTTTTAAAGGTTTGGTAGAATTCTGATGTGAAGCCATCTGGTCCCGGATTTTTCTTTTTGGAGAGATTTTGTATGGTTGATGCTATTTCAGAGCTTGATTTAGGCCTGTTAAACATTTCCGCTTTATTTTGGCTAAGTCTTGGAGGGTGACGTGATTCCAAGTATTGGTCAATTTCCTTCAGATTTTCATATTTCTGAGAATAAAGTTTCTTGTAATATTCATTAAGGATTTTTTGAATTTCTGAAGAATCTGTTGTTTTTCGTTTTTGTCATTTCTGATTGATGAAATTAGAGATTTTACTGTTTCATTCCTGGTTAGGTTAGCCAAAGGTTTATCTATTTTATTGACCTTTTCAAAAAACCAACTTTTTGATTTATTGATCTAAATGATCTAATTGATCTAAATCTAAATCAAATCTATATCTTTTGATTTATTGTATAATCCTTCTGTTTTCAATTTCATTTAATTCTGCTCTAATTGTGGTTATTTCTTTTTATCTGCTGGGTCTGGGATTGGAATGTTCTTCCTTTTGCAGTTGCTTGAGATGTCCCATTAAGTTGCTAACTTCCTCTTTTTCTGTTTTCTTGAGGAAGAGCTTACAGTGCTATAAATTTCCCTCTTAGGACTGCCTTTGCAGTATCCCAGAGATTCTGGTGATTCGTGCCTTCATTATCATTTTGTTCCAAAAATTTGGTAATTTCCTTCTTAATCTCATCTATGACCCAGTTATCACTCAGCATAAGGTTATTTAGTTTCCATGTTTTTGTATGAGTATGCAGATTCCTGTTGTGATTGAGTTCAACTTTTATTCCATCATGGTCTGAGAAGATGCAAGGAATAATTTCTATTCTTTTAAATTTGCTGAGGTTATACTTGTGACCTAACATGTGATCAATTTTGGAGGATGTTCCATGGGCTGATGAGAAGAATGTATGTTTAGTTTTGTTAGGATGAAATGTTCTGTAGATGTCTGTTAAATCCAATTGTTGAGTGGTTATGCTTAAGTCTAAAATTCCTTTGCTTAGTTTCTTATTGGAGGATCCATCCAACACTGCCAAAGGAGTGTTAAAATCTCCAACTATTATGGTGCTGGAGGAAATCAAGTTGCTCATGTCCGTTAGTCTCTCTTATAAATTGAGGCACATTCTGTTTGGGTGCATAAATGTTAATAATGGAAATCTCATCATGTTGAGTGTTACCTTTAACAAATATGAAGTGACCATCCTTATCTTTCCTTACTTTTCTTGTTTTAAAGTCTATTATATCTGCAAATAAAATTGCAACACTTGCTTTTTTCTGATTGCCATTTGCCTAAATTATAGATGACCATCCCTTCACCCTGAGTCTATATTTATCTTTTAAGGTAAGATGAGATTCTTGTATACAGCAGATATCTGGCCTGAGTTTTTGTATCCAGTCAGCCAACCTCTGCCTCTTTAGAGGACAGTTTAAGCCATTCACATTAATGGAGAATATTGATAAGTCTAGTAGAATTTTGGGTATCGAGTTTTTCAAAAGTCCAGTGAACATTTTTAATCCTTTTGCCACTGTAGATGTTGGACTTTGATCAAAAGTTTCTGGGTGAGTTTACTTTGGTGGTAGAGGATTGTGCTGGTCATTATGGAGGGTAGATCTGAGAATATCCTGGCCAGGTGGTTTAGTTATGGCAAATTTCTTCAACATGTGAATATCATTAAAATATTTAATTTATTCATCATAAATGAAACTCACTTTAGCTGGATACAGGATCCTGGGTTGAAAGTTATTTTGTTTTAGGAGGTTAAAGGTCAATGAACACCCTCTTCTAATCTTGAAAAGTTTCAGCAGGGAGATCTGCAGTCATTCTAATATTCTTCCCCTTGTAGTTTACAGTTTTCTTACCTCTGGCTGCTTGCAGAATTTTCTCCTTCATATTAACTTTGGCTAACTTAGTTAGAATGTGTCTGGAAGATACTTTATTTGGGTTGAGTCATGCGGGGGTTCTGAAACGGTCTGCTATCTGAATTTCAGAATCTCTTGCTATGTTTGGGAAGTTCTTCACAATTATCTCTTGAACTAGAGTATCTGGGCTTTTTGAAGCAACCTTGTCCCCTTCAGGAAATCCTGTAAGGCAAATATTAGTTTTCTTCGAATTGTCCCAGAGCTTTCTGAGAGAATGATTTGTTTTTGCTTTCCACTTCTCTTCCTTTTTGAGCATTTGGGAGCATTCCAAAGCTTTGTCTTCAATGTCAGAAATCCTTTCTTCTGCCTACTCCATCCTGTTACTGAGAAATTCTACTGTATTTCTCAGATCTGTGAGGGCTGCAAGTTCTTGCCTCAATGTGTCAAAATCTTTGACAATTTTGTCTTTGAATTCATTGAATTCTTGGGACAACTTTTGAACTGCTCCGTGAATTTCTAATTCCAACTTTACCTCCATTCTGTTAATCTTATCTGCAATCCAAATTCTGAATTCAATTCCTTTTTCTTTTTCTTTTTGTTATTGGTGACATTATATATCATTTTTATTTATTTTTATTAAATCATAGCTGTGTATATTAATGAGATCATGGGGCACCATACACTGGTTTTATAGATCATTTGACACATTTCATCACACTGGTTAACATAGCCTTCCTGGCATTTTCTTAGTCATTGTGTTAAGACATTTATATTCTACATTTACTAAGTTTCACATGTACCCTTGTAAGATGCACCACAGATGTAATCCCACCAATCACCCTTCCTCTGCCCATTCTCCCATCCTTTTCCCCCTTCCCCCTATTCTTAGGTTATAACTGGGTTATAGCTTTCACGTGAAAGGCATAAATTAGTTTCATAGTAGGGCTGAGTACATTGAATACTTTTTCTTCCATTCTTGAGATACTTTACTAAAAAGAATATGTTCTAGCTCCATCCATGTAAACATGAACGAGGTAAAGTCTCCATCTTTTCTTAAGGGTGCATAATATTCCATGGTGTACATATACCACAATTTATTAATCCATTTGTGGATTGATGGACACTTGGGCTTTTTCCATGATTTAGCAATTATGAATTGGGCTGCAATAAAATTCTGGTACAAATATCTTTGATATGATGTGATTTTTGGTCTTCTGGGTACATACTTAGTAGAGGAATTATAGGATTGAATGGCAGATCTAGTTTTAGACCTCTAAGTGTTCTCTAAACATCTTTCCAAAAGGAATGTATTAATTTGCATTCCCACGATCAGTGTAGAAGTGTTCCCTTTTCTCCACATCCTCGCCAACATCTCTGCTCTTGGGGTTTTGTGATATAGGCTAATCTTACTGGAATTAGATGATATCTCAAAGTAGTTTTGATTTGCATTTCTCTGATGATTAAAGATGATGAGGGGGGAGGAGACAAGATGGCTGACTGAAGCCAGCTTTCCACAGAGGCTCCTGTTCAGAAGGAGAGTTAAAGGACAAAAATTCAGCAAGTAACCTGGTGGATTTGAGCTGCACTAAGAGAGAAGGTTGTAGAACGCACGTCAACCCCGCTGAGGCGAGCTGCGACCAAGAGGATACAAACAAAAGGTACAAAATTCATCACCAAGTGGACGAGAGTCCCCTCCCCCATGAGAACGGCTCAGAGTGCCCCACAAACAACTGGGCAGAGTTCAAAGGTCCTCCCACTACACTCCACGGGAGAGACCCTCTAAAAACTGGACCTACCTCCCCTACTAGGATGCCACGGTGTCCTCCTGCCAGGCATAAAACTGTATAAAGTGTATATAGTCTCTAACTGGAATTCTGAGATCCCAGCGCTCCCCTTCGCTCACACTGGGGTCTGGAGGCCAGTCCCGGTCGGTCGGCGGAGAGGGGACTGCACCAGAGTGGCAGTTCCCTGAGGCACAGTGTGACAGCCGTCTTTTCGTGACAATACGGCCAGGCATAAAACTGTGTAAAGCTGTGTGGTGTTCTCTGCCCGCAACCCCAGGCTTCCAGCACTCCCCGCACTCCCCTCTGCTCTCCCTGTAAGGTCTGGAGGCCTGTCCCCCAGGGGTCCAGACTCTTTTTTTTTTTTTTTTGCAGTTTTTGGCTGGGGCTGGATTTGAACCCACCACCTCCAGCATATGGGGCCAGCGCCCTACCCCTTTGAGCCACAGGCGCCACCGGGGTCCAGACTCTTGGGCAATTGCTTGAGGGGTGTAGACAGTGCTGGGCTGCAGCCGGTCGGTACAGATTCTGGGATACGGGAGCGGAGAGAGGACGGTTGGCCGGAGGGGAGCTACACCGGAGCAACGGTTGCCTGAGCCATAAGGCAGCAGCCCTCTTTTGCTAGCAATACGGCTCACTACAGAATATTCTGAAGCCACACCCCCTGTCTCCCTGAGCAACCAGAGACTCTGAGTTTGCCTGAGGCAACTCCAACTTGCAAACCAGGGAAACTCCCAGGGCGGGGCTGACCCAGAGGTCCGCTTTACTAAACCTAAGACACACCTGGCCCTCAGGGGATCGTCAGCCTATAGACAATACAGGAGCAACGACAAGCTGATTTGGAGCTCAATTCAGCTTCTCTTCTGCAGGGGAAACGCAGAGTTATTCTGTTCTGTTCTGTCAGTAACATTAATCAGGGGCGAGACTGGACCTGAGTGAAAACCCCTCAACCTTCATCTAGTGCCCGAGGTTGTCAGGCCTCACCTTCTCCTGCTGGAGAGAGGCAGAGCGCAGCGGCCTGGCAGACTTCCTTGTGATTCAGGCAGGTACAAACTCCTGGAGTACCGATTCACTACAGGCAACTGGGTCAGCCAACTGCAGGGCTATCAGTGACTGGGTGTGAAGTGGTGCAAGGTGGGGAAGGAGGCAGCAACCTTCCCAGACTGATATATAGGATGGGTGGCTTCTCCTGACTCCACGCAGCACTGGAGCAAGCCACACCAGAGTAGTCACCAGACCCCTGTGATCCAGTTCCCAGAGACTTCTTAAACTCTCGCACCCGAGACAGGTGCAGACTGAGACAATTGATTTGGACATTTTTAAACTGAACCAATCACCTGAGGACAAATCAGGTGGTGCCCTAGGTGCACGGTGGTAGGAAGGTTTGATTTTTCTTTTCCAATTCTTTGCTGGTAGGGGGCGGGGTGACTTAATTGCTGATATTTCTCCACAGCTGAGACTTCAATCCAAAGTATCTGTTTCACTAGGGTGGAAAAGAAACCAGCTGAAAACAAGGCAGAACCATTTAGCCCCACCACACCAGACAGGGCGCCAGTTTCTCAGGCCACAACACTGTACGGGCCCTCGACAAAGCCTTAGGGGAAAAAAATCAGAGTCAGTAAAACAACCATGGGGCGGAATCAGCGGAAAAACTCTGGTAACATGAAAAACCAGAATAGATCAACCCCCCCAAAGAAAGATATGGCAGATGTAATTGAAGATCCCATTCATAAACAACTGGCTGAGATGTCAGAAATCGAATTCAGAATTTGGATTGCAGACAAGATTAACAAAGTGGAAGTAGGAATTCGAGGAGAAATTCAAAAGTTATCTCAAGAATTTATCGAATTTAAAGACAAAACCACCAAAGACTTAGACACACTGAAGCAAGAATTTGCAGCCCTCAAAGATATGAAAAATACAGTAGAATCCCTCAGTAACAGAATGGAGCAAGCAGAAGAAAGGATTTCTGACATCAAAGATAAAGCCTTTGAACACTCCCAAACTCTCAAAGAGGAAGAGAAATGGAGAGCAAAAACGGATCACTCTCTCAGAGAGCTCAGGGATAATTCAAAGAAGGTGAATATCTGAATCATAGGATTTCCAGAAACAGATGAAGTGGTCTCGCTGGGCACAGAGGCACTTCTGCATGAAATTATGAAAGAGAATTTTCCAGACATGCCTAGAGATTCTGAAATTCAGATAGCGGACAGCTTCAGAACCCCAGCACGATTCAACCCCAATAAGTCATCCCCAAGGCTTATCGTAATTAACTTCACTAAAGTTAATATGAAGGAGAAAATCCTCAAAGCTGCCAGGAGAAAGAAAACCATTACCTTCAAAGGCAAGAATATTAGAATGAATGCAGATCTCTCTGTTAAAACTTTTCAAGCCAGAAGAGGGTGGTCACCGACTTTTAAACTCCTAAAGCAAAATAACTTTCAACCCCGGATCTTGTATCCAGCTAAACTGAGTTTCATTTTGATGGAGAAATTAAATACTTTAATGACATTCATATGTTGAAGAAATTTGCCATAACCAAACCAGCTCTTCAGTATATTCTCAGACCTATCCTCCATAATGACCAACCCAATCCTATACCAGAAAAGTAAACTCACTCAGAAACTTCGGATCAAACTCCAATTTCCACACTGGCGAAAGGATTAAAAATGGCCACTGGACTTTTGAAAAACTCGATACCCAAAACTTCACCAGACTTATCAATATTCTCCATTAATGTGAACGGCTTAAGCTGTCCTCTAAAGAGGCATAGGTTAGCTGACTGGATACAAAAACTCAGGCCAGATATCTGTTGCATACAAGAGTCAGATCTTAACCTAAAAGACAAATACAGACTCAGGGTGAAAGGATGGTCGTCCGTATTTCAGGCAAATGGTAATCAGAAAAAAGCAGGTGTTGCAATTTTATTTGCAGATACAATAGGCTTTAAACCAACAAAATAAGGAAGGACAAGAATGGTCACTTCATATTTGTTAAGGGTAATACTCACTATGATGAGATCTCAATTATTAATATCTATGCACCCAACCAGAATGCACCTCAATTTATAAGAGAAACTCTAACAGACATAAGCAACTTGATTTCCTCCAGCTCCATAATAGTCGGAGATTTCAACACTCCTTTGACAGTGTTGGATCGATCCTCCAACAAGAAGCTGAGCAAAGAAATCTTAGATTTAAACCTAACCATCCAACATTTGGATTTAGCAGACATCTACAGTACATTTCATCCCAACAAAACTGAATACACATACTTCTCATCAGCCCATGGAACTTACTCCAAAATCGATCACATCTTAGGTCACAAGTCTAACCTCAGTAAATTTAAAGGAATAGAAATTATTCCATGCATCTTCTCGGACCACCATGGAATAAAACTTGAGCTGAGTAACAATAGGAATCTGCATACTCAGACAAAAACATGGAAATTAAATAACCTTATGTTGAATGATAGCTGGGTCAGAGATGAGATTAAGAAAGAAATCGCCAATTTTTTTGAACAAAACAACAATGAAGACACGAACTATCAGAACCTCTGGGACACCACAAAGGCAGTTCTAAGAGGGAAATTTATAGTACTGCAAGCCTTCCTCAAGAGAACGGAAAGAGAGGAAGTTAACAACTTAATGGGACATCTCAAGCAACTGGAAAAGGAAGAATATTCCAACCCCAAACCCAGTAGAAGAAAAGAAATAACCAAAATTAGAGCAGAATTAAATGAAATTGAAAACAAAAGAATAATACAACAGATCAATAAATCAAAAAGTTGGTTTTTCAAAAAGTTCAATAAAATAGATAAACCTTTGGCCAACCTAATCAGGAAAAAAAGAGTAAAATCTCTAATCTCATCAGTCAGAAACAACAAAGACGAAATAACAACAGACTTCTCAGAAATCCAAAAAATCCTTAATGAATATTACAAGAAACTTTATTCTCAGAAATATGAAAATCTGAAGGAAATTGACCAATACTTGGAAGCACGTCACCTTCCAAGACTTAGCCAGAATCAAGTGGAAATGTTGAACAGGCCCATATCAAGTTCAGAAATATCATCAACCATACAAAACCTCCCTAAAAAGAAAAGCCCGGGATCAGATGGTTTCACGTCTGAATTCTACCAAACGTTTGAAGAGGAATTAGTACCTATATTACTTAACCTGTTCCAAAAGGTAGAAAAAGAAGGAAGACTACCCAACACGTTCTATGAAGCAAACATCACCCTGATCCCCAAACCAGGGAAAGACCCAACAAGAAAAGAAAATTATAGACCGATATCACTAATGAATATAGATGCAAAAATATTCAACAAGATCTTAACAAACAGAATCCAGCAACACATCAAACAAATTATACATCATGACCAAGTCGGTTTTATCCCAGGATCTCAAGGCTGGTTCAATATACGTAAATCTATAAATGCAATCCAGCACATAAATAAATTAAAAAACAAAGACCATATGATTCTCTCAATCGATGCAGAATAAGCTTTTGATAATATCCAGCATCCCTTCATGATCAGAACACTTAAGAAAATTGGTATAGAAGGGACATTTCTTAAACTGATAGAGACCATCTACAGCAAACCCACAGGCAATATCATATTGAATGGAGTTAAATTGGAATCATTTCCACTCAGATCAGGAACAAGACAAGGCTGCCCATTGTCTCCATTCCTTTTTAACATTGTAATGGAAGTTTTAGCCACTGCAATTAGGGAAGAAAAGGCGATCAAGGGTATCCATATAGGGTCAGAAGAGATCAAACTTTCACTCTTCGCGGATGATATGATAGTATATCTGGAAAACACTAGGTACTCTACTACAAAACTCTTAGAAGTGATCAAGGAATACAGTAGCGTCTCAGGTTACAAAATCAACATTCATAAATCGGTAGCCTTTATATACACCAACAACAGTCAAATTGAAAAAGCGGTTAAGGACTCTATCCCATTCACAGTAGTGCCAAAGAAGATGAAATATTTGGGAATTTATCTAACAAAGGACGTGAAAGATCTCTATAAAGAGAACTATGAAACTCTAAGAAAAGAAATAGCTGAAAATACTAACAAATGGAAAAACATACCATGCTCATGGCTGGTAAGAATCAACATAGTTAAAATGTCTATAATGCCCAAAGCAATATATAATTTCAATGCAATCCCTATTAAAGCTCCACTGTCCTACTTTAAAGATCTGGAAAAAACAATACTTCGTTTTATATGGAATCAGAAAAAACCTCGAATAGCCAAGACATTACTCAGAAATAAAAACAAAGCAGGAGGAATTACGCTACCAGACCTCAGACTACACTACAAATCAATAGTGATCAAAACAGCATGGTATTTGCACAAAAACAGAGAGATAGATGTCTGGAATAGAGTAGAGAATTAAGAGATGAATCCAGCTACTTACCGTTATTTAATCTTTGACAAGCCAATTAAAAACATTCAGTGGGGAGAAGATTCCCTATTTAAGAAATGGTGCTGGGTGAACTGGCTGGCAACCTGTAAAAAACTGAAAGTGGACCCACACCTTTCACCATTAACTGAGATAGACTCTCACTGGATCAAAGATTTAAACTTAAGACATGAAACTATAAAAATACTAGAGGAGAGTGCAGGGAAAACCCTGAAGAGATTGGGATGGGCGAGTATTTTATGAGGAGGACCCCTGGGGCAATTGAAGCAGCTTCAAAAATACACTACTGGGACTTGATCAAATTAAAAAGCTTCTGCACAGCCAAGAACACAGTAAGTAAAGAAAGCAAACAGCCCTCGGAATGGGAGAAGATATTTGCAGGTTATGTCTCCAACAAAGGTTTAATAACCAGAATCCACAGAGAACTCAAACGCATTAGCAAGAATAGAAGAAGGGATCCCATCGCAGGCTGGGCAAGGGATTTGAAGAGAAACTTCTCTGAAGAAGACAGGCGTGCGGCCTTCAGACATATGAAAAAATGCTCATCATCTTTAATCATCAGAGAAATGCAAATCAAAACTACTTTGAGATACCATCTAACTCCAGTGAGACTAGCCTATATCACAAAATCCCAAGACCAGAGATGTTGGCGCGGATGTGGAGAAAAGGGAACACTTTTGCACTGCTGGTGTGAATGCAAATTAATACATTCCTTTTGGAAAGATATATGGAGAACACTTAGAGATCTAAAAATAGATCTGCCATTCAATCCTGTAATCCCTCTACTGGGCATATACCCAGAAGACCAAAAATCACATCATAACAAAGATATTTGTACCAGAATGTTTATTGCAGCTCAATTCATAATTGCTAAGTCATGGAAGAAGCCCAGGTGCCCATCGATCCATGAATGGATTAATAAATTGTGGTATATGTACACCATGGAATATTATGCAGCCTTAAAGAAAGATGGAGACTTTACCTCTTTCATGTTTACATGGATGGAGCTGGAACATATTCTTCTTAGTAAAGTATCTCAAGAATGGAAGAGAAAGTACCCATTGTACTCAGCCCTACTATGAGACTAATTTAGGGTTTTCACATGAAAGCTATAACCCAGTTACAACCTAAGAATAGGGGGAAGGGGGAAAGGGAGGGGAGGGAGCGGGGAGGTGGGTAGAGGGAAGGGAATTGGTGGGATTACACCAGCAGTGCATCTTGCAAGGGTATATGTGAAACTTTGTAAACGGTCTGTGAAGCTAGTGAATGATGCCCCATGATCATATCAATGTACACAGCTATGATTTAATAAAAAAAATAAATAAAAAAAATAAAGATGATGAGCATTTTTTCATATGTCTGTAGGCCGGGCACCTGTCTTCTTCAGAGAAGTTTCCCTTCAAGTCCCTTACCTAGTCTGCAATGGGATCACTTGTTCTTTTCTTGCTTATATGTTTGAGTTCTCTGTGGATTCTGGTCATTAAACCTTTGTCGGAGACATAACTTGCAAATATCTTCTCCCATTCTGAGGGCTGTTTGCTTGATTTACTTACTGTAAAGCTTGGCTGTGCAGAAACTTTTTTGTTTGATCAGGTCCCAGTAGGGTATTTTTGATACTGCTTCAATTGCCCTGGGGTTGGGGGGGGGATCCTCCTCATAAAATACTCGCCCAGACCAATTTCTTCAAGGGTTTTCCCTGCACTCTCTTCTAGTGTTTTTATAGTTTCATGTCTTAAGTTTAAATCTTTAATTCGGTGAAAGTCTATCTTAGTTAATGGTGAAAGGTGTGGGTCCAGTTTCAGTCTTCTACAGGTTGCCAGTCAGTTCACTCAGCACCATTTGTTAAATAGGGAATCTTTTCCCCACTGAATGTTTTTAATTGGCTTGTCAAAGATCAAATAACAGTAAGTAGCTGGATTCATCTCTTGGTTCTCTATTCTGTTCCAGACAACTACATCTCTGTTTTTGTGCCAGTACCATGCTGTTTTGATCACTATTGATTTACAGTATAGTCTGAAGTTAGGTGGCGTGGTTCCTCCTGCTTTGTTTTTATTTCTGAGTAATGTCTTGGCTATTCGAGTTTTTTTTCTGATTCCATATAAAATGAAGTATTATTTTTTCAAGATCTTTAAAGTATGACAATGGAGCTTTAATAGGGATTGCATTAAAATTGTATATTGCTTTGGGTAGTATGGACATTTCAACAATGTTTATTCTTCCCAGCCATGAGCATGGTATGTTTTTCCATTTGTTAACATTTTCAGCTATTTCTTTTCTTAGATTTTCATAGTTCTCTTTATAGAGATCTTTCACGTCCTTTGTTAGATAAACTCCCATATATTTCATCTTCTTTGGCACTACTGTGAATGGAATAGAGTCCTTAACTGTTTTTTCAGCTTGACTATGGTTGGTATATATAAGGGCTACCAATTTATGAATGTTGATTTTGTAACCTGAGATGCTGCTGTATTCCTTAATCACTTCTAAGAGTTTTGTAGTAGGATCCCTGTTGTTTTCCAGATATACAATCATATCATCTGTGAAGAGCGAAAGTTTGATCTCTTCTGACCCTATATGGATACCCTTGATTGCCTTTTCTTCCCCAATTGTGATAGCTAAAACTTCCATTACAATGTTAAAGAGCGGGCAGCACCTGTGGCTCAGTGAGTAGGGCGCCGGCCCCATATGTCGAGGGTGGCGGGTTCAAACCCAGCCCCAGCCAAACTGCAACAAAAAATAGCCGGGCGTTGTGGTGGGCGCCTGTAGTCCCAGCTTCTTGGGAGGCTGAGGCCAGAGAATCGCATAAGCCCAAGAGTTAGAGGTTGCTGTGAGCCGTGTGACGCCACGGCACTCTACCTGAGGGCGGTACAGTGAGACTCTGTCTCTACAAAAAAAAACAAAAAACAAAAAAACATGGTGTGTGTCACACTTTATGGGGGCAAGACATGATTGCAAGAGGGACTTTACCTAACAATTGCAATCAGTGTAACCTGGCTTATTGTACCCTCAATGAATCCCCAACAATAAAAAAAAAAAAAACAATGTTAAAGAGCAGTGGAGACAATGGGCAGCCTTGTCTGGTTCCTGATCTGAGCGGAAATAATTTCAATTTAACTCCATTCAATACGATATTGGCTGTGGGTTTACTGTAGATGGCCTCTATCAGTTTAAGAATTGTCCCTTCTATACCAATTTTCTTAAGTGTTCTGATCATGAAAGGATGCTGTATATTAATTATCAAAAGCTTTTTCTGCATCGATTGAGAGAATCATATGGTCTTTGTTTTTTAATTTGTTTATGTGCTGAATTATACTTACAGATTTACGGATATTGAACCAGCCTTGAGACCCTGGGATAAAACCGACTTGGTCATGATGTGTAATTTGTTTGATGTGTTGCTGGATTCTGTTTGTTAGGATCTTGTTGAATATTTTTGCATCTATATTCATTAGTGATATTGGTCTATAATTTTCTTTTCTTGTTGGATCTTTTCCTCGTTTGGGAATCAATGTGATGTTTGCTTCATAGAACGTGTTGGGTAGTCTTCCTTCTTTTTCTACATTTTGGAACACGTTGCGTAATATAGGTACTAGTTCCTCTTTAAAGGTTTGGTAGAATTCTGATGTGAAGCCATCTGGTCCTGGGCTTTTCTTTTTAGGAAGATTTTGTATGGTTGATGCTATTTCGGAACTTAATATTGGCCTGTTCAACAATTTCCGTTGATTCTGGCTAAGTCTTGGAAGGTGACGTGCTTCCAAGTATTGGTCAATTTCCTTCAGATTTTCATATTTCTGAGAATAAAGTTTCTTGTAATATTCATTAAGTATTTTTTGAATTTCTGAGGAGTCTGTTGTTATTTCGTCTTTGTCGTTTCTGATTGATGAGATTAGAGATTTTACTCTTTTTTCCTGTTTAGGTTAGCCAAAGTTTTATCTATTTTATTGACCTTTCAAAAAACCAACTTTTTGATTTATTGATCTGTTGTAGAATTCTTTTGTTTTCAATTTCATTTAATTGTGCTCTAATTTTGGTTATTTCTTTTCTTCTACTGGGTTTGGGGTTTTAATGTTTTTCCTTTCCAGTTGCTTGAGATGTCCCATTAAGTTGTTAACTTCATCTCTTTCTGTTCTCTTGAGGAAGGCTTGCAGTGCTATAAATTTTCCTATTAGGACCACCTTTGTGGTATCCCAGAGGTTCTGATAATTTGTGTCTTGATTGTTGTTTTGTCCCCCAAATTTGGCAATTTCCTTGTTAATCTCATCTCTAACACAGCTATCATTCAGCATAAGGTTATTTAACTTCCATGTTTTTGTATGAGTATGCAGATTCCTGTTGTTACTGAGTTCAACTTTTATTTCATGGTGGTCTGAGAAGATGGAGGGAATAATTTCTATTACTTTAAATTTACTGAGGTTAGACTTGTGACCTTGTCAGTCCCTGGGGGCGTTGGTCTACTCTGATTATTCATGTTGCTGGAGTTTTTCCGCTAATTCCACCCCACCTCACTGTTTGACTGGATGAACAGATAAGGTGAAATTGGATTGGGGGCACCTGGTGTAGTGGGTAACCAGCCCTTTGCCCAAGATCTGGGACTGGTGACTGCAGGTTTTCCCCTACAGCTTTGCAAATGACCCATATAGTACTATGGCCTGAGACACTGGGGACCTACTTGGTGTGTTAGGGCTAAGTGGCTCTGTCTTGTTTTCAGCTAGTCTCTGTCCAATCCTAGTGAATCAATAACTCTGGGTTGAAGTCTCAGCTGTGGAGAAATACAAGTAACTAAGACACCCCGCACCCCATGGGCAACAACTGGAAAAGGAAAATCAAACCTTCCCACAACAACACAACCAGGGTACCACCTTGAATGGTCCTTGGGTGACTGGCCCAGGTCAAGAGTTCCAAATCAATTGCCCCAGTCAGCACCCAGTCTCAAGTGCAAGAGTTCAAAAGGTCTCCAGCAACTAGATAGCAGGGGTCTGCTGGCATCTTGAGTATGACTGGCTCTGTTGCTCCATAGAGTCAGAAGGGCCAAACCAGCAAGTGAATTAATCCAGGAAGGTTTATATCTCATTCCCCACCTTGTACCTCTGGCACGCCCAGTCACTGGTAACCCTGCAGGGTTGTGACCGAGGCTCCCTCCAATGAGCAGATGCACCAGGGGTTTGCACCTGCCTGAGTCACTGGGAGATCTAAGTATCCTCACCCAGGCCACTGCACTGTGCCACCAACCGACATGGGGAGCTGAAGCCTGACTACCTTGGGTGCTTAATGGAGGCTGGGGAGTTTCACTCACTTCCAGCCCCACCCCTGATTGATGTTGCTACCACTTATATTCTTGCCAAATTTGCATTTCTGTCCCAGCTATATTCCCCTTCAGGCCAGGCACTGTTTGAGTTCACAGAATCTGTGACTCAGCCCTGCCCTGTGCTACTGCTGCTGTGCCAATTCTCTTGGAGCTGGTGTCTCTGTCTCCACTGCACTCTTTGTTGGGGCAGGCACAGTAAGAGCTCACAAACGGCTCTCAGTTCCTGCCCTTCCTGGGGCTGATGCTGCTGCCACACCTGCTTTTGTCCCAGCTATGATCCTGTGGGGGCTGGTTTCATCTTGGGCTCACAAAAGCAGCAATTCTGACTCAGCCCTGCCCTGGGAATATGCCACCTCTGCACAGGTAGGGATTCTATTCTCCGTCCCACCTCATCTCTCCCAAGCAGGTATCACCTCAGGCATACCCTTTCCTCATGAGGCCTGCATTTGAGTCCCAGATCTGTTCCATCAGTGGCTGCCACTGGAGAAGAGGCCTGGCTCTCTCTGCTTGCTAAGAGAGGTAGGAAGTGTTGCCAATTCAACACAGACTTGTAACAGCCCATGCCTTGTCCACACCTCTCAAGAAAATGCTCAAGAATCTGGACTCCACTGGGGAAAAGCTTCCAGTCTATGGGGTGAGAGTGAGGGGAGTTCTGGGAGTTCAGAATTGTGGGTAGCCTATATGTTCAGTTTTGTGCTTGGTGGGAGAGTGCCATGGCACTCTAGTGGGTCCTCTTTGGGGATGGAGTTCTGATTTTTAGAGGGTCTCTCCCTTGGGATAAAATAGGAGGAGATCTCAACTCTGCTTGTTTGTTTGTGGAAAGTGTACTGCGAGCAGTTCTCATGGGGGAGGGGACTCCAGTCAGCTTGGTGATGGGTTTTGTACCTATTGTTTGTTTCTTTGGGGTTGCAGCTTGCCTCAGCAGGATTGATGTTCATTCTTCAATTTTCTCTCTTGGCTCAGCTCCAAACCATCAGCTTACTTCCTAAACTTCTGTCCTTTAACTCTCCTTCTGGATGGGAGCCTCTGTGTAAAGCTGGCTCCAGTTGGCCATCTTGCCTCAATCCTTCTTTTTTTTTTTCTAGCTCTGTTGCCCAAGGATAGAGTGCCATGGCATCAGCCTAGTTCACAGCAACCTCAAACTCAAACGTAGCTCAAGGGATCCTCCTACCTCAGTCTCTCAAGTAGCTATGACTACAGGCATGTGCCATGGTGCCTGGCTAATTTATTTTTGGTAGAGACAGGGTATCATTCTATCTTAGGCTAGTTTGAGCTCCTAGCTCAAGTGAGCCTCCTTCCTTGGCCTCCCAGAGTGTTAGGATTATAGGCAAGAGCCACTGTACCCTGCCTTCTGATCCTTTTAGTGAGCATCTACTCTGTTTTTCCTCATCTCTGATGCTTACAGGGTTTTCTCTTAGTTTCTAGGGTTCTGAAATTTTACCAGAATGTGCCTTGTGCTGATTGATTTTCTTCCACTGTTCTGAGCATTCCATGGGTTCTCTTGGAAAACTCAGGTCCTTCAAGTGTGGAAAATTTCCTAAATTATTTCCTGGATGATTTTTTTCTCTGAGGGAGAATGTTTCTCAGACCAGTGGGCTGGGATTTCTTAGTTCACACAGGGCAACTATATATATTTTTTAAAAATTATTTTTACATCATTTAGCAAGAAAACTGAGCATAATTGGTGCTCAACATTTGTTAAAAACAACAGAATTGTGTTAGGCTTCTTGCAAAGTTTGGGTTTTAGAACTGAAATTTATGACTATACTTGTTCTGTGTGCTGAGTGGCTCTGCAGCTGACTCCTTCTTCCCTCTAAGGGTTCAGTCCAGCCAGATTTCAGACTGACTATTGCTCTGAGTACTCCCAGACCTCCCAGAGCTTTCATCTGAATGACTCCTCCATAGCTAACTCACTATTCCCTACCTCTTCCCACAATTATGGTAGATTTTCCGTGGTGGGTGTGGGGTGGGGTGGTGAGAGTAGTGATCGAGATGATCAAGACAGGAGGCAGGAGATTCGGCCACCAGTTTCCTGCTGAGTTGATGGAAGCTTTTCCTGCTTGGCCTGCCCTTAGAGAGAACTGCCTGCGAAGGCACATACTAATGGCTGGGAGAGACGGGGGCTGAGGGTAGGGCCGGAAAAGATGTGTGAACCTGCTGGGAAAATCCAAAGGAGTGAAGGTTAAGTGCAGGAATTGCTGAATTTCAATGGAAATCCTTTGGAATGCTTTTTAGGAGTAGTTTATCTTTTAACTCAAGATTTATGGTTTGAAAGGTTTACGGTTATAGAGAGGAGGAATATTCAAATATCTTCTTTAAAGAAACCGACAGAAATATCATTGTCACCCTCAAAATACTGCACTTAATTTTAGATTAGCAATAATTCAGACATCTGGATGGAACTGAACAGAAGTGTTTCTGAAGAATTTTGGGAACTGGATGTGCTTTTCTGTAAATGAACAGCAGGTTCTGTTTTGAAAATATGTGTATTTTTAAATGTTTAAAGAGACAGTCAAGGACTCGTCTTCCATTCTCTTCTCCCTGGGTTACCTTCACCAACCACAAAAATTTTACCCAGTGTCTTTGGGGTCAACTCTTTATAAGAGGTGATAAGGACTTGGCTTATAACATAGACCTAAAAAGGAGAGGAACACTTAAAAGAAAGCCAACTTTTTATGAGATCTGGTTTCATTTAAACCAAAGGCAAAAAGATGTCACATGAGGAGCAGAAGCTGATAGGATTACGTTGGTCCTGAAGGGTCATTGGAAAGGGGCAATCTAGAACCAACTTTTTTCTGTCTCCTGCATCCACAGAGGCCATCCCAGAATCATGAATTTCAATGGCCTTCAACATTCAACACTGATGACATAGCCAGCCTTGCGGTCCCTGGAGTCCTCTAGTACCTTGCTGGAGCACAAGGTAGTGTGAGGGAAACACAGAATAGAGCTCTAATATATGTTTTCGGGAGTTCCAGTGAGTTGAGTAGATATTTTGACATCTCCTTGATTTGCCTCTGATGGGGACACATGGCTTTGTGAGCACTGACTCTGGGGAAGGCTCTGGATTGTGTCCCTGAGAGGAGTAAGAAAGATGAATGGCAATGATTTTAAAGACATGCTGTGACGTGTATGGATGGAGGGACAACACAACAAACCCATGTGTGCCGATTGTCACAAACGTGTAGGATTTCTGAATTATAGAATTCTTGTAGGGAGAATCCTTCAAGCTTGGAGCTCAGAAGCGGCTTGGAGTTCATGTCCCTCCTCAGTAGACAATGCATGGGAAGGGCCCGTGGTACCTCGACTCTTGTACTCAGGTGGTGCAACTTGAGTTTCTCTTTTACTTGTAAAGAATCCTCTCCGTTGGCAATGGGTTACTTTGCCCCAGAAGTATGAGCTTTTCTCCTTAGATCTCTGCAGTCTCCATCCCTGCTACCCAAATGATGGAATAACACATCTGTCACCGTGGTCTGTTATCCTGGGCATTACCCTTCTGGAATGTTTGGAGAAGACTCTCTGAAATGAAGCCATTTCCCTGCTCGGAAAGATGCTGGTTAATTTTCTAAACTTAATGACAGTTCTTGTTTCTATCACTATACAAATGTCTGTCCAGAAAGTATCCAGCCCAGTACTAAAAAAAAAAAATAGTATTTGGGGTAGCTGATACTTTCTGGACAGTACTCCTACATTTAATTTTTTTAGACACACACACACACCCAGCACTGCGGGAAAGCCTGCTACCTGAATAATCAGGCTAACCATGGAGTGCTGCAGTTGCTTGAGGGCAGAGATGAGGTCCAGAGTTGGGAACGCTGGAGATGCTCAGCAAACATATGTGCAGTGAAGGACAGCAAACAGCAAATGCAACTTAACAACTCTCCCCAGGTCTTAAAAATGTCCCTCTCTGCATCAGACTCTGGCACAACTGTATTTAATGGGCTGTCATTCTCTACAAGGCTCTGTGCTTCACAATTGTTAATTCAGTGACTGGTCAGAGATCAGATCTTTTTTTTATAAGCAAGATCATCATGTGATCAAATCCAACAATGAGAATTTCCTCCCCAGACCTGAGTCAAACATGGTTGCTAACTCATGGTCCTGAATTGTGAGTGTGGTGTCAGGTTTCACCTAGGAAAACTGAAAGCAGGCTGGGGAAAAGTTTCTTTAGCTGTGTGACTTCAGCTCTTTGGAAGCTCAACACATTTCCTTGTTACAGCCTAACAACAGAGCAGTTCTCCTGGCTTCACTGGCTCCCATGTACTCATCTTCTTTTAAAGTTAAACATATTTTGTAAAAGTAGTAAATATATTTCACAAAACATTTAAACCTTACAGAAGTGTATTGAAGTAAAAAAGTAACATGGCTGGATCCTTCTCTCTCCCCGTACCCTTCTTTGTGAACTTTATTCACCAATGGTAGCCACCACAGCCACCCAGCAGCTTGAGGTATTTCCACAGACCATTTCTGGGCCTCTTATAGGATCATATCATTTTTATTGCTTAACAATATGTTATGGTCATCGCCCATGTCAGTACCTTTGATTTAACTCATTCTTTTTTATTGACGTCCAAGCAGTGACCTGCTACTGGCAGCTAACATTTATTGACTGTGTCTAGGTATCAAGTACCAGGTGTCATTTTATTGTAGTCTCACAAAAACATATATGAAGTAGGTACGTTTTTCTACTCTATTTCTTTCTATGGGGAAATAGAGGCTTTTAAAAAAATTATAATTCCTTTAACTACTCCCTACTGAGACCTGGTTAGTTGAATATATATATTCACACACCCATACATCTGCTGGTTAAAGTCCTTGATGCATTCATTTCACATTTATTTTTGAGAGCCTACTTCGTGCCCGGAAATGTTCAAGGCCTGAGGAACACTGTTAGTGGCCCTTACATGCTAGTGTCTAAACTGGCAAATAGATATTGTGACATCAGGTAGTGACATATACTAAGAAGAATAAAGCAAGGTGAGGACATGCAGAAGGTGGTCAGGGAAGGCTTCCCTTATGAGAGACCTGAATGAAGTGAGGGAGAGAACATTCTAGAACAGTAAGTCAAAGATGGGATTGTGTCTGGCAAGTTCAAGGAGAGAAAGCAATATGAAGAAAGATTCTAAGGTTTCTGAATTTTGCTGAAATGTCAAGTGATGGGGCCATTTACTAAGAAGGCATGGGGGTGGGAGGGAGGGGAAAGCTTCAGAAGTTGGGGGAAGGGAAGAAGAGTCTCCTGGTGGACTGAGGTTTGCTGTGTCTGGTACGCACCCCGGGGGAGGTGTTCAAAAAGGAGCCTGGGCATGGAGGCGAGGTCCGTGCTGGAGACCTAGTTTGGCCATCACCAGTCTATGGGAGATGTTGAAAAATATGGGGCTGGCTCTGTGCACCTGAGAAAAGAAGGCAGAGAAGACTGGAATTTCTGAGTCATGGGCATGCAAATACATTCCTAAATGTGGCCAAATTGTTCTTGAAAAAGTTTTGCCAACTTACACTTTGCCAATACTCCAGGAGAGAGCTAAAGCACAGGGCTATTGCTTCCATTTAAATTCATATTTATTGTCAGTGAAATTGAGCACACTTCCAATGTTTTATTGACCCTTTGCTCCATTTTAACCTGCTTGTTCATGTCTTTTGCTTTCTAATTGATTTATAAATTATTCTTATAGGATTTATTGATATATGCATTTTGTTGATTTTTAAGAGTTCTTAGAAAATGGGTACTTAAGAACATTAGTTCTCTGTCATATGTTTTGCAGTTTTAATTTTTTTCTTTTGATTTTTAAAGTGCTTTTTGCAGTTTGGAAGATTACAATGTTTATGTAATCAAGTTTAATAATGTAATAATACAGTTTCCATTATAGCTTCTGAGCTTAGTACTCAGAGGGGTCTTTTATAATCTGAGATGACAATATGAGTTTCTCAAGTTTTCCTGCAAATCCAAGTCCCCAGTATATTTTTGGTTTCTCTTATCATCAAGGCAGAGCTACTCAGGAAACGAATTCATCAAACTAACTTCTTTCCCGGTACGTTTGCCAACAGTCTGCTGCAGGTGAACCAGAAGGAGGTTGAGGAACAGTCACCACGCTTTTGCTCAGTGCCCAGTACACAAGAGGTGCTTCTGCTGACTTGTGTCTTAACTCAGTGGGGGCAGAGCTCCTGAGAGTTGCCAGGTACTTCCCCAGCTTATCACTGGTGCAGCCTTCAGCCTTCCTGCAGCAGAAAGAGAGGCTGGGGAGGAGGCCAGGTTGACTTGGTCAGCTCTGGCCAGAGCCCATGACAGCTTTACAGAGGAAATGCCTTGCAGACACCGCTGGGGAGGTTTTCCTTCTCCTTGTAGGAATTTAGTGACTGATGAATTTCAAATAAACAACTGCAGTTTCTACTTGGGAGTGCACTTTGACGAAGGTAGAGCGGTTTGTTAAAATACTTTAGACAAAGCACACGTAGACAAAATGCATTTTGTTATGCAAGCTGGGCTTTGCAGGGGGTCCTGCTGTGGCCTTCAATCCTTTCCTTGTGACTTTCTGCCATCTACCGGCCACAGCACATAATACTCTGGAATTACTTCAAATGAGGCCTGTGAGGAATGAGGTTTTATTCCTGCACCTTCTTAATCTGAAATGTAATTTCCCAGAGAAGTTGTGCTGTAATTCACCAAGGTCCAAAATTTACTTCTCTCAAAATCCTAGTGCCGAGGGGACTGAATTACCTGAGCAATCACAGTGTTATTTTTGTTCCCTTGTGTGCAAGGCAGCATTGGGACTGAGACCACCTGGGTTTAATACAGAGTTAGCTCTGCAGCTTTATTGCCTGTGTGACGCTGGGCATGACACTCAACCTCTCCATGCCTCAGTTTCTTTATCTGTAACATGGAGATGATACTAGATCTTGGCTCTTAGGGGCTCAGATGACAGGGGTCCTCAAAGGTACGTAAAGCAGGCAATGTTTTGGGCTGTACACATACTTGATTATAAATGTTACCTCTTACTTGCTCAAAATCTCTCTAAGAGTTTAGGTAGGCATCACTTTGGAACATGGAGCATTCCATAACTTAATTATTTATGACTTACATCCAATATTTGTGTAGCCATTTGTTTCTATACTGCTTCCATTTTAACTCTGGAGACTAAGCTCAAAATCCACTGCCTCTATTCTGGAGCCTTTGTTGTCACCTCCTACTGGAAAAATCCACATTCCTCTGAGCCCTCACAGCACAGTATGGGGGCCTTTCTTGGACTGAAATTTCACCTTGGAATATAGACCCGTACCCACGTATTACCTTGTACATTGCCTGGGTCCCTGTAGATAAGAACCAGTCTGATTCATCACTGTGTCTCTCACTCTGTCTTGCAGTATGTTAGCAACCACTCAATAAATATTTGTTGAAAGGACGAATGAAGGGTCTCATTTGATCCCCCCAGAATGCCCGAATCAGGTAGAGCAGACATGAATTGTGCCCTTCTGTAGATGAGGCATCGAGAGACTTGCCCCAAGTGAGATGGAATGAGGACGCAAGGCTTGGTGATGTTTGTGACATGTCGAGAATGTACAGGAAGGAGAAGAAAGGGACATTACATTGAGGACAAGGCTCACCCACGTGCAAAGGAGCTACATGCTGAAGACTAATTTTGGTGGGACTAGGAGGAAAAGTCGATGTCTGAAGCTGGTCTTCTGACTTCCAGGCCTCACAGTTCAAGTGGATCTTAGGATTCCTTTGAATCTTAGAAGCCTTTGGTAGATAATCCAGATGAAACATAATCTATTTTTCTAGAATGGGAAAAAAATTGGGGTGGGAAATTTGCAGCATTTTGACCTAGTGGAGGGCACTGACTTTTACCTAATGACACTCACTTTGGGAATACATTTTCCTAAAGGTCCCTGGGAAACTGGGATAGAGATTTAAGCCTTCACTAGTCCTATTGGTTTTTACAGGACAGAAATTTATCCTGTTCAGTCTTTAAAATTATGTGAATGAATTAACAGATTAGGACTTTCAACTTGCTGTGACCTTTAATATATATTTATGCACATCTGTGGTTTATACATTCGGGACTTCTAGAATTCTATAAAATAAAACATGATTGAGCTGCTATTATACTGCATGAGAATCATCTAATTAGAAAAGTAGCATTTTTTTAAGCATTAAAATGGCATAAAAGTTATGAAGTGCACTTAGGAAAAAGAATTCCTAGTATCTGAACTCAGGATAAGAATTCCCACTCCTGGTTTATGGGTTGGGATTGGGACAACCACAGATGTGTATTAAGCTCTTTTATCCTAAGAACACTGAATGATTAAGGGTAACTCTGCTCGGAGGTAGGGGCTAGACTTTAAAGTTTCTTTCGGATTGTGGTGTTTCGCTCAGTTGGTGGAAGGATAACAGAATGTGGAACAGGCAAATGGTAATGCCTGTCATTGCAGGCTGCATGGAATTCCCGTAAGAAGTTTTTCAAAGCTGTCCCTAAACTATCTATAATAAGTTAGCGTCCACTAAGAAGAAGGACATCTGAGTATTCTTAGATGGAAAAGTGCCGTCTCCTTGTCATTTTGTAGGAAAGGCTTTTCTCTCTGCTTCCCTTCATTGGGCCTTCTGACATCTCAGAAGGCAAAGGTACTACCTGGTGAATAAAGATAAGCTGTACTTATTAGGAGATTTGCCAGGAAAGAGGCTGTTTAAAAAGGGATAAGGAGGTCATTGTGTTCCTCTGGCTCTAAAGCGGGGCCTCATTTTCCTTGGCTAGCGCAGGGTAGCCAGGAGGAGGTGAGCCAGGTGGCATGGAACTCTGGTGTGACCTGTGGTTCACATGCACCAAGCTCTGCTCAGTTGCAGAAACCTGACTCAGGCCTTTTGATGCCGCTGGGTTGTCCTTACAGTAGGTCCCTTCCATGAAAGACTGATGCTCTGCCATTTTTAGCCTGTTGTTTGGAATGAAAGAGGTAGCTGTGTGTGCAGCATAGCCATGGTGCCAGGTTCATGTCTGATGGAGCTGCCATTGTGCATGTCACCACCGTTGGCTCCACGCTGAGGACTGGGACAAGTTAGGACTCTTCTACAAGGTCTCCAGGAAGGATCGGGTGAACAGTTGGCTATGGGACTGGCGGTTGGTGGGAGAGGCCATGTCTACAGGCTGCCTAACATCTGGTTCTAAACTGAGTGCAGTCAGATCTCCAGATGTTTCCACACGTGCAGATATTTGCCAATGAGGAGACAAAGCAACCTCTTGACGGCCTGTTGCTGTTTTTCTATCTAATTGTTTGTGCTATCATGTGCATTTAGAAGGGGAAACATGGTCTCAAGCTAAAGGACAAAGGCGCCCCAGTTTCTCTGTGCAACCATTCGTCTCGTGATCCCCATCAGGAGCGGAGTGGAGCAGGGGAAGGACTGTGCTCAGGGCACTAAGTCTGCTCTTTGTCTGCACATGAGCTCAGCTTATCCTGATTGTGCTGACTCTGTGGGATTCCCAGGAAATAAAAGCCAGGGACAAAGCACCAGGAAAATGACCTGGTCCACTTGAGTCTGGTTTCCTTCCCAACACCCACATCTGTGGGTAGACCCGGGGGAGGGGAGGAGGGCTTGGAAGGAGTTATGTTGAGAAACGCGGATGCCTTTGCAGGCCCCATGTCCTCTTCTCAGGCTAATTTATGAGGTATAACGGACGTGTGTGTGTGTGTGTGTGCGTGTGTGTGTGTGTTGTCTTAGACAGCGCCACAAAGCAGAACACAAAAACTGCTTCCTAGGAGTTAGTTACAGATTCATTCTCACTCCCTACCCATCTCCCATGAGTTTTTTTTGCTTAAGGCATTTCAAATATCATCTGGTTATTTGGTTTCTTCTAAGGAATAGAGAATAGCTGTGAATTGAATGTTTATTGAAACATCTACTTACAACTGTGATTTTAATTGCTCAGAAATGTGAAAATTCAGGTTTTAAATACCCAAACAGTGATTACTTCCCGGTATTTTCTCTTTAGGCTTCCTTTGCAGAGATAAACAGACCCCAAATACTTTAGGAATAAATCTGGAACTTAAGAAAACCCCCATGTAGGGGTGGGTTTACTATGAATAAATAAAGCTTGCTTTAGGAGTTTGCACTTTCATAGACTGCTTTCAAAGTCTTGAGAAGTGGCCAAATAATGTGGTCACATGGTCCGGTATTTTTGTTAAATTTGTAAAAATAAGATTTTTAACATAGTTTTTCTTAAAAAGGCTCCCCATGTGTATATGTGTCAGAGCTGAGAAAATTCCAAAACATGGTGAGTGATTTCTTATCAGCTGTCAGTCTTCATCTTGGTAAGGGAATATAACTTAGGCTAAGTTAGAATAATTTAGGAGTGGAATCTTTTTTTTTTCTTGTTAATTGCCATTATCCTCTCAAAATGCAAAATGCCATTTATTATACTTTGATTTGTCTTGAGAAAAACAGCTCTAGATGATTGAAGAGTTTCTGGAGGGTCTCACAATGCTAAATAATGGGAGGAAAATAATACCTCATGTTTCATTATAGAAAAGGGCTGCCTCCTTGTCATTTGGTGGGATGTTAAAAAGTATTGACAAGAGGACTTGCAAGGCGTGTCCTCTGGGCTCCGTCTTCAGGACTGGGGCAGTGAGAAGACTGGGCACCTTCGTATTTCCTTTGCTTTTTTTAATCTACCACTTTTTTGGGTGGCAAGGCTTGGGGCCCCTAGACACTTGCTATGTTTGCGTTTGGTGAAACAAGTTGTTCCAGAGGATAAGGGAACAAAGACTATCTGCAGGGGCAGTCTGTGGGCTCCTGGAGGACTCAGTGAGTTCCCTGAGGCTGTATGTTGCTTGAACCCCAATTCTGGTCCTCACACCCATGCTGTCACATGGGAAGCTAGCTGAATCAGAGAGGTGGGACGTCTGAGCTTCATGCACCCCAGGATTTAGCTAGTATGCTTTTAACTAGACCCAGTAAGTGTGTTAACTCACCACCTCTCTTTTCTCCTTGCTGTGTGTTTTAAATTAATTCAATGACTATGTGACTAGAGCATTTTAACTTGCTCTGTGAGCCTTTCTGTTCTGTGACTGCTGAGGTGGTTTTCCTGCTAGTATACTTAAAGGCTACCTTAAAGTATACATCAAGGTAACTATGATAGCTGTAATCAAGATTCTTTAAATTTGATAATAATTGCCACATTTAACAAGTTTAACAAACTTTCTTTTTTTTTCTTTTAATAGCAGTCCAGTGTGGATATTCCTTTTTACGTAGTAGCTTTTCAGGGTAGGTCTCTTTAAAACTCTGACTTGGAGACACAGAAACCTTCCATCTTGTGGCTGTACCTCCTTTAAATCCTTAGAATTCCCTCCATTAAATGGGCAAAAAGGGAGGATTACTTGTGAGAGGATTTTATGGGCCAGAATTAGAAGTGGCCAATGTTTCTCCCATCCCATTCTATTGGCCTAAACTAAGTCACATGGCTGTACCCAAGTGCAAGGGAGGCTGGGAAATATAGTCTAGTTGTGTGACCAGGAGCGAAAAGGAAACCGGTTTGTCAACAATCAGTCTCTGCTGGAGCATGTCTGCTAACCAATACCAGTTAGGAAGGAAGTGTGCAGAATCTTCATTCTTCTCAATTAGTTTTGCAAGATTACTCTCTATTTATTTGCCTCAGAGAAAAGTAGTTGAAAGTGCTGCCTTCTTAAGGCAATTAAAAACGACATAAATAATCAATGCTTATTTGGGAAAAATGAGAAAACATAGGTTTAGGCAACTACTTGTTATACATTTTAATCAATGGCATAATATTTGGTATAATTTTAGTGGCTAGTAAGTGTGTGACATTCTCTTTTAAGATTATATTGAATCATAGAATAATTTAAGAAAAGAACTAAGTATCAATAGAATAATAGAATTTTAGAATAAGAAGGAACCTTAGAAATTATTTAATCCAAAGGTTTTTTTTTTTGCAGTTTTTGGCTGGGGCTGGGTTTGAACTCACCACCTCCCGCATATGGGGCTGGCGCCCCTACTCCTTTGAGCCATAGGCACAGCCCTAATCCAAAGTTTTAATGGATGGTGAAACTGGAGATGAAGCCAAAGAAAGGCACGTTTCCTGAGGCCCTGTTATGTTCTGAGGTTGATATTCTCTCCATTCAATCGAGAAGCACAATGACTTCACTTACTCAAAACCACACAGCTAGGGAGAGAAGTGAGACGGGGACCTGTGCTTCAAATTATGAGTTAATGTGCTCTTCACATACATTTAATTAACACCCCCTCTGTACATACATACAAATATACACTCGTGCTCCCCTTTTCACCCAATCATGTGAGCTTAATTTATAGTCCACTGAAAGGGAAGAAAGATGTGATTAATGTGCATTATTCTCAAAATGTGAAGCTAGCAGGTTTGTGGTGTTACAACTATAATAGCATCGTTTTCACAGCTTGTATGTTGTTTTGCCAATAGCCCCCAAAGTATTTTGTGTGGTGGTCCCCAAGTTCCAAGAGAAATGAGATATTCTTTTCACTGGTCTGGAAAAGAGCAAGTTGCAGTGGCTGACTTCAGAGTGACCCATTGTTCTGAGCCTAACAGGTGCAGGTTTCCACACTAAGGGTCAGATCCCATTACCACTTGAGTTGCATGGATCACTGACCTTGAAAGGGGTCTGCACACACATCAGTGTGGGATCTGTCCTTTAGGAACCACGGCCACTAATCTGAATGGCTATTTAGAGTGTGAATGGCATTTAGCTGGCGTCCCTCCATTCTCACATGCTCATTGAAGACGCTCAGTCCTTCTCCTTCTGCTCATTAGAACTAACACTTCCCAGGCCAGAGGGAAGACCAGGGTGAGTCAGAGAGATGAGATCTTCATCATGAAGGACAGGGTACATTTTGGGGGCAGCTGGGGATGAAAGAGGGCACTTCAGGCAATTAGGACTTGAAGCTTATGATTGTGTCTCTATTACAACAAACACACAGTAATGTGGAATATTTCAAGGATACCTTGGCTCAAAATGTGGATGAGCAAACGGAGTCATTTTATAGTAGCCTGTTGAAATACACATACTTTTGCTGCTGCCGTGGTACACCACTTTTTCCCCACTTCTGATTTCTCAAATAATTGGCATTTCCCCCTGAGGTTGGTTTAATTTTCATTGTTTTCATTTTGTTTACTTGTTTAGTGTGTAGTGTGCTTTTGTATACATGGAGGTCATATTTATCACTTTGATTAATTTCTTTCTTTTTTTTTTTTTTGAGGCAGAGTCTCATTTTGTCACCCTTGGCAGAGGGCCGTGGCATCACAGCTCACAGCAACTTCAAATTCTTGGGCTTAAACAAGTAGTTGGGACTACTGTCGCCCCGCCATAAAACGCCCGGCTATTTTTGGAGACAGGGGTCTCACTCTGGCTCAGGCTGGTCTTAAACCTGTGAGCTGAGGAAATCCACATGCCTTGGCCTCCCAGAGTGCCAGGATTACAGATGTGAGCCACTGCACCCACACTTTTTTTTTTTGAGACAAAAATCTCACTTTGTGCCCTGGGTAGAGTGCCATGGTGTCATAGCTCACAGCAACCTCAAACTCTTGGGATCAAGCAATCCTCTTGCCTTAGCCTCCCCAGGAGCTGGGATTACAGATCCCCACCACCATACCTAGCTAGTTTTTCTATTTTTGGTAGAGATGGGGGTCTCACTCTTGCTCAGGCTATCCACGACCCTCCTTGGACTCCCAGAGTGCTAGGATTACAGGTGTGAGCCGCTGCACCCGGCCTTTGACTAATTTCTTAAAAATAAAACATGAGAAAGGGTAGTACAGATGTTTGGGGAATTCAACTGAATCATGAAGGCACATGGACACTGTATGACTATTTCATGGAGCAAATTTGTTTGTGTGCTACCAGGTACAAATTAGGCATCTGCTGCTCTTAAATCCCATGGTTATAGTCTGTTGCTTAAGTGATTTTTCTGCTAGTTGAGAAAGTAGTAAGTAGCATTACATAGAAGCATATCAATAACTTTTGTTTCAAGAGGTCACACAGAAATGATTTCTTGTGTTATCTAGCTGGTCCATTCATGCTAACTGAAGTAAGTGCCATCTATAGTAGTGGATGTGACTGTAAGGAACAATGCAATGGGGGGGGGGATGATCTCTTCCTTTATGCTTTCAGAGATGATACAAAGAATCTTGAAAAGCAACAACACTCTGGAAAATCTTCTAATATTTCAAAACAGTAGCACTGTGGCTTGTGCATAATAATTATTTATCATGGCAATTAACTCTTTCATTGATTCACTTATTTAGCAAAGGGTTGAGTACTTCCTACGTGCAAGGTGTTGGAATATGAAGATTGGTATGACCTGATTCCATTCCATCCTTCAAGTGGCTCAAAATTCAGTGAAGGAGACAGACAAATTCCTAACTACCATAGGATGTGCTAAGGGTTTGGGTGGCTATCCGTGCAATCTTAAGCATACGTATGCATTTTCACATTCACGCTTCTCTTCCCAGCTTCTCATATGAATTTCGTTTACAGTCCTCAAGGGAACTAGGGGAATTCTGAAAGGGGAGTGCAGAGATGAATTTCTCCAAGGACAGTCAGAGCAGGCATCAGGGAAAACTCTGGAGCTGGGTTTTGCCCAGGAGGGTGGGAGAGGGCATTCTAAGCAGAAGATGTACGCATGCCTGGAGGATGGAGAAGTGGGCCAGGGGAAGGTTCTGGGACGAGAGGAGCCTGCGGTACAGCTAGAACATGAAGTGCATGTGCACTTGGGTACGCAGCCTGAGAACGGATAACATTTCAGAGAAGCAGAGCAAGGAGGGTGCAAACCTCAGTCCACATGCTCAGCGTGAGGGGCAGGTCGGGTCATGTATTCTTCCATTTGTCAGCTTATTTTTTAAGGTCCTCATTCTGCCATGTGAGGGGAAAAGCAAATCTCCATAACTTCTGGAATCCTCCTCTTTTCCTAAGTTTCCCCTAAATTTCATGGCCTTACCTAGACACAGGTGGGAGTGAAGGATGAGGAGATGCCTTTTATCCTACCCAACCCTTGGGCAAAGGCTCTTGGTGGCTGCTGTGGGTGATTCTGGGAAGGCCCCAGGAGTTAGCTGCAGGCTCCTCCTCCGCTGGCACTAAGGCCTGCTTTGCTTAATTCTGCTTCTCTGAGCTCTTATTGCTCAGCTGGGGCTCAGCTGGGAAGTAAGGCACAGACCTTCTGATCCTGGATCTCACAAACTTATAGGGAGGGGTCTGTCTCTCCTCTCCTCTGTACCCCAGGCAGATCAGGGTCCAGGGCCCCCAATTCTCAAGGATCACAAGCTTCCAAGCTCTCATTACCTCCTTTCACACCCCTTTCCCAAGTCAAAGCTATCTTTTGTGATCCTCTGGGTATAGCCGTGGGAGTGGTGGTGTTGGTGGTGAAAAGGAATCCTTACTGGTGGCCACTAGGTATTTTCGAAATTTTTTTGTTTAGGTCAGTGGTTCTTAATCTTCCTAATGCTGCAACACATTTTCATTGTTAAAAAGGGGTCACGAATCACATTTTGAGAACCGCTGGTTTAGGCCCTATGTTCTTTTCATTTCTTTTGAAGGCTAAGATTTTAAAACTTAAAAGCTGATAACAGATTCCTTATGTCCCTGTTTCCTACCTCATAATCCCTTTCCTGGGGTAGGAGACCCAAAAAGATCTAGCTCAGTGCTCTCTATCACAGATGGGCATTACCGCCACTCTGAGCATTCAAGTCTAATACCAGTGCAGTAAGTCCACTGACTGAGTTTCTGATTTAATTAGTCTAGAGTGGGGGACAGGCATTGGTATTATTAGTTCCCCCAGCAGATTCTAACTATAGTCAGGTTTAAGAATTACTAGTCTAGCTGAGCTGTTGAGGACAAGCCCAACAAAATATTAAAGAAAATGCAGAAAGGAATCAGCTAATATTGCGAAGTATTATCCAAGCCTAGTAAAGTCAACTTTGTATATGGAAGAAGTGTGACTGTCCTATTATGGAATTTTTTGACTTTATCATGTTGGGGGTATGAAGCATTGAAAGAAAATGTTAACTAATGTTTATTACCTACACTGAGTTAGGTGCTTTATTTATTTATACCTCTACGCAATTTTTCATTATGGCTGTACTAATTTACATTCCCATGTAAATTAAAGTGTTGTAAATAGTAGGTCAAATTCCAGTTGTGTATATTTATGGGCTGCAAAGTGATGCTATAGTTTATGAATAAAATATGGAATAATTCAAGACAATATATTCATCACCTCAAATTCTTAGCATTTTTTTGTGGTGAGAACATGTGAAACTTACTCTTTAACCATCTTAAGATGTACAATAGTCTTTTATTAAATATAGTCACCATGCTATGCAATATATCTGAAAAAGAAAGCCTTTTCCTCCTGCTTAATGAGGCTTTGTAAGATTTGACTATCATCTCCTCGTCCCTCCCCATCCCTTCCCTCTAGTAAACACTGTTGTGCTCTCCGGTTCTGCAGATTTGATTGTTTCAGATTCCATACCTAAGTGAGAACATGTGGCGTTTGTCTTTCTGTGCCTGACGTACTTCACTGAACATAATGTTCTTTAGTGCAACCATATTGTGGCAGGTGACAGAATTTCTTTATTTCTTTCGCTTTTTTTTTGGCCGGGGCTGGGTTTGGACCCACCACCCTCGGCATATAAGGTCAGTGTCCTACTCCTTGAGCCACAGGCACCGCCCAGAATTTCTTTATTTCTTAAGGCTGAATAGTATTCTATTGTGTGTATATAGGTAGCACATTTGCTTTATCTGTTCATTTGTTGATGGATACTTAGGTTGATTCCACAATTGGCTACTGTGAATAGTGCTGTAATGAATATGGGAGTTCAGATGTTTCATCAACGTACTGATTTCAAATCTTTTGGGGAATTACTCAGAAATGGGATTGCTGGATCATATGGTAATTCTAATTTTAGTTTTCGGAGGAACCTCTACGCAATTTTTCATGAAGGCTGTACTAATTTACATTCCCATCAGCTGTGTACAAAGGGTCCCTTTCTCCCCATCCTCACCAACACTTGTTATCTTTCATGATTTTGATAGTATCCATTCTTACAAGTGTGTGGTAACTTCTAATTGTGGTTTTAGTTTGCATTTTGCTAATGATTAGTGCTGTTGAACATTTTTTTCATATTATCTATTGGCCATTTGTAGGTCTTCTTTTGAAAAATGGCTATTCATGCCCCCTTCCCCACTTCTATGCTTTAGATATTTATCCAATGTTAGCTTGAAACAAATCCTGAGAGGTAGGTCTTATTATCCTTGGTTTTACAGATGGGGAAATGGAGCTCAGTGAGGTTATATGAATTTCTCAAGGTCATTGGGCAAAAAAGTGGAAGATTGCTGATTAGAATCTAGTCTGTTTGCCTTAAAACCCAAGTTGTTTTAAAATGTTGTTGCTTCCCAGAGTGAAATAAATGAGAAGATGTTGTATTCATTGAATAAATCAGTGAATAGTTCTGTCAACAAAATAGTTGAAGGGCAAAAAGTTAATCCCGAGGAAATGGGTTAGCTTCCTAGCTGTGGTCGTCTTCTCCCGCAGTTAGGTGCATTACCCATTGAGTGGTTACTATGCTTAGGTCTTAAGCTTTCATTCAGCTTGGATAACACAGCGTGAGGGTCCCTTCTCCAAAATGCTTGAGGCAAGAAATGTTTCCAATTTGGGTTTTTTTAAAATGTTGGATTATTTACATTCTATACTTATTGGTTGAGCATCTCTAATCTGAAGATCTGAAATCTGAACTGCCCTAATGAGCATTTCCTTCAAGTTGGATACTCAGGCTATATAGGGAAACAGCACTGAACTCAATTTAAAATACTTGCTTGTATTTGTTCAAAAACTATAATTCCTTAGCCGGGCGTTGTGGCGGGCGCCTGTAGTCCCAGCTACTTGGGAGGCTGAGGCAAGAGAATCGCTTAAGCCCAGGAGTTAGAGATTGCTGTGAGCTGTGTGAGGCCACGACACTCTACCGAGGGCGTGAAACTCTGTCTCTACAAAAAAAAAAAAAGAGAAAAATATAATTCTTTGCTAAGTAGTCAGTTTTTAGAATTAATTTTACCACCTTTTTGTACAAGTAGGCTATAATGTTGCAGAGCAAAGATAGAAAAATGAACTCATAAATGTTAAGTCCCCTTGCTACTATTGTGAATGGGGTTTGTACCTGTATAACCTTTGCTTGCTTTAGATATTTTTGAGGAAGATCTTTATCTTATTGTCACCTATAGTTTACTTCAATCCCTTTTCATGAAAATTGCTAGTTACTTTCTTAAAAGTTGCTTATTTTTTCCATGACAATTATTATTTTTTCATGTTCTGCCCATCATTATTTAGGGTACATGAATGCCCAGGATTTCTGTCTCCATCTTTTTTCTTCTCAAGACGAAGGCAGGCAACGTTCCTTCTTTAAAACAACTTGCTGCTGAATAAGTTAACTTGCTTGGAGATTGTCTTCCATTTTAAGTGGGCTGTTATAGGAGATAACAGAAAATCAGAATATGTTTAAAATATGGTTTGGCCTCCTCTGGCTATTGTATATTTACTTTTCCCAGTAATCCAGACCCTAGCAGAAAACCTGGCATAGCTCAATAAATGTTGACTCTTAATGTGATGGTCCTGTCTTAGAACAGTGTGGGATAAGCTAGGTACATTTTTTTTTTTTTTTATTGTTGGGGATTCATTGAGGGTACAATAAGCCAGGTTACACTGATTGCAATTGTTAGGTAAAGTCCCTCTTGCAATCATGTCTTACCCCCATAAAGTGTGACACACACCAAGGCCTCACCCCCCTCCCTCCGTCCCTCTTTCTGCTCCCCCCCATAACCTTAATTGTCATTAATTGTACTCATATCAAAATTGAGTACATAGGATTCATCCTTCTCCATTCTTGTGATGCTTTACTAAGAATAATGTCTTCCACTTCCATCCAGGTGAATACGAAGGATGTAAAGTCTCCTTTTTTTTAATGGCTGAATAGTATTCCATGGTATACATATACCACAGCTTGTTAATCCATTCCTGGGTTGGTGGGCATTTAGGCTGTTTCCACATTTTGGCGATTGTAAATTGAACTGCAATAAACAGTCTAGTACAAGTGTCCTTATGATAAAAGGATTTTTTTCCTTCTGGGTAGATGCCCAGTAATGGGATTGCAGGATCAATTTAATCAACTATTGTTGAAATGCAAATGTCCTTATTATGCATCAGGTGTCCAGAGGTATATATATAAAATTCTGATTTGAGAGGAATGCATAATGAATCCCCTCTCTTCTGATGTGTAAGCCATTCACACCCAACACTCCCTTCTGCGACGTGACAGTGGGCTTCCGTTTGATGTCCTGCAGTCTCCACATTTGTTTCATTTCCTCTTCTGGGCCCACATGCTTATTTATTTTTCCTTTGTATGTTTGGACACACATCTACTTAGTGGAAGAACATTTTCAATAACCTTTTCTGCTTTTCGCTTGTTTCTATTAGCCTTACTCTTTTATTACACAGGTTGACCTGGACCCCATCAAAGAAGGAAGGGGCCTTCCACTTTGGGGATCCAGGTAAGAGAGAACAGAGATGCATAGCAGTGGTAACAAAACATAGTATTGAAGGTCAGGGCAGGTAGAAAGATGGAGAATCGTGGCTAGGTGGAGGAGTCAGGAGGTGGTGGAGTAGACAGTCTGTCCCTCTGGAGTGATGTGTGTTTTTTAAAAAGGAGGGTTGAGCAGAGAGATTCTCTGAGAGCTAATATGGTGGGTCATTTTTAGGAATTGGGATTGAGGGTAATATGAACACTGGCTATTCACCTCTCAGATAAGTTTACCTGACTTGTTTAAATTTGGCTTTTCATGAAAACCTATTATGATTGCTGTGCTTTGCTTTTATCTTTTTAGAAGCCCTCTCTGTTGTCCTGATACTATGTTAGGATTTGCTTGGTTGGCAGAGGGAAATAGCTGTGGAGAAATCACATTTCAGAAGCTGCTCCACTATAGCCATTCCCCCTTATCCACAGGGAGACATTCCAAGACCTCCAGTGGGCGCCTGAAACCACAGATTGTACCAAACCACAGCTAGGAAGCTAACCCATTTCCTCAGGATTAACTTTTTGCCCTTCAACTATTTTGTTGACAGAACTATTCACTGTGATAGTACCTGTGATACAGGACAATTGATCTGATAACCCAGCTAACATTATATGACTAGCTGGTGTGAATACACTGGACCAAGGGAAGAGTCACATCCTGGGTGGGATGTGGGATGAAATAGGATGGAGTGAGATTTCATCATGCTGTTCAGAAAGGTGCAATTTAAAACTTTTCAATTGTTTATTTCTGGAGTTTTGCATTTAATATTTTTGGACCTCAATTGACAGTGGGTGAATAAAACCGTTGACAAGGGGTACTTATTATACTCTAAAGGGAAGATTTTAGCTGGCAGAGTATACGGAAGGCAAGGAGGCTAAGAGGAAGGAAGGGAGATGTTGAACGGAGATTACTGTATGATGTTAAATAGTTATGAACCCGCATCTGATGCTTACTTTGTAGAAGTTTCTGCCCTAAATTTGTCCATAGCTGATCCTCTTGGATTTCTCTAAGCTGGTTCAGCATCAGTTTTGAATGAGGCTTTTTCTTCCTCTTTTGTTCTGCCCAGCTACATTTTCCTTTTTGGTGAATGAGGTCTGGGACATTTGTTGTAAGTGACTGGAATGGCATATAGAAAAATAAGAGGAAGGCAGATAATAACAAAATTGTACCATGAAAATGGTTTCTCTGCGATTGTACATAAACCCAACACAAACAAAGCTTCACTCTCCCGAATTTTCATCCCCTTGAAATTCTGGTCCACTCAGTTTGTCTTCTATGAAATCTTTTCTGTGTCCCCTTCAGTATATGATAGTCTCCTTTCTTTTCCTGTGAAAGCATTTTTGGCTTTGTCTTATTCTGCTGTGGAAAGAGTCTGTGCCTTGACTCTTTGTAACTTGCATGTAACAAATGTCTAATAAATATTTCTGAATTAAATATGGGTTAAGATGCATGGAAAATATTGAAGTGTGTGATTCTTTTTTGGCCTGAATTGGCAAGCTCTGGTCTTGGTTTATAATGATTGGATAAGCTATTTCTATATGCATTCCGTATGCATTTCTGTGTGTATTAACTTTTACATACACATGTGTACACACATGTTTGAGGGCCATGATCTGTGGGGAAGTACATGCAGGCTTTAGATCTGCTCTGGCTTTGAATTCTGGATTTATTACGATCTAGGTGGGTGATCTTGGTTAAGGTCTTCAGCTAATCCATTTAAATGCTCTCTTGTATAAATGGACATGATACTAGCATCTGTTTTGTAAGATGGTGGTCAGAATAAACTGATATGTGTACAGCACTTAGAACAATGCCCTTCTGAGTGAACATGTGATTAGCATTAGCTACTGACATTGTTATTATCATTATGATCTTATTTACTAGTTTTTTCATCTCTGTAAGTCTTGTGTCTCATCCTAGATTAGAGACTTCTTTTGAGTAGGGACTTACTTTCTCTTCTATATTTTCTAGCTCAATCCTAAGCACAGAGTAAAGTTTTTAAATAATTTTGTGTTTTTTAATTATTGGAATTAGAGTGCACCGGAGCTCGGAGAACTCATGGCACCTACTAAGGTTTCCCTGAAACATTCCAGGCAGTAAAAGTGTGAAGGTAAATGATAGTTCTGAACCCAGAAGAATCCCATATTTGGTCAGAAAGACCAGGGGCCTCTGGAACTTCCTGAGACGGTCATAAGAAATATTTATAGCTATAGGCAACTCCTTTTTCAACAAATAGCATTAAAAAGAAACTAAATATATTACAAGTTCTAACTAGGCCCATGTGTTAAGGGTGCTAAATTCTAGCATGGGCTGACGAATTTGAAATTTTATTTGTTTTCTTGTTTTACTTTAGTAATAATATTTGAACTTAAGTTCTGCCTATTTCTACATCTTAAATTAATTTTATCTAGGACAATGTTAGTTTCTAGTTGGTCCCAAATTAGCCTGGGAATATTTAGGGCAGCTTTTCATATTATCTGTTCAAGGAGGAAAAGGAATACAGGGTCTAGTGGGATTGTGGTATTGGAAAAATATCTTCATATCTTTCTCAAACACTTTGGGATGAGTGAGACCCCATGTATATATTACTAAGTAAATATCTCCTTCACCACAAAGCCCTCAAATATTTCCAGAGAAATTAAATCCTTCAGACTCTGATTCTTTTACACTCAACTCATCAGAATCTTCTTTTGTAAGAGCAACTTGATAGTTAAGAACCTCCCCACCCCCGTAAAGCCTTTCTTTTTGAACCAGGAGGTGACATTTTTGCCAGTACTCATTGCAACTTGAACTGAGATAAGCTCAAGTTCAAATTTGGAAGCCACAACCTTGAGTGAGTTACAAGGCTGACAAAATCCATTTCCCCTGCAAACTCACTCAGAGGGCACACTTAGCTTAGGATAGACATGGTAGAAAAAAATGTGTGTTCTACGGAAGGAAAGAACTGTTGGGCCAATCAGGAAATAGCCGATGGGTCAGGACAGAAGTCAGCACCTGCTGGGATATTCCGGGAAAGTTGAAAGTGAAATTCCAAGGTAGTGTACACGTGTGCCAACCTGGGAACCGAGTAAAACACCAAAGGTTGTGGCCTGAGCTCTTAATGAATTCTCCACAGTGAGTACTCACTATATGTGACTGTTCATTCTTTTAACACATGCTCATTAAGTAATCGCTATGGACAAAAATTGTGCCAACACTGGAAATACAGAAGTCAGCAAGGCAAAGATAAAGAGGGCAGGACACTGGTTAATGTGCTAAGATCAGATTTTAATCCGTAATAACTACCCCAGTAGGGAAAAGAGCGCAGCACGAAGTAAATTCAACTTCGATTTGTGCATTAGTGACTGGGCTTTTTAAAGGTAGAATGAGAGAGAAGGGGGAGGGGAGAGTGGCTTAGTGGAGTTAGGAAAATGAAAAAGTATAAAGAGCAGGAAAGGGGGCTGTTCCACCAAAAATACATCTGGGTTTGCTGACTGGTGTTTATTGAATTTAGCCTCCTATGCTCTCACAGAGACTGGGAGACAAGGACTCTATCTTCAGGTGCTGGCTGGAATAAATAGTTCTTTGGCAACCTTGAGTTTTCACAGGGTAATACCTTACGGAGGACTAGGGTCATACTAGGGATGTGGTCATGAGCTGTTAGAAATAGTGCTAGGGTTGGGCGGCGCCTGTGGCTCAAAGGGGAAGGGCGCCAGCCCCGTATGTTTGGAGGTGGCGGGTTCAAGCCCAGTCCCGGCCAAAAACTGCAAAAAAAAAAAAAAAAAGAAATAGTGCTAGGGTTTGTTCAAGTCCTTATCAGCCAAGGTCAAGGCCTAGTCAAGAAGAGGCTCAGAGGAACCTGATTCAAGTCTGGAAATGAGAGAAACTTTCTCACGTCTCTTGACGAACTTCATTCTACCAGAAAATTAGAGAATCATGCTTTAATTAATTTTTTTTTTTTTGAGACAGGCTCTCTTTCTGTTGCCCTAGGACAATAGCTGTGGAGTCAGCCTAACTCACAGCAGCCTTAATCTCCTAGGCTGAAGCCATCATCTTGCCTCAGCTTTCTGAGAAGCTGGGCCTATAGGCGCTCACCACCATGCCAGCTAATTTTTTGTTTTTAGTAAAGATGGAGTCTCATTTTTGCTCAGGCTGATCTCAAACTCTCAAGCTCAAGTGATCCTCCTGCCTCAGCCTCCCAGAGTGTTGGGATTACAGGCATGAGCCACTGTGCCCGGCCAAATCTTTTAATACTGCTTTATGGTAAGAGCTTGTTTTGTACTTCAGATGTTCCTACCAGGATTGGTAAATAAACAACTTGTCAGTTTTCCATGAAATTAGTTAACTTGGGAAATTCATGCAAGAACCACACTGAGTCAGGTGCGATGTGTAAATGGCATCACCCTGGTTTGGCATGCTTGTTTCACCATGCTCAGTACACCTGCTAAGGTGTCTGAACAGTCTGCCCTCCGTGCAGCACAGCAGAATGAAATGTGCAGATCACCTTTTGGATGCTGGTTGTACTTAGAACGTCTGAAGTTCTCCCACATCCATGATTCAGGTAAGTCACTGCAAATACACTCCTAGTTATATGTTTTTCTTATTTTGATTTTGACAAGATGATTTGAATACTTTCAGAGCTAACGATGGCCCCATATCTTGAGATAACTTTTTAACTCAGTCTCTCAGCACCCCCTTCCTATCACTTTTTATGTTTTCAAAGTCGGAAACTCATAATATTGGGGTACTATATGAGCAAAAGTAGAAGCAGAGTACTGGTTTCATTTTGGCCACGTATTATCTAAGATACAGGCCGAGTCAACCCCTTGGGGCTTTAACTTCCCACTTTCTGCTCAACAGGGTGCAGTGAGGTGTGCCCATATGAAAGAGTGCCGTGCAGACCAGAACATGCATGCTATGTGGGACCAGAACATTCAACGCCCCTGCTGGACTGGAGCATGCTATGCCTATGCTGGTTTCCAGTAATTTCATCACCACATATTGTGTTTGCAGCACTCAGCACTGGCTTAGGCACTGCAGATGAAGCAAATTATGTATAAGGCTCGATTCCTGTGCTTAAGATACAATCAGTTTGAACTGATGACTTAAGGAAATGTCATGATACTATGATGGTTGTTGATTTATGTTTTTTCTAGGAGAAGGACTTAAAAGGAGCATTAAAACTTGTGGGTTTTATGAGCAAAGCTCACCCTCCTGAACTGAAAAAATTTATGGACAAGAAGTTATCATGTAATACGAGGAATACCATCATGATAGAGGCTTTGGAACGAGTATGAATAATGGCTGTTCTGCAGAGAAATCCATGTCCCGTCTCCAATGAGCCTGTTTTACTATGACGTCAAAATCGAGTCTTGTACATTTTCATATTCAACTTTTTGTTAAATAAACTTTTCTAATAGTCAAAAAAAAATCTTGTGGGTTTTTTTTTGTTTTGTTTTAATCCCTATATAAGTGACTAGAAAACATACTTATATTTCATATGCTATTGTGATTGATTAGAACATGGGTGGCAAAGTTAGGTAGTGATTTAGTCATGTACACAAGAAGGTCAGACAGGCGCTTCTCTGATGTAGTGAGTGAAGATGGCCCGTGGGCCTGGGAGGGGCTCTCTCCACAGAGTGATGACTGATGGGCCCTCTTTGGAACATGGCTGTTCAGAAGAGGCTTTTCTGCTGAGAGGCAGTGGATCAAAATCTCATTTCTTCTCTCATCTTTAGCTAAAAGTTTCACTTGAGTTATTTGTAAATTTAAAGACAACTGAAGTTCAACGTGCTGTACTCCAGAGGCTGGACTTCTTGTCTATTGTGGCCCCATATCAATGCCTTTCAAAGCTGCTGTCTGCATCTCAGAGAGGTCCCCGGAACTCTGGACCTGGCACCCCCTCCACCCAGTGCCTTCACATGAAGCAGCGCTGGGACTGAGTCTGCAGTGAGAGCAGAGCAGCGGAAGGAGCAGGACATGGGGCTTCTCCGAGTTTCTTTCCACTGGCATGAAAATTATGCCATGATAACAAAAACCCTCACTACAAAGCCCAATTGATGGAAAACCCAAGCTTCATTCTCCTTCGGTTTGTAAAGTATGCTGCTGCAAAGGCAAGTGACCTTCTGTTACTGACAAAATACCTTGGATATTTCTTTCCCTGTCCGTTGCTGCCATGCCTGACCGAGCAAATCCTGTGTACTTATTCAGCTCCCTAGAGGAAAGCGCCAGACCACACTGGAAAAAATGAATGATCAATTAATGATGGAATTGGCCAACTTGCCAATAATGATGAGTTGCTTTGTTCATCTCACAGCAAGGTTGCTGGCTAAGTGTGTCGCCTGAGTGTGAAGACAAAGGATGGGAACCCTGGTCCAAATGTACATAGATGAGCTTTCAGACCCACGAGGAGGACAATGACAGCAGTAAGAGTGACTCATGTGTCTGTCTTGTTTTGACTAACTTAAAATGTTTCACAGTCTCATGACCAGATACTTATATTTGCAGAAGAAATGCAATGATGGTAGTCAAAATTTGGTGACAGCAGGCTTCACTCTCCTTTATCTGGGTGGATGAGAGTGTCATGGAAGAGCATGCAAATTTTAGTGTGTATAAAATTCTCTGAAGACAACAAAATAACTACAAGGTCCACTAGGGATCTGTAATCCCCTTGAGAAAATAAAATCTGCACATGAAAAAACATGAAAATAAATACAAAATAACATGTCAGCAGGACAACCTGATAGGTGTTGTCATGATTTTTATTTAGTGTTTTTGAAATCATGGAATGAAATTTTAAAAACTTTAAAGTAATATTAATGACCCCATCCCAAATTTTACAAATATATCAAATAATAAATAAAGATGAAAATGACCATTAACTGCAATCTATCCCTCAGGTAAAAGCAATCACTTTACATTGTAATGTAATTATTATGATTTTTAAAATTTATAGACTTTATTCATAGAAGAGTATTTTAGCCACGCTCCATTTACTTTAAAATTAAAAAAAACCAACTATTTTTGTTGTGGTAAAAGATGCATTGTATGAAATTTACTATCTTAACTATTTCTAAGTATACAGTTCAATAGTGTTAAGTACATTCACATAGTGGTACAACCAATTCTGATCTATTTAAAAAGAGATAATATTTAATACACAGATAGAGTAGATTTTTGATTATACTTATATTATAAGTAACATTCTTTCCTACTGTCAAAACCAATCTCTGTTCAGCATAGAAAACTTAGAAAACACTCATTAATTTACTAAGAAGCAAACAATGGTAAATCTTACTGGTTATCCTTCCTGTAAGTTTTCATGTGAGTACATGTATATATGTAGGTCTCTAGGTATCCATTATAAAGACAAAATTATGTCGAAGATCTCAAATGCCTTTTCCATTAGCATTATTTTATGAATTATCTTATGAAAATAAATCTGTGTATATAGTTTTCTGGCCTGATGTTTGTTTTTCTTTTTTTGAGACAGAGTCTCACTATGTCACCATTGGTAAAGTGCTATGGTGTCACAGATCATAGCAACCTCAAACTCTCAGGCTTAAGCATGTCTCTTGCCTCAGCCTCCCAAGTAGCTGGGACTATAGGTGCCTGCCACAATGCCCGGCTATTTTCTGGTTGCAGTTGTCATTGTTGTTTAGCAGCCTGGGCTGGGCTTGAACCTTGAGTCTCAGTGTATGTGACCGGTGCCCTACTCACTGAGCTACAGGAGCCAAGCCTGACTTTTTTTTTTTTCACATTTTTTTTTTTTCATTTTGTCATTAATGAACTGCTGTAACAGCAAAGTCTTTTCTTTTTTTGGTAGAGACAGAGTTTCACTTTATGGCCCTCGGTAGAGTGCCATGGCATCACACAGCTCACAGCAACCTTCAACTCCTGGGCTTAAGCAATTCTCTTGCCTCAGCCTCCCGAATAGCTGGGACTACAGGCGTCCGCCACAACGCCCGGCTATTTTTTTGTTGCAGTTCGCCCGAGCCGGTTTGAACCTGCCACCCTTGGTATATGGGGCTGGCGCCTCACCAACTGAGCCACAGGCGCCGCCCTTTTTTTTTTTTTTTTCATTTTACATTGTAGTTCAGGAATTTTGCAATTCCTTTCTGTGAAAAGGTCCGAGTACACATAATTTAAGACAAAGGAGACAGACCTCTCGGGAGCAAGCCTGAAAGCCCCCTCATCCCTGCCACCTGTTGGCAACCTCCCTGGCCCTTCCTGGCCCTAGAACTTAACTCCTTTCCTGCAGCTGTAATTTTATATCCATCTCCCTTTCTCTACCCTTGCCAGCCTCTAGTAACCACTATTCTACTCTCTACTTCAATGAGATCCACAGGGACAAGTTCCCTGGGTTGTAGCGGAGTGCTCTGCCCCACTGTCAAAATTGCTATCTGGCTAGAAAAACCCTCTCATCAGGTTGTAAGATAATACTGCTTTTTCTGAGCAATGAATTGAGTATTGAAGGCAAGAGGAGATGGTACTGAAAGGCAATTACTTATCTGCTGCCTATTAAGATAGAATGTTTCAAGATATGCAAGAGAATTTTAAAATACTTCTTAAAATAGGAAATCATTAAAAAAAAATTCCCGCCGTTAGTGACAACTAACAAGTTGACCAGATTATATAAAGTTTGAATTGCATCCTGGGGCTTGACAAATTGAAACTCTGTGTTCATAAGAGTCCTTTTTAATCAGTGATTCATATAAACTGATACCTATCACTAATCATTTTATTCAATAACCATATAGGTTGCAGACGTGTTGAAAGATTCACTATCAAGTTCTTGGAAGGGGTGGTCGTAGAGGTAGCATGTGTGACGAAGGTCATTAAAAATCATTATGAAAAATTCCAAATATACGCATTCCTCAATGGAAAGTGATTGGAGTACTAGATTTAGTTTTCTGTTTGTTCTTTGCATTTTTAAAAACTGATTAAGTGATCTTAATCATTTAACTTTTTCTGTGTCCTGGGTTCATTTTCAGGGTAAAAAGTTAAATTCTTTCCAGTTTACCTACTAGGAGTTTTGTGCAACTTCAATTTGCTAATATCTCTGGAAATACTTTGAGAATTTAAAATGAAATAGAAAGATATGATTAGCTAAGGGCTTTTATTCATTTGGGAATGATCTAAGGGTACAAAATTGGATTTCCATATGGATTTGAGGAGCTGACTGGCTGTTATGTTTAAAAACATTTAGAAAAAAATTTTCTTTGTAGATATGTATTTACACGAACTTCTCATAAGAAAAATTAAGCATCTTTATGGAAGCAAAAAAAAAATGGATCTCATTGAAGTCGAGAGAGAATAGTGGTTTCTAGAGGCTGGCAAGGGTAGAGAAAGGGGAATGGATATAAAATTACAGCTGAAGGAAAGGAGTTAAGTTCTAGTGTTCTATAGCTCTGTAGGACGCCTTGAGTTAACAATAATTTGTGAAATACTTTTCACATAGCAAAAGAGAGGAATTTAAATATTCCCAACACAAAGAAATGATAAATGTTTGAAGTAATGAATGTGCTAATTACTGCGACTTGGTGGTTATACCTTGTCATATCGTAACATCACTGTGTGCCCCATAAATATGTGCAATTATTATGTGTCAGTTAAAAAAAATTAAATGGATTTCCCTAGACATAGGATAAATAAAAATGATCATCTTTAAAGAGATATATCACTAAAAATGTACATTATTTATACGACAATAATTATTCTTGATTCTAATTTTATCTTTTTATGATCATATTTGACTTTGCATTTGGGCATCTAGTTGTTACTTGGGGCAAGAACAATGCATTAGTTACAGACCCATCTCTGGTGCCTAGCACAGCATCTGGCCCATAGTAGGCCCTCCTTACTAGACGATTTATATTTCCATTGCCTGGTTTGGTTATAGAAATTAATAATTTTTTGAGGTCAATTTGAAAGAACAGACTTTCTTGTTTTATAGTTGAAGAGAGATGTTGAGTGACTTTGCTTAAGGTAAGTAACACAGCAGACTAGTAGTGTCTGACTTTCCTTACTGTATACCTACAGCGGCTGGGGTTCTGATTTAAACTGGAGTCCAGGAGCCTGGATTGGGTAGGTGGGTAAGCAGAAGTGATATGTGGCTACAGACCCTGGAAGAAAAGTCCAAGTCCCAGTGCTGGCAGTCCAAAGTCTGGGAGAATAATGAGCTTGAGGGAAAGTTAGCATAGAATAGTTTACAAAGCAGATCTTGGAGATATTCCCCAAATAGCACTGAGAGAGAGGGAGAGCGAGAGCAAGAGCGAGAGAGAGAGAGAGAGAGAGAGAGAGAGAGAGAGAGAGAGAGAGAGAGACAGACAGACACAGAGAGAGAGAGAAATGGTTAAAGATGCTCAGCTAATTCAGACATGTGTAAATTAATACCTAGAGCTTGGGTTTTCTGACTCCCAGATAATTTCTGAAGGCTAGCACAGGAAAGCAATACATTCTTTTTTTTTTTTTTTTTTTTTTTTTGTGGTTTTTGGCCGGGGCTGGGTTTGAACCCGCCACCTCTGGCATATGGGACCGGTGCCCTACTCCTTGAACCACAGGCGCTGCCCGGAAAGCAATACATTCTATCAACACGGTTGTGTACTAATCAAACATATTATGGAAGTAAGCAACCCAAAGCAAAAGGCAGTGTGGGGATATTTTGATGGGTGCCACCTAGATGCCCTTTAGGAACAGAGGACCGATTCCCACAGCTGTAGGACCCCAGGCTGTCAGCTGCATTCACACAGTTGCCTCTGCTGAAGAAACCCCTTCCAGAGATGCCCTGAATCTAAAGACTGTTCAAATACGGATAAAGGTATGGTCCCCTCATGCCAACTAGGAGCAACTCTGAAGGGTCACTGTGGCTTTAGAGCTCCAGGTAGGATGGATTGAGGACTGTGTTGAGACTGCGTCACAGCTAAACTTCTCCTTCTGCCCATCTTGGCTTCCTTCTCTTCCCTCTTCTCCCCCAGATATGGATCTCAGGAATCCTGCCTAACATCTGTAAACTAATCTGTATCTCAGAACCTGCTTCCCAGCACCTGATGTCCCGACAGTCTGGGTTTGAGCATCTCCATGACCGGATAAGTATTTTTTGGCTCACTTTACAGTGTTTCTTGGCCCACTTTACAGACTTGGAAAGAAAGCTGACAGAAAGTCAGTGACATGAACAAGAACCCATGACTAGTACCTGGCAGAACAGGAAATTTGACCTGACCTCTTTGGATCCTTGGTTTAGGACCCTTAGAAATATATGAAAGCAAGACTGTCCTTAAAAAAAAAATGACATGGGATAGAGGTGTAATCTGAAAAACTGTAGAGACGTCAGACTGGGGGAACTCTGGGAAATGGTAGAGACGGTGGAGGTGAGGGTGTGGGGTTGGTGAGGGAGCTCCACGCTCTCTGAGGGGCAAAGGTGAAAATGGAGAGGCCTGGTGGCAGTTCCTGGGATTGGTAGCCGTAGTCTCAAACTGAAAAGCAACTTTTCTGGGCTGGATTTCATGGTCCTACAAGAATCACACCACCTCTGCAAGACATTCATCTTTTAACAAGAAAGAATAGTTTGTCTTTGGTCATACATGTGTATATACATACATTTACATGTATAATATTATGGAATAAGTATATAATTTTACATCACATGTGTATAATTTTGCAATATATGTATATAACTTCATAGCATACATGTATAATTTTATATCAAAGCTACTGTGCATATATTTATTACATAATGTTAAATATATTTATATATATCACACACACACACACAAACATATTGCTTTTCATGGCTTGTCCCTCAAACTATTTTACAACATCGATGTTTTGGCTGCATGGGCGATTTCCAGATGAGACTCAGATTGCATCTATTCCTAGAGAATGCCCTTGAGTTCCAAAGCACCCGCATGAAGGGGAGGGAGTTTTCTCTCGGTTGTTTCCCCACTTAAGGCCCCGTGGCCCCAGGTGCTCCTTGGGGTGTGCCCAGCACCGCCGGCCGCTCCTCCAGCTTGTCCCCATCCCCTACGACAGACCGCACGGAGCACGACCACGACGTGTCAGCGAAAGCAAGCCGCTCTCTGGCGTCTGGGACTGGCAGGCGACCCGGGCTCCCGGTTCCTATCCGGCTGTCTGCTCGCCGCCCGCCCGCAGCCCAGCGAGGCAGCGCTGCGCGGGGATCGCTGCCTGCCCGCCTCGCCCGCAAACACAGGCGCCTTCTCCGACTTTGAGAGCTCCCTGGGTTCCTGTGAAAAACAACCACAGCGTTTCCAGAGCGTGCTTCTCAAACAGCAGCGTCAGGGGATCGCAGAATTACAACAACAAATGTTACAAGGTACTATGTCCAAATAGGCACGCTGAAAAATAACCCAAATAGGACCATTAAATAATAATCCTCATTAAACCCAAATCAAACTAAATACAATCATTCTTAAAAGTGTATTAAAGGGAAGAAAAAAACCCAAATGTTTTAAGAGAAGATTAATAATTTGCTCATTAATTTGATTGGATAATTACACATCATTGGTCTTTCCAGAGTAGTGCATTTAAAAAAAAATTATTCAAAATGCTTTTTAGATTTGTCCTGTACAATGTGCACATCAGGTGTGCAGAGAGCTTTTTAGCATGCAAAAATGAATCACAATATTAGACAATGTGCAATTTTTTTCTATGAGAAGGCAGCCTCTCCTAAAACATTAATCTACTGCAAAAAGATGCTTCTAATTCGGAAGAAATTAGACGTGGAGTCTACTCAGCAAACACCTCTGCTAACGCTTCATTAGTATGTATTTTCACATAATTCAATTAGCCAAAACACATACGCAAGCTAGCAGAGCTGTTCACTGCTCTGGGAGTGTCAGCCAGGCTTTAAGCAGATCTGAAACAAAATTGCATAAATGGCATGTAAAGCTCTGTGCATACAAAGATACCTTCAGGGTTCTAATAAATTCATGAAACTTTTTAAAGTATGATTTCCTAGCAGGCAATCACTTTTAATTAACAGGATCACCTACAGCAACACATGTCCTTCAAAAACTTACATTATTTTTTCTTTTTGAATTTCAAAGTTTCTGTAGTAAAAGTTGAATAGCTGAGTAGCTTAACCTCAAAAGGATTCCAGGCTTTTATGACAGTTATAAATCACTGTGGTGCCTTCTTTATAAGAAGAAAAGATTCTTAACACAACAGAGAAAGAAGGAAATCTCTTTTTAGTCATAGCTAGAAGCAAGCATTTTCTCCAAAGGTCAAAAAACTTTTCCTCAGTTAAAGAATGATTTTAAGGACATTGCAGCTACTTGTACAAGTAATCTCTTGTAATTTACTCTATGAATTAAACATTCAATTTCCAGGATTGTGGTTTGACACGGGATGGACTCCCCTCTTTATGGAGCTGGCTTTGTAGAGTTTTTTTTTTTTTTTTTTTTTTTCCTGTTTAATTTTTAGTAAGCATGGGCCAGGGCTGAATGTAGGGTCTTACTCTTAACGAGCCCTTCTCCTTGAGGACAGCTACAATCCCTACAGTCACCAAAGGATGCATTTGAGAGGTTCTTGCCATTTCTTTTTCAGGTCTTTCTTTGAAAGACAGGGACAGATTCGTGGGCTAAGGCAAATGGAAAGGTTGTGGAAATCTGAAAAAGAGCTTCCGATGATTCTGAGATAAGGGATGAGTAAGGGACACCAAAAAGAAATCTGTTTGCCATCTGTCCCCTTGTCCTTGAGGAACCTGAGGGTGTAGATGCAGCTGGCTCCAATGGCACAGCTTGGTGCATATCCTTGACCTTGCCCATCCCCTTCCTGCCTCCCTGTCTCAGCTCTTCCCCCATCAAGCCTTTTCTCTAGATTAGAAGATGCCCTTTGTTTTGTGATTTCCCCAAATGCCAAGGGATAATCAGGTGAAAATTCAGGGAGTAAAGAATTAAGATGGTGACTTCTGCTCCTCTGAAAAACTAAGACACCAATGCCTGGCCTTGAACATTGGCGTGAGGGGTGGTGGGGCAACTTTTGCAGCTGGATATAGCAATTCTCTCCAGGTCAGGGCACTTTCTGAAGCCAGTCATCATTATTTCACACGAAGGTGAAGCCTCCCTAGTGGTCCATCTGGCTCTAGTATTGCTCCTCTCAAATTCATTTTCTACACATTGGTTTTTCTGAGGGATTGTCCTGGTGTTAGGGGTACGAGATCATTGACTTCCAAACTATTATATACATTCCATTACAATTTCAAAAGAAAGGGAAAAGACCATGTAAGAGAGATAAAAATGACTGCTTAATTTTCAGAATTGATGATAGACATGAATCTTCAGATTTGGAAATCACAACTAACACCAAGCAAATGAAAAGAAATCCTCCATTAGACATATTGTGATGAAACATCAAAGACTAAAGGAAATTCTTAAAGGCAACTACAGAAGAGGGAAGACCACCTATCAGGGGATGATAATTAGACAGAAAGCACACTTTTAACAGCAGCAATGGAAACCAAAAATCAGTGGAACAGTCTCTTCCACAATGCTGAAGGGATATAACTGTGAAGATGTAATTGTAGATTTAGAGAAACCATTATTTAAGATTAAGAGCAAAATGATGATGTCTTCAGATGAATAGGAATAAACATATATAAATATCTAAGAGAATACCACAAAGAATAATGAAAAGTACACATAAAACATATTATGAAGATACAGTAATTAAGCAGTTAAATAATGGCAAACAATTAAGCACACACATAAATGAAGCAGAATTTAGCACTAGAAATAGATCCCCAAACATACAGGAATGTAATTTCTAATGAAGTTAACCATGACATTCATTACGGAAAAGATAGATCATTTGATAAAATTGTCACAACAACTGCATAGAAACTTTGGAAAGGAGTTGGATCTCTACCCTCTTACACCAAAAGTACTAGATAGAATAGATCAAAGATCGGAATGTGAAAAATGAAATCTTAGAAATACTAGGAAAAAACATGGAAAACTCTTTAAGATTTTAGAATGAGCAAGTTAGTTATGACCCAAACCTAAAAACCATAGGAGAAAAAGAATAATAAATTTGATTGTGTAAAAATAGAAAGTTCTACCTGGAAAAGAAACGCCGTATACTACACAAAGAAGAAAAACACATTGGAAAAAATGTACTTGCAAGATGTATTTGCTAATGTTGAAGTCTTTGAAGAGTCCATAAATGGCAGCAGTTTACCCTGCCTTAATTCTGAACAAATCGAGAAAGAAAGCACAACAGGGGCATGTGGAGGCTGAAACAAGTTTATTCCTGGTTGAAACTTAGTTGTGATACATTGCTCCTGGAGAGAGCCAGTAGCAACACTGGCTTACTGTCCTTGAACAATTAAATTTGTTTGTGCCTTGGGACTCTTTGCTCATGGTTCCTTCTTTTGCATATAGAAGGAACTTTTGTTAGATATTCTAGGGTTGTCTTCCACTTACTATTCATATGTAAGCTCAACTGTGACCTCCTTGGAGAGGCCTTTAAGCGGGCCACCCTTTCCTTGCCACAATTACCACAACTGTAATTGTCTTATTTATTTACTTATTTGAAGAGTTATATTGCATTTATTTTCCTCCACTGAAATTATAAACTCCATGAGAACATAGATCTGTCTTGTTCATTATTATATCCTCAGGATGGTACCTGACAAAGTAAATGCTCAACACTTATTCACTGGATAAATGGGGACTGTCATAGAAATGAACAGAGGATGTGTTGAGAGAGCCTAAAAGGGCCTACATTTTGAGAGAGTTAGAGAGGGCCACCTACAGGTTGTGAAGGTAAGATTATTAGTAAGGAACTCAGAGAATGAGTAGGTATGAACTAAGGTGGGCTTTGACCAGACTGAGAAAAAGGAAGAAAAGACTCTTCCAGAGAATGGGACTAAGAAGCCATGTTTTAAAAAAAATGTGAGAAAGAAAATGGTCCTTTCCTTAAACTGCAAATGAAATTATATTCTTGCTTAACCCCCTTTAACACCTTCCTGTTGTGCGTAAAGTAAGAATTATTAATATGTTCCCTAAAGATGTATGTAATCTAGTCCTGCACTTGCCTTCTCTAAAATCATTTCATGTCATTCAGCTCCTTTATTACTATGCTAGAAACATAAGAATACATAAGATAGATATTGTATAAAATGACCATCTTTATTCTAGGAATATATTTCATCCAGAAGTCTATTTTGTTTGATATTAACATAACTACTCCACGTTTATTGTGATTAGTATATTCCTGTATACGATATTTATCTTTTCTTTTTATATATTTGTTTCTTTATATTTAAAGTACATTTCTTATAACCAGCACATACTTGGGTTCTGCTTTTAATTTAGAGTGACAGCTTCTCCCTTTTAATTGGAGTAGTTAGGTCATTTACATTTAAAGTAATTCTTGATGTAGGTATGTTATAACTCACCATCATATCATTTTTTATTTGTCCTTTCCCCCTCTATTTCTTTTTTCCTCTTTTCCAGGAATTAGCTATTTTCAAATATTCCATTTTATCTCTATTATTTGTCTCTCAGGTACACTTGTTCATTTTATTTGTTTTTATGTTTACTTTAGGAGTTGCCCAATGTATTTTTAATTTATCATAGTCTAGCTTCCAATACTATTGTCCTATTTTTACTTCATGCTTAATATAAGAAACTTATAACAATATTCTTCCTACTCTATTTCTTAGTATTAGTTTTTAATATACATTGTATTTCTACATGTTATAAAAGCTATAGTGTATTTTTCATTTTCATAAGCAATTATATTCTAGAGAAATAAAATTACAAAAAAACTATTTTACATTTACCTAATACTTAACATTTCCAGTGCCCTTTATTCTTTCATTCTGAAAGTTCCTTTTGGTTTTCTAAAAAAAGTCTTTATTTCATCTTTATTTCGATGGGTATTTTCACTAACCATAGAGTTCTAGATTGACTTTTTTTTCCCTTTCAGCATTTTAAAGATACATTATATTATCTTCTAGCTTTCATTGTTTCTAGTATGAAGTATACGATCATTCTTATCTTTGTTCCTTTATTATTATCTTTATTCCTTTTTGTATAATGTATCTTTTTCCACTGGCTACTTTTTAAGGTTTTGTCTTTTATACTTGTTTATAGCAATGTGACTACAATGTGCCTTTTTTGTGGTTTTCTTTTTGTTTACCCTGCCTGGGGTTCGTTGTGCTTCTTAATGTCTAGGATTATCACTTTATCAAGTTCTGGAAACTTCTGATCACTTTTTCTTCAAATGTTTTTGCCTTTCTGGTACTTCAGATACACATGTACTACTCTGTGTGATACAATGTTTCAGTCATTGAAGCTCTGGTTCCCCCCATGTTTCATTTCTGATAGAGCATACTGATGTGTCTTCAAATTCATTGACTTTATTTCTGTAGTGTCTAAACCCTATTTAGTGAATTTTCCATTTCAGATGTATTTTTCTTTTTTATTAATTTTAAATCATAGCTGTGTACATTAATGTGATCTCAGATGTATTTTTCAACTAGAGATATTTCATTTAGTTCTTTTTTTTCCCCTCTATTTTCCATTTGTTTCTTCATTATGTCTTTATTTTCCTTTAAATTCTTTGGCCTATTTGTAATATCTGTTTTCAATGTCCTTGTTTGCTAATGCCTCCATCTCTGTCATTATTGCATCTGTTGCTATTGACTTGTGTTCTTCTGGTTATCATTCACATTTTCCTGCTTTTTATCAGGTTTTATATTATTTGCTTGGGTGCTGGATGTTGTAAATCTCACATTGTTAAATGTCTGTATTTTATTGTTATCCTTTAATGTGTGTTGAGTTTGGTCTGGAAGTTAATTACATTAATTGAAGATGAGATTGATTTTTATTGCCCTTATATTTTAGCTTTAAGAGGGCTGATACAGAGTAGATTTTATTTTAATCTAAGGCTAATTTAGCTCAGCTACTGAGGTGAGATACTTCTGAAATCTCTACTGAATAAATCAGGCCTCTTCATTTTGGCTGGATAGAACTTGAGCCTCTTCTCTAGCACTGTGTGAGCTCTGAAAGTTATAAAATTTACAGTTCCTTACTTATTCTTTGTTTGGCCTTGTGGATATTCACCCTGTGTATCAACAATGTATTTCTCAGCAGTAGATCAAGTGGTCTCCTCTACCAATTCAGTTCTTTTTCTAGGTTTTATCTGTCTTGTACTTTGCTCTATAAATTCTAGGTGATTCTGCTTCCTTGAACTCTTAGTTCTGTTTACTCACTGTGATTGTAATATACTGCTTTGGTATGCCCCTCTTTGCACTGTAGTCCAGAAAATGCTTTTGGGAAATAATCTGGGATTAAAAAAACCCAAGATCACATGTTTGGTATGTGGCAGAGCCCACATTTAAGCCCCAAACTTTGAGTCTCTAGCGTCCACGTTCTCTTTCCTAACTGCATTACAGAGCAATTCCTGTTGGTTTTCCAGACTGCAAGACTCAGAGGCCATGAACATAATCCCTTGCTAGCTGAATAAAGTGTGCAAATTATCAAGGGCCCACCAGCCAAAGAAGATGGAAGAATTGAGTTGTATCAGATAAACTCCGAGGGAGAAGATAATGGTACAGAAAAAAGGGAACATATATGACAGGTAGAGTTACAGGGTTACCTCTGACTTTTGTCATTTGGGGACTTTTTACTTCAATGGACAGGCAGCAGTGGTATGTTCAGATGGCAGATTGAGAAGAATAATGCTGTAGACATTTGCTTGGCAGATCAACATTCATGCATCCTGAACTACTTCTTCCCATAGCATTCAGCACACTGATGCCTTTCCAATAATGACTGACAATATGTAGATTCCACTAAGAATCATTAATGTAATTCCTCTATAGTTCCTTTTGTGTTCCTTTTTTAGATTGGTTGACCAAAATAATAAAAACTGCAGTAAGTTAGGCATCTATTGTTGGAAAATTCTAACAATAGCAAAAGCATCTGTGTGTAAATTTACTTTTGTTCTATTTATGAGGAATTTGTCAAGTAGATTAAAGTATCCATTCTCTCGGTAACTATAGATGTACTAATTTCAAATGATGTTTATTTATGCATTAAAGCCATATCTCAAATGGTTTCTACTTGAGGATTACCTTTAGAGCAAACCATAAATATCTTATCTGCTGAAAATGCTCATACATAGAGACATTTTATTAGGCCCTACTTGACTTCCTCCCTTGTTATAGCATGTGTTGGTGCTTTGCTATGTTTAGGGACTTGTAGAAGTGATTTGCTCCTGCATATAATATAGCTTGTCTCTGAATACTATCACTTCAAAGACAGAACTTCATTTGCCTATAGGAAAAAGTTCAATTCCTAGAGGTTACAGTGGACTTTCAGAGTTTTGGGGTTCTTTTAGGTATTTTTTTAAGCACCATACAGGTAGTCTGTCTCCTATAGCAGAGGTCACTTTTTCCCTGCCACAATCATCTTGTTTGTTTGTTTATTTTGTTTTGTTTTTTGAGACAGAGTCTCACTCTGTTGCCTGGGCTAGAGTGCCATGGGTCAGCCTAGCTCATAGCAAAAGCCTGGGTTCAAATGATCCTCCTGCCTCAGCTTTTCAAGTAGCTGCCTGCCACAACATGCAGCTCTTTTTCTATTTTTGGTAGAGACAGGGTCTCACTCTTGGTCAGACTGGTCTCCTCAAGAGTTAAAAGCTCAAGACTTTTAACTCTTGAGCTCCTGCAATCCTTCCTCCTTGGCCTCCCAGCGTGCTAGGATTGCAGGCGTGCACCACCATGCCCAGCCCACAATCATCTTATTGAATGTCATGACCATGCAGCAGGACTAATGTAATGTTGTTGATGAACGGCAAGGTTTTCAGAACTTTGCTACTAAGAATTTTAAAGAGCTCTGAGTAAGTTTGCAAATAGACGCCTAAAGAACCAATGTTTCTAGTTATCAGAAATATTTGGTCAAGTTACTGGAAAAGAAACAAAAAAGAGTAGAAGGAGAAGTTAATGAAAATGTTATTGTGTTGGTGTCTCCTTTTAAAGTCTAGAGAAATCCCTGAGGGAACACTTCCCAAAGGTAGCTGCCCCTGTTCAAGGTCACATGACTTACCTATCTGGGAACTGTACCTGTGTTTTTGGAATACTTGAGTTTTATACTTCAGTAAGGATCATCAAATTGTGATGAAATTGAATGTGGCACTTTTATGTACTAGTGCTAATTTATGTGCTAATGCTAGTTTAAGTAGTGTTCCATATGGATGGCGAACTGTTACCTCTAAGGAGGGCGACCAGTTGTCTATTGCTGTATAACAAACTATTCCAAAAGATAATGTTTTAAGGCAGCAATTTATTATTTCTCATGAGTCCCCAGTTCAGCTGGGTGGTCTTTCAGCTCCACATGGTTTGCTTAGGGTCACTCACAGGCTTATATCCTTCAGGGCCTGGACTTGTTTACAGCACTACTGCTGAGTGCTGGAGAGCAACAGCAGCCTCTATCAAGTTTAAGGTAGACCTGCAAATAACATGGCATTACTTTCACTGCCTTCAAGTGGTTACAGCAAGTGCAAGGTTAGTTCAGGAGTCAAGGGCAGGGGAAATAGACCCCATCTCTGGATAAGAAGAGGAGCACATGCAGAAACTATGGAGAGGGGACCATCTTCAGACACTTTTAACAAGCTTCCTAGGAGTCCTCTCTGGTTTGCATTGGGATCATTGTCATGTAGTGATTACCAGCACCCCCCTTCCCCACTGTCAAAATTGTCTTGGTTTGGATGATAAGTTACGTGGTCTCATTATCCATAAGACATCTTTTTTTCTTTTTTACTCAATAACTTTTTAAAATAATTTTATTTTATTTATTTTTATTAAATCATAGTTGTATACAATAATGCAATCATGAGGTAAAATGTGCTGGTTTTATATACAGTTTAAAATATTTTCATCGAACTGGTTAACAGCCTTCATGGCATTTTCTTAGATATTGTGTTCAGACTTTTATATTCTACATTTAGTAAATTTCACCTGTACCCTTCTAAGATGCACTGTAGGTGTGACACCTTTTAGGGCTAAAATGCTCTGATTAAAATTAGGGTTATGATGGTTTACCAAGCCAGTCTTCATATTTCTGGGTCACCTTCTTGGTATATGGCATTTGTGAGGTGGACTTTGGCTCTGTAAATGACAGTGAGAAAATACAATGATCACCTCTTCTGTATCTCTCGGAGGTGTTTTAGGTTATTTTTATCAAAAATTTCCTTGCAGTGGAGAATGGGACAGTAGAACTCTGGTGTCGCCTACTTCGTGATTGCCTGTGTTTTAGCTATTCCTCTGCTCACAGCACCTGCAACATGGATAAAGGGCAAAGCCGTGCAGTATGTTCCTCGGGCTGGGCACGTGCAGAGCTGTGAGGCAGGCCACATTCGTGCTGACATCCTCTGCTGGTGTCTTCTGGGCCTTTTGGTTCTATCCACACTCAGGGTGCCCACTCATCATCCCTCAACCATCATGGCCTTCATGACAGAGAACACTGGGCAGGGTCCTCTCCCCAGGCCTTTTGACCTTGCTCCCTCCTATTCTAGTAAATGGCAACATTTGCTCATGTCCACCATCTTGGAATTGGTGAATGCTAAGATGGAAATGACTCTGAATATGTTCTATCTTCTAGGCAAATTATTCACATCTTGACAATAGGCCTTATCACAGAATGAAATTGCTCAGCACTGATCAATACCTTCTCATAACTCCCTCCTCTCTAGGATCCTGAGACCTTCAGTCCTCTTCCTGGCACTGTGTCTTTTCTGTGCCCCTCTGTGCTTCTCTTCTCTGCCACATTCATCCATCTACTCTCTGTGTCTCTGTTTTGCTATCTCAGCCTCTCATTTCTTCTCCTTCATGTTAGACATCCCGACACACTCCAGTTCTGCCTCAACGCCTGTAGTGAGAGGCCATTTTCCCACTGGATTGGAATGAATCTTGTTACCATAATGCAAATAGCTGCTGTTAACCCATATATTCAATCTACACCATCTCAGATTCATACTGTGGAGAAGTACAGTCTGTGGACTGGTACTGGTCTGCAAAAATGTTGGTAGCTGGTCCACAGGGAGAGAAGTATCCAAAGTGAAAGTTGTTATGACTCATTTCTTTAGGCTGAAGTCTGTCACCACCAGGACTAAACCTCTCCTGGCTGCCCTTAATGTTGAAGAAATTAATGTAACTATGTGTATACATATAAAAAAAAGAAATCAAAGATTTCTATCTAGACTGGAGAATTCAGAATGAGATGATTAGCTGTATTTGTTTTCTTCTCATCCTTGCCAAGCTTTCTCATAGGCAGGATATATTCCCTACTTTGCTGACTTTGGGTTTGGCCATAGGACTCACTTTGTCCTGTGGCTATGACCTACATAGAGTCCAAGTTGAAGCTTCAGATGTGCCTGTGTGGTTTGGCTCTACATTCCTTTGATCATCTGTCCTCCACTATGAGAAAAGCATATCCCAGAATTGGGTGGTCCTTCATTCTGGGTTCCAGATAGAGGAGATTTTTAGAGCCAATGAGATCCCAGTAGAATTCCAATGGACCCAATAGAGCCCAGGAGAGCTCAGCAGAACTGATCTCACCCATAGCTCTCAAGTAACACGAGCAAGAACTCAATGCTAGTTGCTAGAAGGTGCTGATGTCGCAGCAACAAAAGCTGATAAATACCGGATTGGTACCAGATGTGGGTTCTGTCATAACAAGACTTTGTGCATATGTGAAATGGCTTCAGGCATTGAGGAGATGATAATAGCAATGTAGAAAAATGACAGCCTGTGTTGTGCATGGGTGAAACACTTGGTAAAACTATCATAGGAGGAAAATATACCCACTGTGTGAAGAAGCTTTGAGACAGATTGTTCCAGTGTTACTTGTTATTAGGTGCATTTTACAGGAAATTAGGTGCATTTTAGAAGAAAGAGATGAACTGAGAACAAGCATTGGCCTGTTTGCAATGGAGAATGAAAGGCAAAAGTAAGAATTCATACAGTCTGGAATTCTTCATTTGATATATTGCTATTGTTTCTTATTTCCTTCCAGTTAAAACATTCTCATTTTGACATATAACCTGAGGGTGAGGGCTAAATGAGGTGTATTGCCACTAAGACACAGCTTGGGAACAGGACCAACTCAAGAACGTGGCTGACATATCTTCTGGTTGGATGTCTGACTGAATCGACAACAACGTAGCTTCCAGTAAATTATTTCAGTTAGACAAAATAGCTCCAAGCAAAAAGAAGGGCACGGTCCCACTGAAGCCTGATATGCTTAAAGGATCAGTAATTATGGGAGAAAACTATATATAAAGTGAGAGACATGAGTTGAAAATTATTGTGTATATAGCTGTTAACATAGGAAGTCAACTGGAATCAAATAGATAAAAGAACAACAACAAAAACTTACAACCTTTTAAATAGCCCTGTGTTATAAAAAATGCTTTACCATGGATTCACAAACACTGTCATCAAGATATATAAAATCACCTAACTTTATAGGGACAGAAACTTGGCTTAGGAAGCTGCTTGACTACCAGGTGAACAGATTTTCTGATGCTCTTTTCCAATATAGCCAAGGATGATGATGAAAGAGGAAGGACCTTCTAGAGAGTGGAGGCAAGAGACAGGAATAATGACATAGTTGGACAGTACTCCCAGGGAGAAGGGAGGGTCCTCATAGAGAGGCATCTGCCACTGGTTTACCCAGTGGGATTTCAGAATGGCTGGGGGTGGTGTCTCCCACTCCCCTCCTTTCTGAGCCTCATGCCTGGATCATGGATGTTCCTTCGTCCAGCCTAGGAAGATGTGTGTAACCAAACTGAGCCCAGGTGAGTCCAGAACAGCTAATAAAGGTCACAGCTCTACCTCAGGCCTTGGTGAGCAAAATGTGTTTATCTTGCAAGCCATGGAGACTTTGTGGCTGTTTCTTGCTGCAGCAAAAGCTGACTGCTACAGAAGATAAAACAATAAAAGACAAAATTGTGTCTGAAACAGAAAAAAGAAAAATCATTCAGGCCAACTAAATTGTGCAAGAGACCAAACTTACATTGGAATCTGACACTTATATGTAATTCTTGAACTATCAAAAGAAAAAAAACAAGGAAATCAAAGTAAATGAGAATTTCAATAATTTTATACCTGAGATACATGTTTAACTGAAGAATTGAAGAAAAACATCTTTCAATGTTAGGCATTGATTTAAAAGATTGTCAAGAGCAAGGCTGTGATGATAGAACTAACATGGTTGTTAGGAGAAGGTGTACACGCCAGTATTTCTGAGGATCAGATGCATTCTTTGTGAATGATGCATGCATAGTTTGCATTTGTTACTAAGAGACATGACATCAACTGATAATAATGCCGCCTTTAGAACACTTCAAAGATTACATGCTGCATTTTCTGGATCTGTCTGGAGATGAAACATCTTCATGAAAAATGTAATATTTGACTTTAGACTTACTCTTAGACTTACCGAAAGAATGCTAACTAAATATTGTTAAAAATAGTTTAATTTAGATAAGATGCAGAATTCACTAGATGTGTTAGGCAAAATAATAGAATATCCTCAACTAAAAAGCAGAATGTAGACTTTGGTAGAAAGCAAATTGATTTTGAATTTGTGCCATGTATGGTTATTTAATATAAGTTGTAAGTTGCTGTTAATGTCAGAAAAGATTACAAAACAATCAGGTAGACCTAAGTTTTCTTTTTCTTTTTTTCTTTTTAGAAACAGAGATTCACTTTGTCACCCTCGGTAGAGTGCTGTGGTGTCACAGCTCACAGCAACCTCCAACTCCCGGGCTTAGGCGATTCTCTTGCCTTGGCCTCCCAAGTAGATGGGACTACAGGCGCCCGCCACAACACCCAGTTATTTTTTTATTGTTGTTGTTGCAGTTTGGCCAGGGCTGGGTTCGAACCCACCACCCTCTGTATATGGGGCCGGTGCCTTACCCACTGAACCACAGCTGCTGTCCTAGATCTAAGTTTTCCTACTTTATTTTTTAAATAGCTAAACACTTTTAAAATTTATTTTTATTATTTTGAACACTTGTTAAAACGATGGAATCATTTTTAATACCATAGTTAATCCGCCTCCTTATTTATAGATAACCTCGTGGCTTTTTTTGCTTGATGTTTTCTACAATAAACAGATACTGCACTGAGTATCTGTATGCACATATTTCCTTGCACACATGTTACGTATGCCTCAGGATGTGGCTGTATCGATTTTATTCCTACAAGCAGTATGGAAAAGAAAACGTTTCCATTCTTCCACATTCTTATCAACTCATGTTATGTCAAATGTTTTAATTGTTGCCAATATGATGGATAAATGTTAACTCACTAATTTTCTTTTTTAGATTTGTGATTCTTTAAAAAAAATTTAGATTGCTCCAGCCTTAAAGAAAGATGGAGACTTTACCTCTTTCATGTTTCCATGGATGGAGCTGGAACATACTCTTCTTAGCAAAGTATCTCAAGAATGGAAGAAAAAGTATCCAATGTACTCAGCCCTACTATGAAGCTAATTTATAGCTTTCATATGAAGGCTATAACCCAACTATAGCACAAGAATATGGGGAAAGGGCCAAGGAAGGGGAAGGGGGGGGTCAGGGTGGAGGGAGGGTAATGGGTGGAGCCACACCTATAGTGCATCTTAGAATGGGTACAGGCAAAGCCTACTAAATGCAGAATACAAATGTCTACATACAATAACTAAGAAAATGCCATGAAGGCTACTTTGAACAGCTTGATGAGAATATTTCAGATTGTATATGAAACCAGCACATTGTACCCCTTGATTGCACTAATGTACACAGCTATGATTTAACAATAAAAAAAATCTGATTTTAGCACATTAAAAAAAAATTCAGATTGATATGAGGTTATAGACAATTAGGTTACAATGTTTGCATTTGCTAGGTAAAGTCCAAGTTGTGGTTGAGCTCTTCACCCAGGAGATGTGCCATATGCCCCTACATTATGCCCATTAGGTAAAGCACACCAACCCCTTCCCTTCTCTCTTCCCCTCTACTTGAATGTGGTTGTGTTTTAGAGAAAACCATTTTTCTGCAATGAAAGGAGCTACAACTGATTTAAACAAAAGTAGTGATGTTTTAATAAAAAAGAAAATTAATCAATGTAAGGAAAATATTTGCATGATTATAGTAAAGAAGTAACAAGATACAGTCTCAATTGAAAGACTTCAATAATTTGAGCAACCTATTGCAATATTTTGTTTTTTTCTTCAAATCTTTAAGTGTTGAAAAATTGGAAAGAATTTAAGAAATACTGTGTCACTCTTGATACTGCTCTAAGAGATGATGAAAACTGCAGCATGAGTGGTAATAATGTTTATGATGAGCTTCAAGCTTTTCATGTTTTCTGTGCTGAAGATAATTTTCATGACTCCATTACCCTGTTTGTATAAGGTACGTAAAATTCATAGTGCATTTCTGAAACCCAGCATTGCTTTATGCGTGTTTTATTGACTATTCTACTTGCCATTCAACATTTCTTTAGTTTCTTTAATGTTTCATAGTTTCAACATTTCATAGTTTCTTTAAATTGAAATTAATTAAGAAATTCACCCAGGAGCGACAATGGCTCAAAAAAGGTGTTCTCATTTGTTATTACTGACAAGAGAACGGAGATTTTATGGAAATCTTGATTATGATGACCTAATTTGTGAATCTGATGAAAAGAAGGTAAGAGAAATAAATTTTATAAATGAATATAATATTTATATGTAAAGATACATCTGTATATCTTTACTACTCATCTAAATATTTCTGTCCCATCACTATAGCGGTTAGACATACTCAATAGTAATTTGCTATTTGCTGTTTTACCCAGTTGTGTGCAGGCATGTGTACAAATTTTAGCTTTGCATTTATTTTTGCATTTTGTCACTATGAAGAAATGTTTGTTATAATATGGAAATGGGACATAGTGCATGTAAAAGTTTGTTAGCTTTATTTAAAACTTTTAAATATTCAAGCGGTACATAGGCTGTGTAGGTGTATAGGCCTCCACTTGTCCTCTTGTCCTGGACCCTGGGGATCATAGACACGCTCTTGGTTAGAGGAACTATTTTTGCCCTTAATTTTAATTAGTCATTCAACCAATTTTAATTGGCAAACAAAAAGTACATGGGTTGATGATGTACAATGTGATGTTTTGATATATGTATACATTGTGAAATGATTATATTATGTGCTGATATATTGATAACTTGATACATATGTTGATTATGTTAACATATCCATCTCCTCACATACTTAACATTTTTTGTAATAAGAATTTTTAAAATCTGTCTCAGCACCTGTAGCAGCTAGGGCACCAGCCACATACCAGACCTGGTGGGTTCGAATCCAGTCCTGGGCCTGCCAAACAACAATGACAACTACAATAAAAAAAATAGCTGGGTGGTTGTGGCGGGTGCCTGTAGTTCCAGCTACTTGGGAGGCTGAGGCAAGAGAATTGGTTAAGCCCAAGAGTCTGAGGTTGCTGTGAGCTGTGACGCCATGGCACTCTACTGAGGGCGACAGAGTGAGACTATCTCAAAAATAAATTTAAAAAAAAAACTCTCTTAACAATTTTTTAAATACACCATACATTCTCGTTAACTATAGTCACTGTGCTGTACAGCAGATTTTAGAACTTCTTCCTTCTGTTTAACTTGAAGAGTCATTGTGAGATATTATTTTGCCTTTTACTAGCTGTGTCACCTTGACCAACTCACTAAACTTCCCTGAATCTCATTTCTCTCATACATATGTTTATGATGATAATATCTTACCTGCCTTCTAGTATTGTGTTTTTGCTTTCTTTTCTTTTTTTTCAGAGACAGGGTCTCACTCTGTCACCCAGGCTAGAGGGCAGTGGCACAATCACAGCTTGCTGCAGCCTTGAATTCCTGAGCTCAATCTCCCAAGTAGTTAGGACCACGGGAACATGCCACCATGCCCAGGTAATTTACTTTTTTAGTTTTTGTAGAGATGGGAGTCTCATTATGTTACCAAACCTGGTCTCGGCACCTGGCCCCAAGCAATCCTTCCACGTTGGCCTCTAAAACTGTTGGGTTTACAGGGCTGAGCCACTGGGCCCTTTCTACTGTTGCTTTGAGAGTCAGCTGAGATGGTGATGATGGTGTGGAGATAGCAGCAGAAGCAGCAGCAACAGCAAATACTTCGGGTGGAGGTGTTCATTAACTCTTTAATCATGATGGCAATCCTATGGGGGAACACTCTAATTGTCCCCATTTTACAGATGAGAAACTGAATCACAGACAGGTTACAACTTGCCTAAGACTATGGAGCTAGCCAGGGACAGAAATGTGACTTGAGCCCAGGTGGTCTGGCTGTATTTTGTAAATCATAAAGGACATATGAAGTAACTGTTGTTATTATTTCTTATTTGTGAATGTGTTAAACTTGGATAGTTGTAGTAGCCCAAACAGCAGCCACACTGTTAGTTTGATGGTATAATTTTTGCCTTCCAACTTTTTACATAAGAATTGGAGGTTTGTGAATTTATCAAATTACAAATGGTGTAAATAGAAAATTGATTTTGAAAACTTTAATTATCATTGGCACTTTGTAAAAACTATTAAAAGGCTTTAGTGGGGACTGTTACCCATGCATTCGAACAAATATCACAGATCATGTAGTTTAATATGGAACCTCCATATAATATATTCCTGATATTTCAGTTATTTCAGGTCCACTAATTTGATCTGGTTTGTGGAAGAAATATAAAAGTGATAGTATTTATCACAAATTAGATAAATAATATCTAATTAGCATTAGTATTTATCAAATTTGTGATTAATACTAAGTACAAATCAGATAAATAGTTAAATATTTTGAGGGATAGACATCTGCAGTCCTTTAAAAATCTCCAAATTCAAGAAAACAAATATGGCATAGAATTTTCCTAATAAAATGAAGTAATGGATAACTAAAACATTTAAGCCTTTGTCAGATCCTTAATGACTTTTGAAATAGACATGTAGTTTATAAAGTTCTTTTAAAAAGTTTGACAACTCTACGTCACATTATATCATTATAATAATGAGTCTAAATATAAATTCATTAGCTTTATTATTGTAATACTTGCAACAATAAAATGTCTGAATTTGGTACATAAAAAAATAAATATAAATTCATCTGGAAAGTATTGTAATTCCCGTAAAATTTGTGCCTATGGAAGAAATAAACCCAAACTTTGTATACATACGGATGCCTTTTAACTCACTCCATAGACATGAGATGTCCAATCAGGTTATCAGTTGGTTTTAGCAAATTGGGAGACAACATGTCATGAGCTTCTAAGTTCCCTTGTGATAGTTAAATTTGCTAATGTTAGATCCAGGAAAATTTCGGTCCTATCACAACCACGTCTATATGTTGATCATAGTATATATAAGTAAAAATATTAGTATAAACTGGAATTTAGATTAACAGAATTTGGGCATTCAGATAAAATTTTTCTCCAAGTAATTATCTTAGGACACTATACCTTTATTTCTTATTTACTTTTATTTAAATATTGTTTCTTTTGGAAAAATTATTCTGGAATTCATCTGATGTTTGAGAGCCAGGGTTGGTTGGTTGGTTGTTTTTGGTTTTTGAGGCACTCAGGAAAATTGGTCTCTATTTTAGCTAATTCCCTCTTTTAGCTACAATTGTTTTGTGTCATGACACTGTGATGGCATTAAATGTCCAGCTTCCCACATGACTGCAGGAGCCACTGGGCTATGTCCATGCTGTGTACTCAGTAAGGAGACTCAAGAATGTTCTTGCACAGCAGCTCCCAAAGACAGGGCTCCAAGGGGAGGCTAATGGGTGTTATGTGGAAAAAAGGTTTATATTCAAACAAAATTGGGAAACTGCTTAAGAAAATCAAATGAGTCTATGTTTCTATGCCCCGGGACTTCTCAGAACATTCAGAATGTTAAGGTGTGCTGTGATCTCTGCAGGGGCTATTCAAACCATCTAACTGATGAATGTTCTGTAAAACACACTCTAAGGAATGATGCTTTGTAGTAACACTTCATATGTCCTAGTCGGTACCTCCCAAGGGTATTGGGTTGTTTGAAAAAAATAGGGGGTCTAATATTAAGGCTGTGTCTGAATGCCAAAGGGGTGGGGTAGAAATCACTGGGCCGCACCTGTCTGTCCAAGGCTTTCCCTCTCAAACGCAGGAACATGAATGGCCCCCTTCCCCCACCGCCTTTTTTTCCCTTCCCCAAGAACAAGAAGCAGGGCACTTGGAACAAACAAAACTGCTTGTGCAAAGAATCAGGCACAGTGGTTCTGAGTTGCTCTAAGGCTTATGCTTGAATTAAAGGCGAGGCCACATAAGAGGGAATAAAAGGGTCTGCACAGAGATCAAATGAAGCATTTGTATAGAACCTTATTCAAAATGGATACAAATGCATCAATTCTTCAGAATTATAGGTGAATCAAAGGAAAATTACATCCAAGGAGATAAAGCAGCAGCCAGCAGTCTAACCACGTATGGCGCAGAAATGCAACTTTGAAGCTTCCGGCCTGGCGTGCCAAAGAGCCAGATGTGGCAGGTGGAATTATATCGGCTCCAGCTCAGCATCTGGAGTGTATAAATCTGTCCCACAAAAATTAAGAGGTGCATGAGAAGGTGGTGAGAATGACCAGTTGAAAATACATTTTTGAAAGAAAAATTGCTTTGAAGAACACGGAATATTCTCTTTTAAAAAAATAAAAATTAGGTCTAAGCTCAATATTGCTCTATTTATTGGTGGGTTATGTGAAAGGATTATATATGAGGATTCTTCAAGCTCCAAAATAGCATGCCCCCTGAGATTTCTTTCCTGGACTCTGGCAAAGAAAGAGAACGAGAGAGAGAAACACACACAGCAAAGGCAATTTTGTGTTATTGCGTACATACAAAGAAAGCGCGAGGCTCTGAGGCCAGGCCAGTTATTCAGGATGAGAACTTGGATGCAGTCACTGTTCAGGCATGAGGAAGGCTTCTCATAAGGATCTGTTCCCTGGGCTTCCTCCTACTGTTTAGAGAAGTGTGCTAATTTTCCTTACCAAAAAAAACCATGTGATGTATGGTAATGAAGGGGGACCTTTGAAGAGGAGGAAACAGCCCTGATGGAAACAGTTAAAAATGAACAGAACAAAGTATAGAGTGGTGGAGCAAGAGAAAATTGGTATTTCAACATAGGGAGGAACTTATCTAAAGGCAGGTGGAAGCAGAGGTCAGATGGCGCCGGTACTGACCACTCCACAGAGCGCAGTTAAGATGAGAAATAAAGATTATATATATATAATTTTAAATAAAAAAAAATCTTATATAGAATATGTAAGAAGTAGGAGTCTGAGCAGGGGGTGGTGAGCCACTTCTGCCACCTTCCTACTGTTGAGCTTTTGGCTCTGTAGAGCTTTTCTGTGGCTTTCAATACATCCTGAGTGTTTGAACGTATGGTGTGTTTTCTTCTATTTCATTCTGATTGTCCTGTCTGCTGGGAAGGGAGGATCTGGTGGAGAGACTCTAGTCTGGGAGACTCCGGTGAGTCTCAAAGGGTGCCTCTTGGAAGGCAGTGGTTGGTAGCCTTATAGGGTGGCAACCAAGGCTTTTCTCTGTACTGTTTACTTGGAGAGGTGGTTGTTCTTGTAATGGGAGCCGTTCTAGCCAGGAGCTTATTCCGGCCCGCCCTTGTCTGTTTTAGTGTTTGTTGGTGGTGTGTCTTTCAATTCTTTGACCACCAAAGATCCGCGGTTTGAAGTCCCAGCATGTTTTCGGTGTCCCAGATACGAACCACTTCCCCAGGACGACATGCAGCAATGCAGTTACTGGGCATAGAATCTTCTGGTTTGGAGTGAACTTAGAGACTGACCTAATCTCTAAAGTTTGACCCCTCACATTGTAGAAGCCACAGCTGAGTAACAGGCAAAAAAAGGTGACCTGTGTGAAGGAGGCCCGGTGAGTGGCAGAGTTGGGACCCTGCTTCCCGTCTCTCTCTTTGCTGCGCTTCCCTCCTTGTTCCAAGGACTCAGAATGACCCCTTCCCCGCCCTGCATCTCCTCACCACCACAACCCTTCAAGGTGATGTGGCTACAGGCACGTGGTGTCTTCAGTGCCAAGGTCTCCTTTACAGCGGGTAGTGACTGTCTACACTTTTTCTGTTCCAAAAAAAGCAGATAATAAGAGGGCTTAGGCCGGGTGCAAGGGGTCATGCCTGTAATCCGAGCAGTCTGGGAGGCTGAAGCATGTGGATCACTTGAGCTCAGGAGTTGGAGACCAGCCTGAGCAAGAATAAGACCCCATTTCTACTAAAAATAGAAAAACTAGCTGGGTGTTGTGGTGAGCACCTATAGACCCAGCTACTTGGGTGGCCGAGGCGGGATTGTTAGCCCAAGAATTTGTGGTTGCTGTGAGCTGTGATGATGCCAGGATACTCTACCCAGGGCAGCCGAGGGAGACTCTGTCTCAACAACAAAAAAAGGGAAGGGGCTTAAACCTAAGTGTTGGAAGAAGGGTTAGGTTAATTGTAAGGAAATGCTCTCTCAGGAAGTCTTTCTGGAAGGTGAAAGAGCCTCAATCTCCAGGCCCCTTTAGTCACTGAGGAGACTCTGAGCACAGGGGAAGGATAACCAACTAATTTGGCAACACACACTTAGCCGTTCACCCCCTTGTACTGAGAGAAGATGAAAAGAAACCTAAGCTGAGACCTCCAGCGTGTGAATTACAATCCCAGACTATAATCTCATCTGATTCTGTCCTTGCACTAGAGGAGGCAGGGTGCAGACCCAGGTAGCCTGCTCCCCAGATCTGCGCAGACCCAGGTAGCCTGCCCCTCAGATCTGCACAGACCCAAGTAGCCTGCCCCCCCCCAGATCTGAGCACTGCCTGTGTCCACAAACTGCAACTGTCTCTGCATAATGTGGGTGTTGAACATGAGCTGGGATGAGGCTTTCCCAGAGTGGGTCTACCATGAACACACACGGGCCCCGCTTCTGGGGAGGACGTCAGGTATTGGGTTAAAGAGCTGATAGATGCGAGGGCAAATTGGTGGAGAGCTTTTATAGATGGGCTGAGTGATTCGACTAGATGTGGCAGACAAGAGACTGCTGTCGGGTCTTGTCAGGTGACAATGTCATGGACAGGGTGGCACTCGAGGAAGATGATGTGCTTAGATAACAGTGGCCACATCATCCACGACATCATCAACACCTTCCTGTGCCTGATCTCCGGGCCTTCCAAGTGCTGCCTGTCACCGAGAAAGATAAAAAGCCTTCTCAGTTGGAATCCGGCCAGCTCATCTCAGAGCTCCAGTTCAAGGAGCAGGCCAGATGTGTCCTAGCAAGGAAACACTGCCTGTTTGGACAAAGGCTTGTTCAGGTATAAATTATAGCTGTGGGGTGGGTGACAATTCCTACCACATGTGCAAAAAGAGAGACTTGCAAACTGTTGGCGTTCTGCTGCCATTCCTTCCCAGGGGACAGTGAGCTGGCCCAGCTCGGCACATCCCGGGAAGCGTGGTGCATGCACACAGCTCTGAGCAGCCAGGGATTAGCACATTTTTATTTGGGATCAGCATCCACTTCTTAACTTCTAGTTACATCTTATTTACTGGAAGGTGCATTTGGACTTTTTTGATGTAATAGGGCTCGTGGTGCAAAGGACAAAACCCTGAGCTGGGAATCAGATATTCTGTGCAACCTCTTTGGATTCCCCCTCTGTAAAATTATCTAAGCGAAATATTTGTGAGATAGTGGATGTTCAATAATATTTTTAATGGCTAAAGTTGTCCATAAGAATCACCTTGGGAATTTCTTTTTTCCCAAAGGGTACGAGCTCATCCTTTTCCTGTCCTTCCTTGGGTGCTCTGATGGGATATGTTTGGAGTTAGTCTGGGGATTTGTGTTTTGAAAATACCCCAGGTAATTCTGATGAATAGCTCTGGCTAAGATCCACTGTAAAAACATCCTTGTTGTTGGTTTATAGACATGTAGTTTATGAAGAACTGAGCCTAATGATTTAGTACTTTAATTGTCTGCACACAGATAATTACTATACATGATAATATAGTCTTAGCTATTCATGAAAGCAGATTCTGTACTTAGACATGAGTTAATACTTTTGTTTCATGCCATCATTAATATTTTTAATAATATTTATTATATTCCATTTATTCCAAAAAGGATTTGAGATAGTTTTTATAAAATAACTTTTCTACATAAAATTTACACTAATTCAGATTGACTTTCACGCTTAATTAGTTTGAATTAAGAAAGTTTTTCAATTTTTGAGTATTAATGTTTCTCCCAATGTTCATTTCTCTGAATCTGCTCCTCATCTTCTTTTAATTTCTCTCCAAGGATAGATATGGCAGAAATGGTGAATTGTAATGGGTCTTGGGATCACCTTAATAGAAAAACAGAAACCTCCAGATTGAGGAGGCTGTGTCAGATTTTATCAAAAGGATTTGGCTAAGCAGTCTGAGAGTACGTCAGTGGAAGGGCCGTCAATGGGAATACAAATGAGCTCATTACCATGTCAATTTCCCATCCTATATGACTGCTCAATTTTTGCAGGTGCCATAGGGTCCACCAAATGTTCACCTTTTCTCTCCTCTGTAGTAGAATAGGTTGCCAGGTAAAGCCATTATCCCAGAATCCCATCTACCTTCCTTTCTCAAAATATTATGGTGGGCAGGAAGAAAAGGAATTAGCATTTATAGAGCATCAGGTATTCTAGGGGTTATTTTCATTTGAAATCTTAGAAGGAAATTAAAGAGGTATTTGAGAAGGGCTAGTACAATGGAGTGGACCAAGTTAAAGTTACAAAAAGCAACTTAATCACCTCAGTAAATAAGCGCTCTTTGAATACGTCACATTACAGATAACTTTCAGGACTCAGCAGAGTGTGGCCTTGCTAATCCCCACCCATGTCACTCACACCCATGCAGCCCTTGTCTGGCCATCACATGCCTGTCCTAGGCCCATCTGTAACAGTGTTTCAGTTTTGTGTTTGGCTGAGTCACACAACTTTCTAAAGTATAGGTGATAAATTAATTGTAAAAGGGTGTGCAGATCTACTTACAAGCATTTGAAGTTTAGGGTGCTTGTCATTGAATTTCAGATCATCTTGTCCCCATTTCTGTTCACTGAGAGCCAGTGCCTCCTCATCTCCAGCTCACAGGGCAGAAAGCTCCTTGGGGGCCAAGCAGCCAGCCAGCAGCCAGGACTCTCTTCACACCACTCCTCTTGGTTTCATGAAGGTATTTCATAAATGCAGTGTCACAAGCACCAAAATGAGCTGGAATTATCATTAGAAGTTTTTGCACATTTATTGTTTCTTCCTTAACTATGAGAATGAGCTTCAATTTTAAACATAAGCTTTAAAAAGTATTGCATTTCGTTTGCACATTAACAAAGATTCTAAAAGGATGACTCCTTAATTATCACTTGATTGCTCCTTATTTTTCCACATAAAACATGAAATAGTTACTTGTGTGACAGGCTCACAGATTTATCCTGCCTTTCTCTACCAGATCCAAGATGACTTATCTTTTATTTAATTTTTAATTTTTTTTCCAATGGCTTCTTGATGAATAAAGAAGATTGGTGAAAAGAAGCAATTCTTTCCTGGGGTGAAGGTAATTATACCCTCTGTTCTCTTCTTGGTTTTGTTTTTTCTCTTTGTTTAATTACACAGCCAATCTAATGGGCCTTCTTCTATGTAATATTTCTTTCATCAATACTGCTAAGAAGTAGGAATCATTGTCCACACACACCTCCACCATCCATCTACTGGTTAATCATGTTTACAATGAAGAATGTAAAAATTCTGGAGGGGGACAGAATTTCTCTGGATCAGCAATTTTCAAACTGTTGGTGCCGTGGTGACTGGTGTGCCTCAAGAGGATTTTAGGTGTGCCAAGAACGTTTTTAAAGATCATTAACTGAATTATTTTCAAAAGATGTTCAAAGCACAGTAAGTATGTTTTTTTTACATAATTTAAGTGTGCTGTGGAAGTTTAACTACCGTTCAAGGTGCCATGAGATTAAAAAAAGGTTGAAAAGCACTGATCTAGATGAATGTTTTTCAACTGTGAGTTGCAAAATATTCATTAGTGGGTGTTGAAGTCAGTTAAGTAGCTCAAGATTCACATCAAGGAAAGAAACAGAATAGGCTCGGCGACTGTGGCTCAGTAGCTAGAGTGCCAGCCACAGGGCTGGCGGGTTTGATCCTGGTTTGGGCCTACTAAACAACAAGTGGCAACTACGATAAAAAATAGCCTGGTGTTGTGGCAGGCACCTGTAAGTCTCAGCTACTTGGGAGGCTGAGGCAAGAGAATTGCTTAAGCCAGGAGTTTGAGATTGCTGTGAGGTCAAGCAAGCCTCCTGCATTGGCCTCCCAGAGTGTTAGTATTAGGGGCATGAGCCAATGTGAGGACCAGACTAACGCCATTTTGAAAGCTCAGCCATTTTGCATTTTGTCAGTCATTTTGTTCAAAACTGATGAGTCACCGTGAGTCGCCGGTTTTCCAGCTTGAGTCATCAGCGTCCAATCAGAAACTGCTTTCTGGAGTGGGCCATATGGCAGGACCAGTGGCAGCCAATCCAGAAGCAGTCCCTTTGTTTAAAATGTATACACTCACTTTGCTGTGCTACACTATAAAATAACCCTGTGACAGAGCTCGGGGCTCCTGGCTTGGATCTGTTGCAGCAGAGACCCCGGGAGCCCAAGCTCGAGCTTGCAATAAAATGGCTCTTTTGCTTTTGCATCGGAATTGGCTCCATGGTGGTCTTTGGGGCCTTTGCCATCTGGGTGTAACATCTGGATCCCCAAGACCCCCTGAGGACCCCTGACCCGAAGAGCTGATAAGTGGTAAGTGTTCATCTTGTCTATCATGTTCATTTTTGGGGAATTGAAGGTCTGTGAATGGTGTGGTCAGCATAAAGTCAAGGTGGACGCGCTGGAGGCTGCTGGCCAGGAGAGCTGTGGAGACGTCCCAGCTTCTTCTGAGGATCGAAATTCAGTGTATGTTGTAGAGGTTATCCCACCAGACTGGGACGTGGAATCCCCAGGGCATGGTGTGGAAGAAGTGGTTTTTGTGCCTGGGCAGTTTCATGGGTTGCCAAAGACTGTCAGATTACTTTTGGTTTTGTTTCCGCGGACCGTCTGTCTGGTTTGTCCTTTTATGTGCTGTGTGTTTTATTGGTGTTTTCATGTGGTTGTGGTTGGCCCTGATGGGGTGACTCTGACTTAGACTGTAACATGGGACAGACTCAAACAATCCCCCTTTCCCTTTTCCTTGACCGTTTCTCAGATTTCAAGTCCAGAGCCCAGGACTTAGGACTCATGGTGAAGAAAGCTAAACTTATTACTTTTTGCAGCAGTGAGTGGCCAACTTTCAACATCAGCTGGCCTCCTGAGGGAACCTTTTACCTTCCCATTATTTTCCAGTTTAAGGACATTGTTTACCGTACGCGAACCGGTCACCCCAACCATGTTCCGTACATTACCACCTGGATGGACCTGGTGGAGGATCCCCCTCCATGGCTAAAGGCTCTTTTGCCTCCAGCTGATGATGCTTGCAATAGTGCAGTAGTTCTTGCTGTGCGTGAGAAGCCCCTCACTGAGAAATCCACTAAATCCACCAAACCCAAACCCTCTGCCCCACTTTATCCTGTGTTACAGGACAGCACGGACCAGGTTTTCTTTTGTCCTCCTTCGTATCATCCTCCTGCCCCTCTGCAGGTTGCCGCTCCACCTCCTGGATAGGTGGCAGCCAGGGAGCCTGCTGTTGAAGCCGAGACTGCAGCCAGACCTGGCACTGGGAGTCCACCGTACACAAGGCGGTGGGCCCAGCGAGAGGTGAATGCTGACTCGACCGTCCTTCCTCTGAGGGCTGCAAGCCCCCCAGATGCACATGGGGTGCAAGATCTTTATTATCGGCGCTTTGCCACAAGTGATTTGTATAATTGGAAAATGCAAAACCCTATATTCTCTGAAAAGCCTGGTGTCTTAGCTAATCTCTTAGATTCTGTTCTCTTTACTCATCAGCCTATCTGGGATGATTGTCAGCAGCTTTTACAGGTGCTCTTCACTACAGAAGAGAGGGAGAGAATTCTGTTGGAGGCTCAGAAGTTGGTCGTGGGTGCAAACGGAGCTGTGATTACTAACCCTGCTCAGATTAATGCTGTCTTCCCCCTTACCCGTCCTGATTGGGATTTTCACACAGGGAATGGTCAGATGAGTCTCCAAGTCTACCGCCAGACTCTAATGAGGGGTCTCCAGAAAGTGGCTAGTAAGCCAACTAATTTGGCTAAGGTAGGGAACGTACAGCAGGAAAAGAATGAGTCTCCCGCTGCCTTCCTAGAAAGGATCATGGAAACATTCTGTACTTATACTCCCATGGATCCTGAGGAAGACAGTAGCAAGGCTGCAGTTATCATGGCCTTTGTTAACCAATCTGCCCCTGATATACGAAGAAACTTCAGAAAGTAGATAGGTTGGCAGAGAAAACCTTACAGGATTTGCTTGCAGTGGCCAAGAAGGTTTATAATAACAGAGAGACACCGGCGGAAAAACAGACCCACGCTTGGGCCAAACAAATTCAAGATCTGGCTAAAATCCTGCTGGCCGCCACAGCTGCCCAGCCAAAAGATCGGCAGGCATGATTGAAGCGATTGACCACTGACGGTGAGGAGAAACCCTGGGAGGGGGGACTCCAACTCTTACAGAGGGACCAGTGCGCCTACTGCAAGGAGATAGGGCACTGGGTCAGAGAATGTTCCAAGCGGAGCGCCAACAAGCTTACCCCCCATGGCGAAACTCATGTTTTGGAAATGGGGGATTTAAGTGATTAGAGAGGTCAGGGTTCAGCACCCCTCCCTGAACCCAGGTAACCCTCAAAGTGGAGGGGACACGATTGATTTCCTTGTGGACACTGGCACCCAGCATTCGGTGCTTTTAAGAGATCAAGGTAAATTAAATACAAGAAAATCTTGGGTTCAAGGGGCAACTGGGATGAAGCAATACTCATGGAATACCCGAAGAACTGTAGACCTGGGCACGGGCCAGGTATGCCATGCATTTATGGTTATCCCAGACTGCCCATACCCCTTACTTGGGAGAGATTTATTAACCAAAATCGGGGCTCATATATCATTCAAGCAGGATGGCCCCCAGGTTACAGATGGGCAAGGGCGCCTAATACAAGTTCTGACTGTTCAGTTAGAGGATGAGTACACACTCCATCAAACACTGCATGGGGCCCCATCTGACATAAACGACTGACTCCACTCATACCTGTTGGCATGGGCAGAGACAGGAGGAATAAGATTAGCCCTTCATCAGCCTCCTGTCCCAGTGGAACTTAAGCCTGGAGCAGAGCCCATAAAAGTGAAGCAATACCTCATGACCGCAGAGGCAAAGAGGGGCATAATCCCGCACATCAGACGCCTCTTTCAGGCGGGTATTTTCATCCCCTGCCAGTCTGCTTGGAATACCCCCCGGTTGCCTGTTGAGAAACCCCTTACAAAAGATTATCGCCCAGTACAGGATTTATGGGAAGTGAATAAGCAGGTAATGGACATCCACCCTACGGTGCCTAACCCACATACACTTCTCAGCACCTTGTCACTGACTCAGGAGTGGTACACAGTACTAGACCTAAAAGATGCCTTCTTCAGTTTGTCTCTTGCCCCACAAAGCCAGGCTATATTTGCCTTTGAGTGGAGCAACCCAGAGGAAGGCCTCAGTGGACAACTGACATGGACCCACCTACCGCAAGGCTTTAAGAATTCCCCAACCATTTTTGATGAGGCTCTACATGCAGACCTAGGTGAGTTCCGTAAATCTCACCCTGGCTTGACCCTTCTCCAGTACGTAGATGATATATTAATAGCAGCTGCCACAGAGCAAGATTGCCTGCAAGGGACACGAGATCTACTTGTTACCCTGGGAGACATGGGATACCGTGCATCAGCAAATAAAGCCCAGATATGTCAGCAAACAGTGAATTATTTAGGGTATGTGCTTAAGGATGGCCAGAGATGGCTGAGTGAAGCCAGAAAGTGCACCATACTTGGAATTCCTTTTCCCACTACTCCCAGGCAAGTGTGGGAATTTCTGGGGACGGTTGGATTCTGCAGACTATGGGTGCTGGGATTTGCTGAAATGGCTAAGCCCCTTTATGAGGCCACCAAGGAGGGACAGCCTTTCCAATGGATAGCAGAAAGAGATCAGGCATTTAAAAACCTTAAGACTGCCTTGTTAACCTCCCCTGTGCTAAGCCTCTCAGATATCACCAAACCTTTCCATCTATATGTGGATGAGTATAAGGTAATTGCAAAGGGGGTATTAACCCAGACTCTGGGACCCTGGACCCGCCCAGTGGCTTACTTGTCCAAAAGACTTGATCCAGTAGCCTCGGGATGGCCCCCTTTTCTACATATTATAGCAGCCACTGCCCTCCTAGTGAAAGATGCCGATAAACTCACTTTGAGCCAAGAACTGCTAATAACAACTCCTCACACCATTGAGGGAGTTTTGAAGCAGCCCCCAGATCGGTGGATGAGCAATGCATGACTGACTCATTACCAAGGTCTCCTTCTGAATCCAATGAGGATTCAGTTTTTACCCAGTACAGCCCTGAATCCTGCCACTCTTCTGCCCAACCCGGATACAGAGGTGCCGCTACATCACTGCCAAGATATACTGGTGCAAGTCCACAGCCTCCGCCAAGATTTGACTGATCAGCCATTGCCTGACGTCGAGGAAACCTGGTTCACAGATGGCAGCAGCTTCGTGAAAGATGGACACAGGTATGCAGGGGCGGCGGTGGTTTCAGAAACTGAAACATTGTGGGCTGAACCCCTTCCGAGCGGATCTTCTGCCCAACAAGAAGAACTTATAGCTCTCACCAAGGCTTTGGTATTGGGAGAGGGGAAGAAGGTTAACATCTATATGGACAGCTGTTATGCATTTGCCCCAGCCCATATTCATGGGGCCATATACCATGCTGATGGCAGAGGGAAAGACGATAAAGAATAAGCAAGAGATACTAGACCTCCTGACAGCCATCTGGTTGCCGAAAAAGTTCGCCATCATTCACTGCCCAGGCCACCAGAAAGGAAATTCCCCAGTGGCCAGGGGGAATTGTCGAGCTGACAAAGCAGCCAAGGATGTGGCCATTAGTATGGCCCAGGAGCTGGCTCTCCACTTGCATGATCCAGGAGCGCCAGTGTTACCTGAAAAACCCAAATATTCCCCAGACCTGGCTTGGCTCTGCACTATTCCTCAAGCCCATTGCCCAGAGAAATATAACAGCTGGTGGCGCACTGCAGATGGCAGAACTATTCTCCTGGCGCAGTTAGGAATGGAAATGCTCCAACACATGCACCAGGCCACCCACATGGCCAACAGAAAATTAAAAGATCTGGTCCGTCATGCAAAAATTAAAATAGAATGCCTAGACACCAAGATAGACCAAATCATCGGGGCCTGTAAGGCTGCCAGCTCACAAATGGCAGAACGGGTCCTGCTGCTCTGGGAAACTGAGAGTGGGGAGACAAGCCCGGTGCGTATTGGGAAGTGGACTTCACAGAAGTCAAACCAGGTTGGAATGAATATAAATATCTTTTAGTCTTCATTGATACTTTTTCTGGGTGGGCTGAGGCATTTCCAACGAAGCATGAAACTGCCCAGGTAGTGGCGAAGAAACTGCTAGAAGACATCTTCCCCAGGTACGGACTACCAGCCCTGATAGGCTCAGACAATAGCCCTGCCCTCGTGTTACAGGTAATGCAGGGGGTGGCTATGGCTCTGGGAACTACCTGGAAATTACATTGTGCTTACAGGCCCCAAAGCTCAGGGCAGGTAGAAAGAATGAATAGAACCCTAAAAGAGACATTAACCAAATTAACTCTTGAGTCTGGTGAAGACTGGGGGTTCTCCTTCCTTTTACCCTGTACTGGGTTAGGAATTCCCCTTATAAGCTCAGGCTCACTCCCTATGAGATATTTTATGGGAGACCACCCCCCATCATTCCCAACACCTGCATAGAGTTAGTAACTGAGGCAGATGATGAAAATTTCCTCCTCTCACCTTCGGTGTTACCAGAAGGTACAGAAAGAGTGTTGGCACCGCCTGCAGGCTACTTACGAGGCTGGTCCTGTACCTGAGCCCCACAAGGTCCGGCCTGGTGATTGGGTCTACATAAAGAGGCAACGCTGAGAGACTTTGGAAGTGGAAAGGCCCATATGTCGTGATCCTGGCGACACCCACTGCTCTCAAAGTAGACGGCATCCCCTCCTGGGCACATCACACCCACGTAAAGCTTGCAGACCCATTTGCCATTCAAGAAGACTTCATTCCACAATGGAGAATCTAGCAGGCTGGAGACAATCCTTTGAAGCTCAAACTAAAGCATTCCCCACCTACTTGCTGCTAATATTGGTTGTATGTACCCCTTTGAGTGCCTTGCCTTATCCTAATCCTCATCAGCCATATAATGTTATCTGGTATGTCAAGGGGGGACCCGTGTGGGGGATGTTCAGGGGCACCTTTATCTGGACTGCTGACTGGATGCTGTTAAATTCTACTTGGGGTATCCATCCTAAGAACACCTGGCACCCAGATTTATATATAGACCTAGACCAAGTAGTGGGGCTCATGCAGAGTACCTGGAGCCCCTAACACAGCTTATATCATGTGTGCCCAGGTCACAAAACAGACAGGTGCAGGGGAAAAAGACTATTTTTTCTGTCGACATTGGAGTTGTGTATCCACAGGCAAAATCTGGTGGACACCACCAAACACCCCAGATTTAGTTGAGGTAAAAAGAAGCCCCGGTCCTTGGTCACATACAGCTGGCAGGGACAATTGCCATCGTACGGGGTTCCTCGGAGAACTAAGACTATGTGGCCCAGTGCGCATTCAATTCACTAGCCTGGGGGAAAAATCATTTTACCACTTGGGAATTTGGAAAAGTATGGGGACTCTGTCTATACAGCTCTGTCTGATGGGGTACGGACTTTGCTGTACATGATAAGGGGGGATTCATTAAGATAAAAGTAGAATACAGCCCAGTTCCTGACAAACCCACCTGAGTTGGGCCTAATAGTATCCTCCCTTACCCAGCTAGTGCTCAAGTATTCTCCAGACTAATAACTCGTGTCCCTGTGACGTCCCCATTGCCATCCAATTCCAGTAAAAGTCAATTTGCATACCTGGACCCCACATGGGAACTGCTCACCAGTATGTATAAGTACTGAACTTAACCCGGCCAGACCTAACTGCAGCCTGTTGGCTCTGTCTTAGTGTAAAACCCCCTTATTATGAAGCTGTTGCTATCCAGGGCCAATACACTTCTGGAGAAGCCACAGCCTGCCGATGGCATCAAAATCACCCTAGACTCACTGTTCAGACAGTGGTGGGAAATGGCTTGTGTGTTGGAAAGGTACCCATTTCCCACCAGCATCTATGTAATGCTACTGTCCCATGGAATGGAACCAGGTATCTGATACCCCCGAGCGATAGCTGGTGGGCTTGCTCAACAGGTTTGACTCTGTGCATACATGCTGGGATTTTAGATCAGAATAATGATTATTGTGTTCTTGTACAGCTCATACCAACAATAATCTATCATGAAGAAAATACAATACTTCAGAGATTCTCGGTCACTGTGAGCCCAGCCCCTTGCAGAAAAAGGGAGGTAGTTATGGCTCTCACTATTGCAACTCTATTAGGGCTAGGAATACCTGGGGCCAGAACTGAAGTATCAGCCTTAGTCCTCCAGGATAAGAACTATGGTGCCCTCTGGGATGCAATTGATTTAAATATTCAGCAATTAGAGAAATCTATTACTCTCCTCCAAGACTCCTTGACTTCCCTTTCCGAAGTAGTCTTACAGAACTGGAGGGAAGTAGACTTACTGTTCCTCTAGCAAGGTGGGCTGTGTGCCACCCTAGGGGAGGAGTGTTGTTTCTACGCTGATCATTCAGGGGTCATGAAAGAATCTATGGTTTTTGTCTGTGAAAGCCTGCGCCAGTGCAAAATAGACAAAGAGAATAGTCAGAGCTGGTATGAGTCCCTGTTCAATTGGTCCCCTGGTCAACAACGCTAATATCAGCATTAGCTGGGCCTCTGGTAATATTACTGTTACTCCTAACCATAGGCCCCTGTATTATCAATTGGCTTGTAACATTTGTGAGAGAACGCGTAAGTGCAGTACAATTGTTAGTTCTCAACGGCCAATATCGGCCCTTAGCAGAACAAGAAATGATGGAGATGCAGATGTTGGGGTAGGGCTCATGATTGGGCCCTTCAATTTACAAGTAGAGGGGGGAATGTGAGGACCAGACTAACGCCATTTTGAGAGCTCAGCCATTTTGCATTTTGTCAGCCATTTTGTTGAAAACTGATGAGTCACCAGGAGTCGCCAGTTATCCAGCTTGAGTCATCAGCCTCCAATCAGAAACTGCTTTCTGGAGTGGGCCATATGGCAGGACCAGTGGAAGCCAATCCAGAAGCAGTCCCTTTGTTTAAAATGTATACGCCCACTTTGCTGTGCTACACTATAAAATAACCTTGTGACAGAGCTCGGGGGTCCTGAGTTGGATCCGTTGTAGCAGAGACCCCGGGAGCCCAAGCTCGAGTTTGCAATAAAACAGCTCTTTTACTTTTGCATCGGAATCGGTTCCCTGGTGGTCTTTGGGGACTTCGTGATCTGGGCATAACACCACCATGCTGGACCTTTTTCAACTCTTTTTTTTTTTTTTATTGTTGGGGATTCATTGAGGGTACAATAAGCCAGGTTACACTGATTGCAATTGTTAGGTAAAGTCCCTCTTGCAATCATGTCTTGCCCCCATAAAGTGTGACACACACCAAGGCCCCACCCCAACCTCCATCCCTCTTTCTGCTTTTCCTCCCCTCCCATAACCTTAATTGTCATTAATTGTCCTCATATCAAAATTGAGTACATAGGATTCATGCTTCTCCATTCTTGTGATGCTTTACTAAGAATAATGTCTTCCACTTCCATCCAGGTTAATACGAAGGATGTAAAGTCTCCATTTTTTTTAATGGCTGAATAGTATTCCATGGTATACATATACCACAGCTTGTTAATCCATTCCTGGGTTGGTGGGCATTTAGGCTGTTTCCACATTTTGGCGATTGTAAATTGAGCTGCAATAAATAGTCTAGTACAAGTGTCCTTATGATAAAAGGATTTTTTTCCTTCTGGGTAGATGCTCAGTAATGGGATTGCAGGATCAAATGGGAGGTCTAGCTTGAGTGCTTTGAGGTTTCTCCATACTTCCTTCCAGAAAGGTTGTACTAGTTTGCAGTCCCACCAGCAGTGTAAAAGTGTTCCCTTCTCTCCACATCCACGCCAGCATCTGCAGTTTTGAGATTTTGTGATGTGGGCCATTCTCACTGGGGTTAGATGATATCTCAGGGTTGTTTTGATTTGCATTTCTCTAATATATAGAGATGATGAACATTTTTTCATGTGTTTGTTAGCCATTCGTCTGTCATCTTTAGAGAAGGTTCTATTCATGTCTCTTGCCCATTGATATATGGGATTGTTGGCTTTTTTCATGTGGATCAATTTGAGTTCTCTATAGATCCTAGTTCTCAAGCTTTTGTCTGATTGAAAATATGCAAATATCCTTTCCCATTGTGTAGGTTGTCTCTTTGCTTTGGTTATTGTCTCCTTAGCTGTACAGAAGCTTTTCAGTTTCATGAAGTCCCATTTGTTTATTTTTGTTGTTGTTGCAATTGCCATGGCAGTCTTCTTCATGAAGTCTTTCCCCAGGCCAGTATCTTCCAGTGTTTTTCCTATGCTCTCTTGGAGGATTTTTATTGTTTCATGCTTTAAATTTAAGTCCTTTATCCATCTTGCATCAATTTTTGTGAGTGGGGAAAGGTGTGGGTCCATTTTCCGTCTTTTACATGTAGACATCCAGTTCTCCCAACACCATTTATTGAATAGGGAGTCTTTACCCCAAAGTATGTTCTTGTTTGGTTTATCGAAGATTAGGTGGTTGTAAGATGTTAGTTTCATTTCTTGGTTATCAATTCGATTCCAAGTGTCTATGTCTCTGTTTTTGTGCTGGTACCATGCTGTCTTGACCACTATAGCTTTGTAGTACAGACTAAAATCTGGTATGCTGATGCCCCCAGCTTTATTTTTATTACTAAGAACTGCCTTAGCTATACAGGTTTTTTTCCGGTTCATTACAAAACGTGGAATCATTTTCTCCAAATCTTGAAAGTACAATGCTGGTATTTTGATAGGAATGGCATTGAATAGGTAGATTGCTTTGGAAGTATAGACATTTTAACAATGTTGATTCTTCCCATCCATGAGCATGGTATGTTCTTCCATTTGTTAATATCCTGTGCTATTTCCTTTCTGAGGATTTCATAATTTTCTTTATAGAGGTCCTTCACCTCCTTTGTTAGGTATATTCCTAGGTATTTCATTTTCTTTGAAACTATGGTGAAGGAAGTTGTGTCCTTAATTAGCTTCTCATCTTGACTATTATTGGTGTATACAAAGGCTACTGACTTGTGGACATTGATTTTATATCCTGAAACATTACTGTATTTTTAAATGACTTCTAGGAGTCTTGTAGTTGAGTCTTTGGGGTTCTCTAAGTATAAGATCATGTCATCAGCAAAGAGGGAGAGTTTGACCTCCTCTGCTCCCATTTGGATTCCCTTTATTTCCTTGTCTTGCCTAATTGTATTGGCTAGAACTTCCAGCACTATGTTGAATAGTAAAGGTGACAGAAGAAAACCTTGTCTGGTTCCAGTTCTAAGAGGAAAAGCTTTCAGTTTTACTCCATTCAGTAAAATATTAGCTGTGGGTTTGTCATAGATAGCTTCAATCAGTTTTAGAAATGTGCCACCTATGCCTATACTCTTCAGTGTTCTAATTAGAAAAGGATGATGGATTTTATCCAATGCTTTTTCTGCATCTATTGAGAGGATCGTGTGATCTTTATTTTTGCCTCTGTTAATATGGTGGATAACGTTTATGGACTTGCGTATGTTAAACCAGCCTTGCATCCCTGGGATAAAGCCTACTTGATCATGATGAATGACTTTTTTGATGATAAGCTGTAATATACTGGCTAGGATTTTGTTGAGAATTTTTGCATCTATATTCATGAGTGAGATTGGTCTGAAATTCTCCTTTTTGTTTGGGTGTTTTCCTGGTTTTGGTATCAGGTTGATGTTTGCTTCATAGAATGTGTTGGGGAGGATTCCTTCTTTCTCAATTTTTTGGAATAATTTCTGTAGTACAGGAATAAGCTCTTCCTTGAAGGTTTGATAGAATTCTGGTGTGAAGCTATCTGGACCAGGGCATTTTTTGGTTGGAAGATTTTTTATTGTTTCTTTGATCTCAGTGCTTGAAATTGGTCTGTTCAGGAGCTCTATTTCTTCCTGGCTAAGTCTAGGGAGAGGGTGTGATTCCAAAGATTGATCCATTTTCTTCACATTGTCAAATTTCTGGGCATAGAGTTTCTGGTAGTATTCAGAGATGATCTCTTGTATCTCTGTGGGATCAATTGTTATTTCCCCTTTATCATTTCTCATTGAGGTTACTAGAGATTTTACTTTCCTATTTCTCATTAGTCTGGCCAATGGTTTATCTATTTTATTTATTTTTTCAAAAAACCAATTTCTTGTTTCATTAATTTTCTGAATGATTCTTTTGTTTTCAATTTCATTGATCTCTGATTTGATTATGGATATTTCTTTTCTTCTACTGAGTTTAGTCTTAGATTGTTCTTCTTTTTCCAATTCCATAAGATGTCTTGTGAGATTGTTGATTTGCTCTCTTTCTGTTTTTCAAATGTAGGCATCTAAAGCGATGAATTTTCCTCTCAAAACTGGTTTTGCAGTATCCCACAGGTTTTGGTAGCTTGTGTCTTCATTGTTGTTATGCTCAAGGAAGTTAATGATTTCCTGTTTTATTTCTTCCTGCACCCATCTGTTATTCAACAGAAGATTGTTTAATTTCCATGCCTTTGTGTGGGGTGGAGCATTTTTGTTAGAGTTGAGTTCCACCTTTAGTGCCTTATGGTCTGAGAAGATACAAGGTAAAATTTCAATTCTTTTGATTCTGTTGATATTTGTTTTGTGTCCCAGGATATGATCAATTTTGGAGAATGTTCCATGGGGTGATGAGAAGAATGTATATTCTTTATCTTTGGGATGGAGTGTTCTATATGCATCTATCAAGCACAGTTGTTCTAGGGTCTCATTTAAATCTCTTATATCTTTGTTTAATTTCTGTTTAGAGGATCTGTCCAGCTCTGTAAGAGGAGTGTTAAAGTCCCCTGTTATGATGGTATTGTCAGATATCATATTGTTCAGACTGAGTAAGGTCTTTTTCAAGAATCTGGGAGCATTTAAATTGGGTGCATAAATATTTAGAATTGAAATATCTTCTTGTTGTATTTTTCCCTTGACCAATATAAAGCGACCATTTTTGTCTTTTTTGACTTTAGTTGCTTTAAATTTACATGAATCTGAAAATAAGATTGCAACTCCTCTTTTATTCTAAATGCCATTTGCCTGAAAAATTTTCTTCCAACCCTTGACTCGGAGCTTTAATTTGTCTTTTGAAGCCAGGCGTGTTTCTTGCAGACAGCAAATGGATGGCTTGTGTTTTTTAATCCAGTCAGCCAATCTATGTATCTTCAGTGGGGAATTCAAGCCATTAACATTTATTGAGATAATTGGTAAGTGTGGTAGTATTCTATTCATCTTATTTGGTGAGAGTCCATTGCTTAGTTTTATCTTTTTCATCAATGTGGAGGTTAGGTTCTGTCCTTTAATTTCTGAGTTCTTACTTTGCTGCTGATCCATTGTGGTGGTCAATGTGCAGAACAGGTTGAAGTATTTCCTGTAGAGCTGGTCTTGTTGTGGTGAATTTTCTCAATGTTTGTATATCCATAAATGATTTGATTTCTCCACCAATTTTGAAGCTTAGCTTAGCAGGGTACAGAATTCTGGGCTGGAAATTGTTCTGTCTAAGTAGATTAAAGGTAGATGACCATTGTCTTCTTGCTTGGAAAGTTTCATTAGAGAAGTCTGCGGTCACTCTGATGGATTTGCCCCTGTAGGTCAACTGGCGCTTACTCCTGGCAGCTTGCAGAATCTTTTCTTTTGTCTTGACTTTGGACAGGTTCATCACAATGTGTCTTGGAGAAGCTCGGTTAGAGTTGAGGTGACCTGGGGTCCAATATCCCGCTGAAAGCAGTGTGTCAGAATCTTTGGTGATATTTGGGAAATTTTCTTTTATAATATTCTCTAGTATGGCTTCCATTCCTCTGGGGCATTCTTCTTCCCCTTCTGGGATTCCTATAACACGTATGTTGGAATGCTTCATAAAGTCCCATAATTCTGACAGTGAACGTTGTGCTTTCTCTCTCTTCTTTTCTGCCTCTTTTACTATCTGAATTATCTCGAAAACTTTGTCTTCTACCTCTGAAATTCTTTCTCCTGCATGGTCTAACCTGTTGCTGATACTTTCCATTGCATCTTTAAGTTCCGTAATTGACGGTTTCAGTTCCTTTAGCTCTGCTATATCCTTTTTATATTCTTCATATCGTTCATCTCTTATTTGATTCTGTTTTTGGATTTCCTTTTGGTTATTTTCCACTTTAATAGCAGTTTCCTTCATTATTTCCATCATTTCTTTCATTGTTTTCATCATGTGTATTCTAAATTCCCTTTCTGTCTTTCCTAATATTTCTTTATAGGTGGAATCCTCTGCACTAGCTACCTCATGGTCCCTTGGCGGGGTTGTTCTGGACTGGTTCTTCATGTTGCCTGGAGTTTTCTGCTGATTCTTCCTCATGAGTGATTTCTTTTATCTGTTTCCTTGCCCTAATTTTCCTTTCACTCCCTGTTGCTCTTTAAGTTCTCATGCCTGTGGACTAAGGGTTAGATGAGTCCTTTTGGTAGAGGACCAAAAGGGTGAGAAGGTTGAAGAGCAAGAAAGGGATGAAAGAAAGGAGGACCAAGTGAAAAGAAAGAAAAAAAGTAGAGAAAGGAGAGGGGTTGGGTAAAAGGAATATTGACAAAAAGAAGAGAGGTACAGAAAGAGGGAGACAGAGCAATATAGGTGTACAGTAGGGTACTTTGACACAACCTTAAAAAAAACCATCTTCTGGGGGTGCCCAGTTGGGTGTTTCCCTTGAGGTCAGCAGCTCTTTGCTAACCTGATCTGACACAGTACCCCACCTCCACCAAGTAGAGAGGAAAGACAAAAATGCTGTATGTCAAACCAAAACAAGGAAACAGAAAACTTTATGGGATAATATTGGGTGAAAAACGAAATAATAGTGGTAGAAACACTAGCAAAAAATGAAGTTCTAGTTATTAAAAAAGGCAGCAATGGGAACTTATAATTAAACTAGAAAAATTGAGAAAGAAAAAAGATCTGTGTGGAAAAGGTTGAAATTAAAAAACAAAACAACATCAACAACATCAAAATAAAAAAATAACCAACGAAACAAACAAAAAAAAAAACACAACCAAAAACAAAGCAGTATGTATATGTTGTTCAATATTGTCTGGGCAACACGTATGAGATGTTAATCACAGTTCTGATATGACTGAAGGCTGCTGATTTCTCAAACTCCAGCAGGTAGACACCTTAAATCTCTCTTCAGCCCACTTAAAAGGCACTTTGAACTTGTAAACTTGCTGAGTAGAAGCTTTCCCAGGAAAGTGCTTGTTGCTGGAATCACTGCTGAAGTGGCTATCCACTTACCCAGTGTGCCAAAACCGGTCTCACTCTGCCCCTGAGGGTTAGGGCTGCAAGGTGGCTCAGACCCCACCCTTAGGCTACTCGGTTGCTGGGTTACCAGCTCCCACCCGATTCTAGCTCTTCGACCCTGAGGGCGGAGCTTGCCGGGGCAGATGGCTCACAATGGCTCCCTGTGGCCCACAGCCAAACACTATTAGCTCTGTCTGGCTCAGCGGCTCAGACTGGGGCCCTAGACAACAGCCAAAGTTCTCCGCATTCCTGCTCAGCCTCTCCCCAAGGCAGTTCAACCGAGTGCCAAGTCCAAAGACACCAAAATAGTTTACAGGTAAGGTCTTTCCGGTTTGCAGTCTCGCTGCTACTGAACTTACAGTTGCGGGCGGGTTTAGACCTATTGAACACACGCGACCACTTCCCGGTTTTCCACTGCTTTAGTCCTCCTCTTGGGGTCCAGAAGTCTCTTGCTGACTCTCTGTATCCTCACAGGGGTGATTATAGGCAGATCCCACCAGCCAGAGATGCCTGGAGTTCTATCTCCCTGGACTCACGGTGCCCAGATGCAAGGAAGCTGTTACTCGGCTGCCATCTTGCTCTCCACTCCTCCCTTTTTCAACTCTTGAAACTGCCTCTTTTGATATTTACCTGTGTATATTCATAGAGCATATTTATATTTCTACTTCTCAGTTTTTTAGTTTTAGGCATTATCTATTGATTTCTCACTCTAGACATGAGGGTTTCCCCTCCTCCTCCCTCACACTGCACTTCTTCCAAACTTGTAAGACATCACCATTTTGGTTAGAGCAATTTTCAGGGTTTACATTGTCACAGTTATACAAATGTGATTTCACACATGCTGCATGTCGTTTCCTAGGGTTGAATTTCTTTTTGTGCAATATTTTGTATATTCTTATTACTGTCTTTTCTAAAAATTGATTTAGTGCTTCATATGCTTATCACTAATTCATCCTCCTGATTTTTCCTCCCAGTGAAGTAAATCTCCATTCAATATTTTCAAACACAGTAGGTGTTCTATTAAATTCTTTTTTTTTTTTTGCAGTTTTTTTGGCCGGGGTCAGATTTGAACCTACCACCCCTGGTATATGGGGCTGGTACCCTATTCCTTGAGCCACAGGCACCACCCAAATTCATTTTTTTAAAGGAAGTTTTCCCGGAATCATTTGATTGGCTCCAATCTGGACTGGTTTTCTAGAACAACTGCATAGCTATTATTTCCCTCCCTCCTCTCAAGTGTTGGACACTTGTTTGTGGGATCCTTTCCTTTTTCTTTGGACCCTTCATTCCAGGAGAGCACATCCTCTGGTAATTACCTGAGAAAAGGTATAGGTAAAATTAATTTACTGAGATAAATACATGGTCAAAAATGCATTTCTTCTACCTTGACACTTAGTTTACAGTTTGGTTGAACATAAAATTTTAGGTTAGAAATAATTTTCTTCCCAAATACTAAGGCCTTGTTCTATTGACTTCTAGATTTCAGAATTGTTAGATTATCAGAAATTTGATACTGCTGTGATGCTTAATCTTCTGTAGGAAACCTGATTTTTCTGCCTGGCAGTTTATAGGTATTTTCTTCATCTTCAGTGTGCTGAAATTTACAAAGACATACTCTGGTGTGCAACTATTTTTCTTCCCTGTTGGCAGTACTAAATGGACTCCATAAATCTGGAAAAATCACATCCTTTTGCTCCTGAGAGATTGTCTTCAATTATTTTATTATTCTCTCTCTTTTTTTTCTGTTCTGCTTTTTAAAAAGACTTCCATTATTATGATATCTGCCCTTCTGGACTGACTTTTGAATTTTATAGTTTTTTTTTTTTTTTCTTTGGAGTTTTTGGCTGGGGCTGGGTTTGAACCCGCCACCTCCAGCATATGGGGCTGGCGCCTACTCCTCTGAGAGGATGGAGATCTTGGAAAGGATCCTTGGAAAGGATGAATTGCCCAATTTTATAGTTCTTTTAACCTGCTATTATTCATCCTTTTGCTTTTGTCTCTTCCTGAGTTATTACTTCAGGTTTATTTATCAATGCTTCTGATCAGAATTTTTTTTTTTTTTTGCTGCTGTCAGATTTTTAAAAATTTTCCAAGATCTCCATTTCTTTTCTTTATTTTTTCCCCTGAATTATGGAATATTTCCTTTTAGAGTGTTCTCTTCTGGTTTATCTCTGTGAGGATATTAATGCCTGGGGGGTGTTGTGCATGGTGTTTTCTGGTACAGTCTTGGTCTCTGGCTTCTCTCAGGTTTCTTTGTTCCCATGTAGACTGTCAAACTCAACTGGGAAACTGTGGAGCTAGAGGACTTCCCTGTAGGGTGGCCTGGCTGGGAATTTCCTTTGGGAAAACTCAGATATCAGTACCATTAGGTCCTTTCCTGTACACCAGTCAGGTGCCTTGGAGAAAAGTCTCTAAGTTTTCTATGGGCAGTATTCTGGGAGCTGAGTGGGGAAGAAGGAGGGGTCAGGAGCTGGGCAGGGGCTGCTTCATACTCATCATATGAACTTTCTCCTGTTTTCCCTGAAGAGCCTCCAACTCTGGACGGACTTCTCCAGGGACTAAGCCTTGTGTTTGCTGCTCATGGAGGCAAGGGAGAGGCTGTTGTCCAGCTTAGTGGAGTAAGGAGTGGATTTGTTCTTCTTTTAACAGATCCTCCTCTTCTATTCCTGTCATTCCTCCCCTTCCAGAGGCACCTGTGTTTTTAAGCTTGTTGTTTAAGCTTTTGAGCTTAAACAAGATGCTTCTGTGTCCTTCCTTACTGGGGGGGCAAGGATACAGTTTTCTTGAATCTGCTGTCAGTTAATCAGTTGGACATCTGCTTTCCAGATTTCAAAATATGATCCCCCCATTTTATTTGTCCCTTTGGGTTAAAAAAAAACCCAAATCTTCATTCTATTAGTGGAGAGTCTGAAGGAAACAGAGTTTCCATGCACATGTTCAATCCACAATGGATGACTGCTGTATTTAGACCTCTTAAATTATTTTAAATAAATAGTTTTAATATTTTGTTTTTTCTTCCTACAGATACGGAAAACTGATGTTTCAATCATTTTAAAATTAATAAATAGTACCATTGTCTAATTTGCTGGTAATTTCTGTAATGTTATATCTTTTCCATCTAGTGCTTCAAACTTTAACAGACAAAGGTGTGGATAGTGGAGAGGAAGAGAAGTGCTTGGACCTAGTTAATCCTCAAATCCAACTATATCTTGAATTATCAAGAGGTGATTGTATCCTTTTTTTTTATTTTTTATTTTTATTGTTGGGGATTCATTGAGGGTATAATAAGCCAGGTTACACTGATGATTGTATCCTTTTTAGAGGATTAATAAGTAAAAGTTGATCTCAACATTGAAGTGTTTATAGGTTGCATGTTTTTTGTTTTGTTCTGTTTTTTTTTTTTTTTTTTTTTTTTTGCTGGCATCATGAAATAGTTTGGGAAAAAACTTAAAAACTCTGCTTTTTACGGTGTCTCACCTTGGTCCTTGACCCTGTCGATAAGTGAGTAGAAGTGACAACGTAGCTCCTGAGGCTCTGACGGAAAACATGCCCATGTCCGTATGGCTTTTCTCTCTAATCAGAAGAAGAGATAGGACACTTGAGACTGTGACAGCAGTAAGGAAAGTGCAAGATTAAGTGGCACCCAAATTTCCAGTATCCAAATTTCACAGTCACACTGAAGTGTCTGATGAGAAATGACTTGCCTCTTAACAGCCCCCTACCCATCCTCTCTAGACAAGAGTAGCAATGAGGGGTGGGGTAGTTTTGGAAAGGCGTATGATATTTGCCATCAAATAGACCTAATGGGCCATGATTCAACTTCCAGCTTCATCTCTCAATAGCTGTGTGAACTTGAACCAGCTCTGTGGCCCAACTTGACTTGTCATCCGTGCTGTAAATTAAGGACAATAACTTTTTTTCCAAAGGATTAGAGACAATCCTTCTCACTCTCTTTGCATGACATCGGACATGTACCATGTGCCCAGGGAGAGGTAGCGGTTATGTTGTCATGACAATGGAAAACGTGGAGACGGCTCACAATCATATGAGTAGATTTCCTCTTGGCTGGGCTAGAGAAATAGACAATGTAGCTTGAAGATAGGGGAATCTTGGAAGAAATAAAGAAGGAAAGCAAGAAAAGTAAACAAGAAAAAGAAAGCGAACAAGCCTTCAATCGGGAATCATGTCGTCTCCTTTCTGGATAAATGGTTCCCAGAACTCTCCCGAATTAGTGAAGCAGAGAGGTGGCGAAGTAGGGCATACAATTCCCACTGCAGTCCATTAGGGTGGATCCAGTCTCCTCTGCTTCACAGAGAGCTCGTCTCCTGAGCTCTATTTAAATAGCGTGCTGAGCCTTAGTGCATGCAAACCATCATGTCCCTAGTCACTGCTAGCCAATGGCCTTTTCTTCCCCAGTAATAAACTCCAAAGCCTCCAGAAATTAACATGGAGTTAATTTTAGCAGGGACATAACAAATGAGGCTGCCCGAACTGAAGGGAGCAGGAGGGTCGACGCTATCACCTAAGTAGGACAGAGGCAGCAAATTATGTCAAGAGATCTGAAACCTCTCAGGGGTACAACTTTGGGGATGTGTGTGTGTCTCCATGTATGAGCTGTGTGTGTACATGTGTATGTTCAGCATCTGTAGACACATACATCTCTCATCACAGGCAGCTTCAGCAAGGCTGTCACAGGACAGACTGGGGAGGGAGGCAGGAAGGAAGGGGGGTAGTGTGAGACTGTGCAGACCTGAATTATAGGCAGGAGTCTGGGGTAGAGACTTCCTTCATCCCTCTCTCCTTTCTCTTCCCCCTGCCCTTGACTTTAGATTGCTTTAGATACAGAAAACTGATGTTTCTCACACTGTTTTAAACCATGAAAAGTAACAAGATTGCCTTGATCTTTTGTTCAGAAAGCCTTGAAAAATAATCCATTTGTGAAGCTGAAAACCAGGAATTAAAAAAAGAAAAAAGAAAAGGAAAAAAAAAAAAAACCAGCAAAAACCCTTGATGTTTCACTCGCCAAAACCAAAGTGTTAACTCTTGTTTCTCTTCTTTCTAAATGTCATAAAACAAGCTTCCCTGGGATAGAAATCCCTTCACTCGAAGCCACTGATTTTAACAAGAGACAGCTGCCTTACAAAGAAAGCAGTGGCACTCTTAAATGGCTTTACTTCTATTTGTTTCCAAGTGTTGGCCTCCAAGAGCAGGTTGCATTACTTTACTACCATCCACACTTTGGGGTGGCACAGAAGTTAATGCTGAAGGTGTCAGCCCGGGGAGCAATGTATGACTTCAAGTAGGAGTGCAAAATGCAGTCATTTGATTTGGGGTCAGACTTCAAGTTCTTTTAAAAGGCTGAAGCATTTATTAGAATAAGTGCAACCCATGTCCAATAAATGGGAACACATCTGGCTCTACCCCTGACACGAACCTCATAGTATTAATTATACTGATAGTTTAAAGCCGAGAAGGGAGGAGAACATTATTTATGGTGATCTTTGCTAAGTAAATCATTTTAAAAATGGCCTTCTAAATGTAATATTTCCCTTTTAAGAAGCCCTCCAGAATTAAAGGGGCTTTACAGTGGAACATGAAACATATTGCAGGGGGAGAGACAGAAGCTGTCTTGATTAATGCCCATGATTATCAGCCATGCAAATCACTTTCACTTATTAAGTCTTGTTTAATATCCTAATGACAGCTTCCCGAGCAGATTTGGTAATTCCAGAGAAAGTGACTCTGAACTAATGCCCTTTCAGCATGTTGAGAATGAGCAGTACTATAAAGAAAACCTCATTTTGCCATAATTCCTCCCCTGCTCAGGACCCTTTTCTCGGCTTCTACTTCGCAGCAGGAGACAATTAACCTTTTCAGTGCCAGAAGTGATTCCCGGCACATTCCAGCTGCGAAGGCCAGCGGGTCGGGGAAGAGGGAAGTCCTCTTTAGTCTTCACTCCCATAGAACAGTTCTAAGAAACCGGACTGCAGAGGGAGGGTTGAAAATGTAGCCGCTGGTTAGGTTAGTTGACTGGGGCGTACCTGTGGCATCTTGCATCTTTACCAGAGTCTTCTAAAATACCAACCCCAGCCAGCATGGCGTTGCTTATTCAGTTCAAATCAAGGACTTTGGCCAGAAATGTTAAGGAAAGCCTGTTCCCCTCCTCAGTGCTGGGTTTCCTTTGTGGTCTGTTAGGAAGTAGGTTTCATTGAGCTTGAAGATCTGGGAGGTTAGGATGGGGATAGAGATTTAGAGATTTGCCTTTGACTTTCTTTTTGCAGCCTTGCTCCTGTTTTGTGCACAGGGGCCACTGAGATGACGCCTGCACATGTCCTTCTGTTTGCAGATGGCTGTGCCCACCTGTGGACAGCTGGTGACCTGCTAATAGGGCTGAGGAGGGGCAGCCTTTCCCACGCCCCCTCTCAGGACCCCTTGGGGAGCCCTCCACTGGGCATCTTCCTTCACCTGGACAGTCCTGGTGGGGAAGAAGGAGGCTCTGCATTTGGGTAAAGACAAAGGTCAACCCCAGCAATCTCCTGTTTGCTTTGGTATGTAAAACAGCTCCAAACTGACCACCTGCTTAGGAACTAAAGCGACCTTCTTTTTGTCCTAAAACTGGGACAAAACCAAAGCTGAACAGGAACTCCAATGGGCCAAACATGAAACCACCTCCTTTCATAGTGTGAACACAGGAAGACTTGCTCATTGCTGATGAAAGAAAAATCGTCATTCATTTTGTTCTTCCTAAAGATTTTTAGGGCAGAGCGAGAGCTATAGGGGAGCAATGAATTCAGAAGAGAGAGGAGGCTAGCTGAGGCAGGGCTTGGAGGATGAAATGCTGGTTCTCTGTCAAAGGGGAGCACAAAGCACTGGGAACAGAATGTGGGCCACTTTGCACACACGGACCCTGGGTGGGAGAGAGGCTGTCCACGGAGACGACTCCCTTGGGGACAGAGGTGGGGGTGCCCAGGTGAACGGGGCTGACAGATGTGGGCAGGCAATGCAGGCACAGGTGGAGCATGCGTTTCAGAATCATCGGAGCCTTCAGAGCTCTTTATAATCGCAGGTTCTCAAGCTGGAATCCTACTTGATGCTTGAAGCTGCCCCACCTCTCCCCTGACACGTCTATTTTTCCTCCACATTGCCATTTTCATCTTTCAGCATGCCAGGGTCTTTACTCGCTTAGCTTGCTCATGGCTTCATTTCTGTCTCTCCTCGCCGGGATGGAAGCGCCGGGGTGAGTCTTGTTCATCCTTGTGCTCTTTGTCTAACTCATGTCATCACCGCACAACCATTTATAGTAAGACTGGTTGAACAAATGAACAAGCATGGTGGTGAAAAGGCCTGTGCTTCTCTTTGGCACGATAGAAAGGTCCTAGACTTGAAGTTGGAAAAACTAAGTCTATGCTAGCTACCCTGTGTTTAATCCACTGCAGGTTTAAGATCTGAAGACAACAGAGTTTTTTTTTTTTTTTTAAATGACAGAGTTTCACTCTGTTGCCCTGGATCGAGTTTTGTGGTGTCATAGCTCACAGCAACCTCAAACTCTTGGGCTCAAGTCATCCTCTTGCCTTGGCCTCCTGAGTAGCTGGGACTACAGGCTCTGGCCACAATGCCCAGCTAATTTTTCTATTTTTAGTAGAGGTGGGGGTCTCATTCTTGCTGAGGCTGGTCTTGAACTCTTGAGCTTAAGTAATCTACCTTCCTCAGTTTCCCAAAGGTGTTCTAGGATTATAGGTGTTAGCCACCATGCCCAGCAAGGACAACAGTTTAAACAGGGACCCAGGTGGGCTTACCCCTGCCTCACTGCTGCCTTCCAGGCCTATGCTTCCTGGAGCACGGTGGAAAGGTGGGCAGGAAATGCTTGAGAACCTATAAGGATTATATGACTTTGGGCTGTTGTTATTGATGGGAAGAGGTCTGCAGCTAGCTACTTCCTCGTATTTTAGTCTCCCCTTCATCATTCTCCTTTTCCGTATTTATTATTTTTTAATTTTTCATTTTTTTGAGACAGAGTTTCATTATGTCACCCTTGGTGGAGTGCCGTGGCATCACAGCTAACAGCAAGCTCAAACTCTTGGGCTTAAGCGATTCTCTTGCCTCAGCCTCCCAAGCAGCTGGGACTATAGGCGCCTGCCACCACGCCCAGCTATTTTGTTTCAGTTGCAGTTGTCATTGTTGTTTGGCAGGCCCAGGCTGGGATTGAACCTGCCAGCTCTGGTGTATGTGGCTGCTGCCCTAGCCACTGAGCTACAGGCACGGAGCCTCCTTTTCCATATTTAAAGCTCTCATATCCCTTTCTGTGTGGAACATCCCCTGATCATTCCAGGCCAAATTTCTTACCCCATTTTTGTGTGCTCCCCGTTCATAGTCTGATTCCAACTGGTTTTATGCCTCTCTGAATCCACAACTATAATTACTCCGCTAACATTCATGGGAATCCATTATGTGCCAGACACTGTCAAGTGTGTTATATTTATTAACTCATGTCATCATTGGACAACCCATTTTATAGATGAGAAAGCTGAGGTGACAGAGGATTAAGTCAACATGGCATGCAGCTAGGAAGTGGGGTGGTCAGGATTGGAACCGGAGCAATGGGGCTGCGGCTGTGCCCATGCGGGCTGCACAGGGCTGTGGACCCCTGAATAGCACCGTAACTGTCGGGCATGTGGACACATCTATGGAGTAGAGCAACGCTTCCCTCCTGCCTCCTCCCGAAGGGTTGTTGTGAGCAGCAAATGAGAACGGATGTGAGGGCGCTTTGTAAATGAAAAAGCACTAACTAAGCACTTAGAGGTTATTGTTCTAATTAAATATTTTTAATGTCAGTGAAAGTAGATATGTGAAGAACATAGCTAAAGAAGCATCTATGAAAATACGCACCATCTGTTCTTGGGCAGTTTTGTAAATGCTCTGTGAAATGGCTTCTAGATTTCTAGATTTCTTTTTTGACCCTCTGCCAAACTTTCAGGTTAATATTATCTGGGAATTTTTTGCGTCAGCCTCCCTCTGAATTTTGTTCTACCTTGTATATATATATATATTTTTTTTTTTTTGCAGTTTTTTTGCAGTTTTTGGCCAGGGCTGGGTTTGAACCTGCCACCTCCAGCATATAGGGCTAGTGCCCTACTCTGTTAGCCACAGGCACCGCCCCCTTGTATATATTTTTTAATTTTAAAAATTGTGTTAAAATATACATAGTATAAAACTGCCATTTTAATCATGTTAAGTGTACAGCCCAGTGGCATTAAGTACATTCAGATCACGGAGCAACCATGACCATCATCCATCTCCATAACTTTTCATCCCATAAAATAAAAACTTCATGCCCATTGAATGGTACTTCCCAATTCCCCTCTCCCCCTGCCCCTGGCAACCTCCATTCGACTCTTTGTCTTTATAAATTTGACTGCTCTAGGTACTTCATGTAAGTGGAATCATATAGTATTTACCCTTTTGTGACTGGCTTATTTCACTTCACACAATGTCTTTAAGTTTCATCCATATGTTAACACGTGTTGAAATTTCCTTCCCTTTTTTAAGGCTGAGTCCTATTCCATGGCATCTATAAACCACATGTTGTGTAGCCATTCATCTGCCAGTGGTCATTTGGGTTGTTTCCACTTTTGGCAACTGTGAATAGTGCTGCTTTGAACATGGGCTTACGAGTATCTGAGCCCTGTTTCATTTCTTCTGGGTGTATGTCTGGCAGTGGAATTGCTGGATCATATGCTAATCCTATTTTTAATTTTTTGAGGAGCCACCAAAATGTTTTTTGTAGCAGCTTCACCATTCAGCAGTAAACAAGGGTTCCAATGATTCCATGACCTCACCTACATTTGTTATTAATTGACTTTTTAGTAATAGCCATTCTGATGGATGAGAAGTGGGTCACTCTGAATCTTTGAATGGTTCAGTTTTACCTGTTTGTCTTCCATGTCTCTGAGTTACTTTTCATCTGTAAAAAAAACCCAGTTCTTGCCAGATTAAACAGACTTGATTCTGTCATCTTGAATTTCTCCATTACTTTATTTACCTACTCCTCAAATTAGATGGCCCCAAACCCTCCAAGTACTGTCTGTCCTAGGTGGTGGAGACCCTGCTGAGCAGCACCACCACAGCTTTCTAGAAGTTTAAGCATGAGTTTGATCATATAGCACAGAATTATGGTGGTCTATTATACAATAGGATAGATTATCCCTTTTCTATTAACAGCTATAGTGGAGAATACCATCATTCAAATTGTATATGACAAAAGCTGAGGCCACAGAACCCTGAAGTCGTTATTTCTGGGGATCTGAGATTTTTGGATATATGAGGGCTTGACCCTGTAGGCCCTCACTTTTAATTATTTAAATAAATCATGTCTTAGAACAGTTTTAGATTTAATATAAAGCGAGTGTAAAGAGTTCCAATAACTCCCACAGCCTGTTACTAACATCTCGAATTAGCAAGGCACATTTGCTACAATTAATGAACCAATACAGATGCATTATTATTATAAAGCCCATTGTTTATTCAGATTTTTCTAATTTCTACCTATTTTTTTTTTTTTCTGTTCTAGGCTCTCATCCAGGATACCAATACAGCATTTAGTTGTCACGTGGCTCCTCTCGATTGTGACAATTTCTTAGACTTCCCTTGTTTTTAATAACCTTGACAATTTCGAGGTGTATTGATCAGGTGTGTTGTGAACCGTTTCTCTTTTGGGATTTGTCTCTGATGATTTTCTCATGATTAGACTGAGGTCATGGCTGTTGGGAAGGAAACCCACAGAGGTAAAGCGTATTTTCATCACATCTTACCAGGGGTACAAACCATCAACCTGACTGCGCACTGTCAACCTTGATTGCCTGCATAGACAGTGTTGGTCAAGTTTCCTCTCTGTGAAGTCCCTCTTCCCACCCTCCACTTCACATGCTGTACTCTTCAAAAGGAAGAGCATCCCTATGTGCCCAGGCTGAAGGAGAGGGCAGTTTTTGCTCCTTCTCTTTGAGAGTGATAGATCTATATAAATTATTTGAAATTCTTCTGTATAGAAAATTTGTCTCTTTTCCCCCATTTATTTATCGAGTCAATTATTTTTGTATATTGGTATGATTCATGGACATTTATTTTATATGTTGGGACGTAGTTCAGAACTACTTCATTTATTTTCTTGCCTGGCTTGTTCCAGCTCTGACCATTGGAGGCTCTTTCTGTTGGCTGCTGTGTCCCCTTGATATACCCTCACATCATTGTGCCTGTGTGTTACTTGTGTGAGCTCTAACTTATTTTCCTGTACTACAAGTTGCTCCAGGCTCTCCTTGTATGTTTCCTGCCTGAGTCCTAGAATCAGCCATTCCTCTAAGGGTCCCTGGTTTCTTTAGCAGACACTAGTATTAGAAATCAAGATCTAGGTGCTAGGTATGCTTGTTGCTATCTGGGGGTAGCAGTGGGAGTGGCACACTCCCAGCTGGCCCTCAATTTTGATGACTCTTTTAGGCATTTTGGATGAAAGTACTGATAAAATTTTCACGCAGAGAGAACAGAATATAATCAACATAATTAACCTGTTCTTGGGAACTTGAGTATTTTCTTGAATGCTGGTCATTGGGCTGTGATACAGTATTTGTCTCTGTTATGCTTTGAAGACTGTCCGTACGCTGTGGTGACACACTGCTGTGCTGTTTGGATTCTGTTCTTGCTTCTTGCGATCTGTTTAATTTTTTTTCTTCTTGGTGTCTTTAAAACCCCCTCCCCATCCTCTCATTTACTGTTTATAATCTAATGTCTGCTGATAAATAAGTTTGGTCCACTTGTCCAGGAATGAAAAGCAAAGAAGTGTTCAGTAAGCCTCTGAAGTTCACTCCAGTAAATACAATAGAGCTTGTTAACACCCATGTGAGATGACTCAAAATCTTTCTTCCTTTTCTTACTCCCTGTTTCTCTGCAATGCTGGACTTAGATAACGGTACTCCTTAACTTCAATCCCACACGTGTTTTAAATGAGAACACCAAATGTACATGAGGTGCTGGTTTTTCTGTATACTTCAGTGCCCTGGACCTCAAATTAATTCTAGAGAGCTCCAAGGTACCATGTAAGGAGCAGAGGTTTGAAATTGTAGACCAGGAAGGCATTTGAGCCTTGGCTCTCTTGTTCTGTGACTCTGGCTAGACAGTCGACTTTTCTGGGCCTCAGTTGTTGGATATAAAATGAAAGAGTTAGCTGGGATGACCCTTACATTCCTTGAATGTCCTGCAACTTCAGAGTGAGCTTTATTAATCTTAGGAAAGCAATGTGATCAAATGGACTACAGAGCACGTAACCTAGGTCAGGCAGCCCACACCAAGTGACTTTCGGAGACTGTGGAAGTACCTGTCTTATAATATTTACATAATGTTATAATAAAGGAGGCACTACAAATCATGGCAGTGTGGAAGCCTGGATTGTATATAGACAATATTGAGACAGAAGAAAATCCAAGAGACTATCTCTGTGATTAGGGGTAAGAAAGGTCTTAAACAAAATTTTAAAACATAAACTTTATGACCAAAAAAAAAAAAAGATGGAATCAATTCTATCAATATTAGATGTATGCCAGCAATATGGATGGATCTGAAGTGGGAAAAAAGTAGAAAAGAGGATATGATATGCAGCAATACCATTTGCAAAATTAAAAACATATTCATATGAACCAGCAATATACAGTCTATAAGAACACATTCAAATAAAAGGATAGCTTTTAAGAAGTTTCCTATGGAGAGGAGAGGGAATAAAGGTGGAATAAAAGGGAATATATACTTAAGTAAACAAAAACAACCAGAGAAAGGCCTCCCATGGTTGATGTTCATGTGAGTTATATGTGTATACACTCGAATGTGCATATATTTTTATTATATGTTTGCATAAATATCACTCTCCCTAGACCGAGAGTTCCCAGAAGGCAGGAATTAGTACTCAGCACACAACAGGCATTTATATCGGTGGGATGAGTGAATGGATGGGCATGGATTATCGCTGTAACAGGTACTTCCCTGGAATTTTGTGGTGATAACACGAAACAACAGGCATAAATTTTACAAACTGCAGTCCTGGAATTTTCCTTAGAACTCCTCTGGTCCTAGCTGCTGACTCACAGGGAAGCTTTCTCCAACCCAACATACCAAGTACTTCTGAAAGGACCTCCCAAGATCCTACTAAGTTCTGATGGAAAATTCTCTCTTAAAATTTTGTTTAAGACTTTTCTTATCTGTTTGGCCAGCTCTGGGTCAGCTGGCAGATATTTAAATAGATAATTCCTTCTGATCCACCAAAGGACAAGAGGTGCTTTGAACTCTGGCTGGAGAAGAACTCAAGTTGATCATGTCTGTATCCCAAACCTGTTGCTATAGCACTCAAAATAAATGCAACACAGGGCAAACACAGGAGGGAACAGAGATAGCCATATGTGCAAATTGGTGATTGATTTCCCAGCCAGCTGACAGCCATAAACCTTCCCAGCTGTGGATTGTGAGCAAACACCTTTGTGAAAGGAGGGAAAAGGTTTATTTCCATTGTTGTGGAGTCCAGTTGAACCTTGACCTTCTTCAAACTGTCCTTATTTGATCAGTGTGAGGTACCAGGGCCAAATAAGTAACAAAATGCCATGGACCAGCCATCTAAAACCATCCACCTCAGAATGAGGTAGAGAACAATAATTCTACTGTAAGGAAAGTCATAAACCTGTGTGGAGTTTATTCTGGGTCTTCTGAAAGCACCTCACGTAGTTAAACAAATAGTGGAGGCAATTTCTTTATCCCCTTTGATTCACTTTTAAATGAAAAGTGGTCCCATTTTGGGACCATAATTATAGTCCCATTTTGACCATAATTAAAGAGTAAACACACCAAATAGAATTTTAAGCATTGTACCTGTTTCTGATGCAACCTGATGGGGTCAGGCCTAAGAAAGAGAGAGCCTTACCAGCAAAGTGAGTGTTGTGTGGCTGTTACCTACCATGCTAACAGCCATCCTGGTTACAGCTGTGAAGAGTAGGGTGGCCAACAGCTTTGAGTTAACGGAAACTCTAGGACTAAAGGAAACTTTTGTAAAGCACTGAGCACTCAGGAGACATTAGGCAGGTGCAAGTGTCCACATGTGTCCACACCTCCACCGTGCACCAGCAACCTGCCACCCATAGGAACTGCAGAGCTAAAAGCAAAGAAAGGGAAAGGGGAAAGTTAAACTTGGAAGCAGAAAGAAAAAAGTACAATTTTGATATTGTGCAATTCAGATTAGCTGATTATATGTGTACTGTTCTGCTGCATATTTAGGTTTTTTTTTTTTTTTTTAAGGAAGAATATAGGTTTCTCACATTAAAAGCTTCTATAGGACCCAAGAATGAATATAGGAAAGATACATCAGTAGAGAAAAAAGGCAGCATTAGTAAGGCGTTTATTTCCAGGAAGACAAAAAATATGTCATAGTGAAAAAGGGATTGAAGGCAATGAGTTCCTAAGCATTCAGAGAGCCTCCTCTCCCTCCCCCATCTTGGCGTTCTGAGGGATAAGGATAATCTACTACAACCTCATGGGCTTCTTGTCTCCACGCTCTCTTCAATTTACCCAGGAGATCACTGCAAAATTATTTCTCCTAAATAATCCCAATATGTAATGCTTCCTTGTTCACTATTCTTCCATGGTTCTCCTTTGTCCACTATATAAAAATATAGAATCATTACTTGAGATTTCAAAGGAATCGCTACTCCTCAATTTTGATGGCATTTCCTTTTCTGGCTCAATACATATTTCTCTATCCTTTATAAATGACCTGCTTTCCATTGCCAGAGGGAATCTCATATTTCTCCCTAGAGTTTCTTTGTTCCTGCTCTGTTTTCCTGATTGGTGCCCACCTCCCACAAGCTCCAGCTCTGGTATGAATTCTTGCTCATCTTTGAAAGCCTGTTTCAACTATTTCTGATAACTGCAATCTATCCTAGTGGTTTTTATCTTATGGCATCAATCACATCTTCCCTTGCATTGCATAAGGTAACTTCATATTTTATCTTCTCTATTAAACTGACTACTTCTTGACTAGACTTTTCATATTTGTTTTCCTTTTCTTTCTTTCTCTCATATTTTTTATTGTGAAAAGTAGCACATATTTATAAAAGTGTACACAAGCCAAATGTAATGCTTAATAAATTATCACAAAGAGAATGGCAAGTAACCAGTACCCAGGTCAAGAAGTAAAACATTGATAGAAGTCCCAATCACTTGCCCTTCTGACTGGTTTCTGCCATATTCACTTGACTCTCTTTCTTAACACCTGCCACAGAGGTCTGGGCTTGGTGAATGGTTGAGAAATGCCTGAAGGATAAGTGAACAGATGATGAGTAGGTATAGCCTAAAGAAATATCAGCTAGCTTAGTGGTTATCATGAGAAGAAGGGTCCAAATTTCATCCCCCTACCTAATGGTGGATCAGAAGTCCCTTCATGAATGCAAAGTACATATTCTTGGACCACAGTTGTTATTTAAAGAAAACCTCCAGGGTGAAGAGCACTCAGCACCATGGGATCCAAGTAAGTCTTGGGGAGGGAAAGGGGCTTCTTTGCTAAGGTGTATTTTGAGCAGTTGGAAAGTTAGAGAGAAACAGTGTCTCCCTTTAGGGCTTCTTTTAGGATCCTAAAAAAGTCACCAAGGCACCTGATTCTTGGTAACAGCATCAGGGAAAAGTTCAGGTTGGAACTGAGCTCTCAGTAAAGATTCTGAGGTCAAATCCAATTTTCAGGATTTCTTGGAAGCCCCAAGGTGGAAGAGTATCTGGAATGATTCAAGGGTAATAAAACCAGGGAAAGTAATAGCCTCTCATGCCGTCTTGTTGCTGTGACCAGTCACCTCCTCAATATTTATGTTGGGATTTTTATCTCTGAATTAGAGAGGCATTATTTGTGCACAGGCTGTTAAAAACAGTTCTGAGGGAAACACACCTCCAGCTGCTTCCTCCTGTTTTCCATCTGCTGCATTTAGGCGTCTTTGTATGCATTTAACTGTTGCTTGTCGTGTAATTGGGATTTTCTGAGGGGGGGGGGGAATTCCCTAAGGGCAGGTCGTGAATTCAGTCGATCTGAAAGAGATTATCTTGGTTAGTCAGTAATAACCATTAAACTTCAGAGCAATAAAATAAGCACCAAGTCACTTCAAGTTTTAAGAGTGAACTTGCTTCAGTCATATCTTTGTATTTCTGTATTTATGCACCAGCTACTCTTTCTCCCATTTAATCTTAAATATGTAAATCCTCAATTTATCTGGAATTACTTAGTGAAAGGCTGATGTGTGAGTGTGGCAGATTATAATATTCTATCACCACCCCTGATCCTCTTTACCTCTTATTCTTTTCATAGCAGATCAAAAAGCTGTGTGCGTGCCACAAGAATATATTATTTTAAGAGACTTGGACTTAGAAATTGATTTCCTTGATGAGAAAAAGAAAAGTCTCCTTCTGACCCAGAGGGTCACTTTATAATTCTGTCACTCGACATCAAAAAAGCCTTTTTTTTTTCCTTTTAGGAGACAATGAGAATATTTCTGAAAGGGAATTAATTTTTCAGCTGCAGTAAAAACAGTGACTTGCAGACTTAGGCACTGCGAGAAGAGTGGTCCTATTCAGAATATATCTCCTGTGATTAGAACAAGCTTCTGATATGTTTTAGGGTCAGGCAGTTTAGATGGAGATTGGGATTTGTACCATAGGATGAAACTGATATTTTATTGATGATTTTAAGGCTTAAGCTAGAGTCTGTCTCTCTCTCTCCTCTTTCTCTTTTGTAAAGGGATTTCACGGCTTTCAAATATATAATAATGATGGTTTATGGGAGCAGGCGATCCTCCTTGTGTGTGGATTTAAATTAATAGGCTATTAAACAGCACGTGATTTTCATCATTGTCTGATAAGTTCGACTCACAACACTTTTCTTTGCATTTCAGGAATGCCTATCCTGCGGCACATTTGATCCACCTGGAAGATTTCATGAATTACTCATACCCCTGCTTTCTGGAAATTTGGACTCAATTGATCTGGGGCCCAGGCCTCAGTATTTTGAAGCTTCCCTAAGTGATTCTAATGAACAGCCAGGGTTGAGAACCACTGAACTATGGTAAATTCTTTTTTTTTTTTTTTGAGACAGAGTCTCACTCTGTCACTCTGTGTAGTGTGCCATGGCAATGTAGCTGGCAACAACCTCAAACTCCTGGGCTCAAGAGATTCTCCTGCCTGTTACCCCAGTAGCTGGAACAGGTGCCTGCCACAGTGCCTGGCTAGTTGTTCAATTTTTAGTAGAGACAAGGTCTCACTCAGGCTGGTCTTGAACTCTTGATCTCAAGCAATCCACCCATCTTGGCCTCTCAGAATGCTAGGATTACAGGTGTGAGGCAAGGCACCTGGCCAACTGCAGTAAATTCTGAAATTTGTACCATAGATACAATGCCATACACATGGCATTCTATTACTATGAAGAATCTGTTACAAGGACCTAATATTTGCATTTCTAGAGTCCTCTGTTTGCATACATAAAGGTATTATTCCAATTAATTATTGTTTTACATTTATAATTGACAGGTACAACATCATCGGTAAACAAGAAGAATAAGTTCTAGTGTTCTATTACACAGCAGGACGAGTGTAGCAAATGACAGTGCAGCATGTATTTCAAAATATCTAAAAGAAGAGATTCGAGACGTAATCACCACAAAGGAATGGTACGTATTTGCAGTGATGGATATGGTAATTGCCTTGATCTGCTCATAGAGATGTTTTTGATTTCTAATCTTTTTACTAATTTGAAGCTTCAGAGCATCTACTCAAGCCACTCAAATTAATATTGTAGTCTTCGTTTTACTGATGGATAGAATGAAGTTAGAAAAAAAATTCTCAATTCAAGAAATATATATGTGTGTTTGTGTGTATGTTATATCTACATTCATGTATACTAAAATTAAAATTAGTATGTGATTAAGTGTTAGCAAAATAGTGGAATTTAAGATTCTTTCTGAAAGGTGTCAATGGTGGTGCCCAGAGACAAGGCTGCAGAAGAGATGTTCAAACCAGTTTAACTGATAGGGGAGGGGGTCACCCTTTAAGCTTCGTCTAAAATTATCTCTGCCACAGAGGCCAGAAATTCCACCATTAGAGATTCATTTCTTAGTTTAAAGTTTGACAACTTAGTTGGCTATTTATAAAAATCATTTGATTCCCGAGGAGATGCAGAAAGTGCCTGGGACCCTAGTAAGAAAGAGTGTGGCAAATTCTTCTGGACATGATGTGGTGGAGAAAGGCCAGGCCAGGCCCGGCCTCGAGGGCATGTGACCTGTGCCATACTTAGAAGGACCTTGCACTTTGTTTAATGCCCTGCTCTCATCACCTTGAAATTCTTCATTTTTTCACACCAGATTTTTCTTTTAATAAATAAAAACCAAAAGCCCCCTGTAGTCACCAATTGATCAAACAGTCCAAGCACCACTAATTCAAAAAGCTCCAAACTGCAATTTGAGCAGAGACATGACATTCCCGGAGCATCACAGACTCGGATGCTCAATCCATATGTCAATACATTGGATTATTTTGCAATATAAAAAGATTGCAATGTTCTTTCTTGGGATAATGTGTGTTATTTAATGGCACGTAGTAATCTATGGGTCTCTAATTCTTTTTTTTTTTTTTTACATTTCCAATTCCAAAGTTAATTTTTTAAATTTAATTTAATTAATTTATTTTTTATTGTTGGGGTTTCATTGAGGGTACTATAAACCAGGATACACTGATTGCATTTGTTAGGTAAAGTCCCTCTTACAATCATGTCTTGCCACCAAAAGGTCTTGCCAACAAGGCCCCACCCCTCTCCCTCCTTCCCTCTTTCAGCTCTTCCTTTCCCCCACCATGTCCTTAATTGTCATTAATTGTATTAATGATATCAAAATTAATCACATCAAAATTGAGGACATAGGATTCATGCTTCTCCATTCTTGTGATGCTTTACTAAGAATAATGTCTTCCACTTCCATCCAGGTTAATACAAAGGATGTAAAGTCTCCATTTTTTAAATGGCTGAATAGTATTCCATGGTATACATATACCACAGCTTGTTAATCCATTCCTGGGTTGGTGGGTGTTTAGGCTGTTTCCACATTTTGGCAATTGTAAATTGAGCTGCAATAAACATCATAGTGCAAGTGTCCTTATGATAAAAGGATTTTTTTCCTTCTGGGTAGATGCCCAGTAATGGGATTGCAGGATCAAATGGGAGGTCTAGCTTGAGTGCTTTGAGGTTTCTCCATACTTCCTTCCAGAAAGGTTGTACTAGTTTGCAGTCCCACCAGCAGTGTAAAAGTGTTCCCTTCTCTCCACATCCATGCCAACATCTGCAGTTTTGAGATTTTGTGATGTGGGCCATTCTCACTGGGGTTAGATGGTATCTCAGAGTGGTTTTGATTTGCATTTCTCTAATAGATAGGGATGATGAGCATTTTTTCATATTTGTTAGCTATTCATCTGTTTTCTTTAGAGAAGGTTCTATTCATGTCTCTTGCCCATTGATATATGGGATTGTTGGCTTTTTTCATGTGGATTAATTTGAGTTCTCTATAGATCCTAGTTATCAAGCTTTTGTCTGATTCAAAATATGCAAATATCTTTTCCCATTGTGTAGGTTGTCTCTTTGCTTTGGTTGTTGTATCCTTAGCTGTACAGAAGCTTTTCAGTTTAATTAAGTCCCATTTGTTTATTTTTATTGTTGTTGCAACTGCCATGGCAGTCTTCTTCATGAAGTCTTTCCCCAGGCCAATATCTTCCAGTGTTTTTCCTGTGCTTTCTTTGAGGATTTTTATTCTTTCATGCCTTAAATTTAAGTCCTTTATCCATCTTGAATCAATTTTTGTGAGTGGAGAAAGGTATGGGTCCAGTTTCAGTCTTTTACATGTGGATATCCAGTTCTCCCAATACCATTTATTGAATAGGGAGTCTTTCCCCCAACGTATGTGAAAAAATCCTGTATAGCTAACGCAGTTCTTAGTAATAAAAATAAAGCTGGGGGCATCACCATACCAGATTTTAGGCTGTACTACAAAGCCATAGTGGTCAAGACAGCATGGTACTGGCACAAAAATAGAGACATAGACATTTGGAATCGAATAGAAAACCAGGAAATGAAACTAACATCTTACAACCACCTAATCTTCGATAAACCAAACAAGAACATACCTTGGGGGTCTCTAATTCTAAGAAAAGTCAATTGATCCATCTTGTGAAGACACTTGAAATAGGTTTTATAATAAAGACAACTAATATCTTTTAACTATTATTTGCATTTGTTTTGTGTTGTATCTATTCCCAGGCCTTAAGTTTTTGCTTCTTCAGTTTCTTCTGGGATATCTTTTTCTTTTATGCTGCCTCTTCTTCTCGTTGTGGAACCATTTGTTCCTTTTCAGTAAGGCTCATCTCAATGTGGCAGGGGGAGCTCATGGATGGGGTAATGTGGCCGTGAGCTCTGTAAGTTCAGTGACCCATCTTGGGTGCTTTGTTCACCGGCTATGCTCAGTGACCAGAGAATTTACATCTAACCCCTTAAGTTCAGCATTACTCACTCTTTGTGCTTTTAAGCATGTGTAGCAAAAATTCAGCACTCTTTTTGGGCCACCGACCCTATGTTCAGCCCCACTGTTTGGCCTGGGCACCTACCAGCTCCAAGATTGTTACATTGAAATGGTACACACTGTTTCTTCAAAGTAACATCTTTCAGATACTTAGTGGCTTTTCATAAATTCATACTCTTAATGGCCTGAGCAGTTTCACGTGTGTTCTTAAAATGAACATGAGGATTTGAACCTCTTGACTTGCATGACTTTGTGGGGTTTTCTGGGTCAAGTGAACAGTGAACCGTTTTCACAGATCACCTCGGGCCACTTAGAGCAAGAGCATCTTGACATTTTTTAAAGCAATTTTTAACAAGGGTCCTGCAGGTCCTGGGCGTGGCCTCCACAAGATACATTGTCCATTGCTCTCTAGTATGGCCTCTGCCAGGGACTGAGTGAACCCAGAAAGAGGTGTTTGAGAACTGTGAGGCCATGGCAAGGCTGACATCCCCGTGGTTGTAAGTAATCAGGAATGAGGGGCTTGAGCAACACCTGCTATTTTCTTGGGTTCTCAGGAGGGTGACTTGGTGCAAAGTGTACTCTGCAATGATAGGGACTGTCATTCCTTTGTAAATATTTAAGCATATCTAAGAGCTGCCTATATGCCAGGTGCTAGACAACCAGTGGGGACATCACAGGAAGGCTTCACGGTCACAGAGTGCTGTGGTATGCAATGTCCGAGGGGCTGTGGGAACACAAAGGCACCGGACTCAGCCTGCCGGGGGCAAGGAGGCAGGATGTTCAATGAAAGGCTGGAAGGTAACTCCTAATTAGTCGTGTCCAGAGGAGGAAGTACAGTGTCCTAGACCAGTGGTTCTCACCCTTCCTAATGCTGTGATGTATTTTCATTGTTACAAAAGGGTTGCGACCCATAGGTTGAGAACCGCTGTCCTAGACAGAGGGAACGTCATGTGCAAAGGCATGGGGCAGATGACAGAAAACTATGCATCAGGGGGAGTAAAATGAAATTCCACGTGGCTGGAAATGCCAAGGAAAGGCATGTTAAGAAATTACTTAGGAATAGTAATAGAGCAAGGTCATCAATGGGGCTTCTAAGTCAAAAACAAGCACAGTTACCGTTTCACCAGACCACAGAACTATGGGTTTCGCACGCGTCATTGTCATTTCATCCTCAAAAGTGGCTTCCTGGTAGGTCTAATTGTTAACTCCACTTTACAGAAGACGAAACTGAGTCTTAGACTGGGTAACATGCCCAAGGTCACACAGCTCCTCTGTTACAGTATTAGGATTCAAATGCAGATATGCCTCTGCACAAGGGCCGAGTGAGTCCTAAATCACTGTGTCACATACTTAAGAGATTTGAGCTTTAACTTAGAGAAATGAAAAACTATTTAAAGGATTTTAAGCAGAGGGGGATGTGAAGGGCCATGGATTTTAGAAAGACAGTTTTGAGTAATAGCACTCAGATACGTTCAGTGACTTTGCGGCTCATTTTGTCAGTTAGTGGACTATCACTCTGCCTGCCTCCTCCTCTTGCTTATGTTTCGGAGACTGAAAGAGACAAAGTAACCCAAACTGGCCACCTTAACTTCTAATGTGAAGGTTTGGCTAAAGTGAAGTGGGGGAGACCGTGGAAACCTGAGGCTGGGTGTGAAGTTCCCCATCTGTTTAAGGTAGTTTGGCCTCATCGCAGAGCATGAGCGGTTTATTGTAGGTCAATATACGTAAGACAATAAATAAAATGATTCCAAATGGTAATTTCCATTGTGAAATTAAGTCCTAGAGCCCCTCACAAGATTCAGTAAAAAATAAACACACACGCATACAAAACAAAACACCACAGACCTGTCTGTTCACGTGTGATCTCGCCCTGGTCGCCTTTGGCTTGTATACAGGGTGCACTCTGCTGGCTCTTCCTTTCCAAACCTCCCTGGCCTTCTCCATCCACCTGCCCGGTCCGCTCCCTAGGCTTTTTCACAGGGCCTATTGTCTTCTCCGCCCAGGAAAATTGCACGATCGAGTGGAAAGTGCTCTGGAGTCTGCCAGGCAGGGGATTTGGACCTCAGGGATCTTCGGCCCCAAAGGCTCTTAGAATCTGTGTCCTCATCCATCAGAAAGGGCAGATTTGCTGGGGACTAAATGAGACCAAAGATTTCAGAGGACTTGATCTCTCGTGGGTCACCTGTTGATTTCTGTTCCTTCCTTCCCAGTTAGAGATCAGTTCAAGTGACTTGCCCACCCAACGTTTCTCTCACATCCCACCATCTGATGCCGTGAACGTCTCTGCTGCAGGCTTCTCTTACTCTCTGTCCTGATGCTAATGCCTGGCTTTGCCAATGATTCACTTCTTCTGATAGACTTGTTAGGAGTCTTCCTGGTGAGGCTTGGGTGGAGGGACAGAAACTAACTTTTTTGAACCATTCCAGTGTTCCCTACAGGGCGGGAAAGGCACAAATGTAGCATTCTTGGCCGGCAGGTGGAAAGGGCACACACGGTGTGCAGGAAACAGAATGACCTTCCACCATTAATGCTAGTGAGGTCACGGCCAGAATTCCTTAAGCTTTTTATTTTGTGCTTATTCAGGGATAGTGCTGTGCTCACGGCTTAGTTATCAGTTAATGTATCGCCATTCTCGAATTCCTAGAAAGCTTGTTGAAATACAAGCTTACTGTACTTCATCCCCGAAAAGGCAGATGTGGTTACACTTGATTTTTATAGAAGAGCCCTCAGTAAATCTCTCAGGATATGAGGCTCCTATTAACTCCAAACATAGAGAAGGCAAATATTTTCTTTCTTTCTTTTTCTTTCTTTCTTTCTTTCTTTCTTTCTTTCTTTCTTTCTTTCTTTCTTTCTTTCTTTCTTTCTTTCTTTCTTTCTTTCTTTCTTTCCTTCTTTCCTTCTTTCCTTCCTTCCTTCCTTCCTTCCTTCCTTCCTTCCTTCCTTCCTTCCTTCCTTCCTTCCTTCCTTCCTTCCTTCCTTCTTTCTTTCTTTCTTTCTTTCTTTCTTTCTTTCTTTCTTTTTGGACATAATGCTATTGGAGAGGAGAAACCAAAAAGGGGAGAAGGGAAGGAAAGTTCAGCTGTTCAGCTGACTGTCTGACTGGGCTGGGTCTACAGCAATCACAACCACAAGCAGAAAAGGCACTAATGATCACACACAGCGGCCCTCACCAGGAGCCAGGCACAGTCGGATGCCTTACCCATTGGAATTCTTATTATCCTCCTAACAATTTAAGAAGTAGGTACTGTTCTCCCCACTTTGCAGGCGAGGAAACTTAGGCACAGAGAGTGTAAGTAATTTGCCTAATTTTACTGAGCTACAAACGGCAGAGCCATGATGGGGCTCTGTGCTGCTCTAACATAGAACCATGAGTTCCTAGAGGGAGGAAAACCAGGGTTTCGTCGATCATTTCTCTAATCGGCTCAGCCCTACTTGTGCCCCGAGTGAGGATGACGCTGATGTACGTGAAAGCCCTTGGCATAATGCTCCACACTTCCCAGGCAAGGTCTTCCTCTCTTTGTTGTGCTCCACCCCTGTACCCTTAGGACTGTCATCAATAACCCAGGAAAGTTCTTTTTTGTGTGTGAACCAGGACATGGCCTCAGAATGCTGTAGGAAACTACCTCCAATAGCTGACAGCCGGCTTGGAGGATGAAACCTGTTTGTTATGCTTGTCCTAGCCCACGGGGCTAGAGATCATGTCATATTTGCATTTAGCATCACGTATAGTACTTAGCATATAGTGTGCCTTCCATAAATGAATGACTCCATGAATGACTACTTAGGGAACTCAAGCACATTTGCACTTACCATATGGATTCTACTATGATGCTGATTAAAACCAATGGTTTTAATCAAGGCAGAATATCTTCTTTAAACACAAGGATTAGCCTCTATGAAAAGAGAAATGTAAACAGGATTCTAATTAGAGAATTTACTAATTATTCTTCCCTGCTGAGGACATTAGCTAGGGTTTAGTCTTTAGCTGTGACAGCCATACGACTTTCTCTTTATCTCCAGAAAGGGAAAAATTGACTGGAAAGATTCATTTCAATACCCTGATTCCTTTCCCTCTCTCTTTCACCCTCAAAAAAAAAAAAAAAAAAAAAAGATATTCCAGCATGAAAGATCACAGACTCAGCCCAAAACAGTGGAACCAGGTTGACAGCATTCAGGAAACCTCACACTCCTGGAGCCCCAACTGCTGAGGCAAAGATAAATCGGCAGGAAGATTTCTTTGGAATGATGTGAATTTAATGAATCATGAAAAATATCCCCAGCTGTTCTTAAATTTAAGGGAGATTGAGTGATAACAAAAGATAGTTTCCCTTCCTCTTAGATGTAGGTTGGAGCGGAAAGAGCTGTGGTTAAAAAAAAAAAAAAATCCCTGAGGCCGAAAGCTTGCCTTTTCTTTTCCATCTTCTCTATTGTTAAGGGGAAAAAAGCCGTCTGCAGTCAGCAGCCACTGAAGGGCATGATGAAGAGTGTTTGCTATCACCAGACTTGAAGAATTCTCTGATTTCAAAGGTCACGCAGGCAAACATTTAGAAATGAGGGGCAATTCTCTCACCCCCTTCCCACCCTAACCCTCAGCGTCCTTACATCTCATTCAACCCCTTTATTAATACATGGATGTACTAAAATTAAAAATAATAATCCCTCCTTTCCTCATCCCAGCTGTTGCAACCCTCGCTACCTCAGCCCTGGAAACCCTCATTAACCCATTGATTTGTGTGATTCTCCCAGGCCTGTCCTCCGCTGGGAGGGCTCAGCCAGACCATGGTGGGTTTGGCCAAGCTTCAGGGATACCTAACTCAGATCTTAAAGTTATATGGCTGGAGAGTTCTAAGGAGGGTTTGAAGGACATGAACAATTTCCCTTCTTTTATCCTTTTTTCCACTCCAGCTTTTGCCTTGGCTGATATGGTCCCTTGAATATGCCATGAATTGCTCCAGGAGGGCAGGTCCTGGACACAGTGTCCAAGTGCTGAGGTTACTGGGAAAAGCAAGTGGGTAGCTGTGAAGGTCGTGATGGAAAGCCTGTTCACCTCTGCTGCCCTGGGGACTTTCACCTCTCTTTAGATCAGTGGTTCTCAACCTTCCTAATGCCGCGACCCTTAATACAGTTCCTGTGGTTGAGAACCGCAGCTTTAGATCAATTCTCCTTTTTTTTCAAGGGGTGGGGGGAAGGCAAGCATCATGACTGCCAGCAAAATTCTTTCCTCCTTAAGGCAGTTTTTAATTTCTGAGTACAGGTGAGAGAAGTATTTGAGAGATAGAAATGATGGTCTCTCTGTATAACCACTACAGGGAAATCAGAGAGTAGCCTGTATAGTGATGATGACGATATTGTTAAATATTCATGACAAGCAATAAAATTGGGGACTTACAGTGTGCTAGGTACAATATCAGTTGCTTCCCATATATAACACATTAAATACATACACACACACACAGCCAAAGACCTCTAAGAAGTTGATAATTATAATCACTTATTGAGCAAACTGGGCTTGGTGAGATTTTTAGCAAGAAGAAAATGTACTTTTCCCCACAGCTCTATCTAAATGCTGTTGGATCACTTTCCTTCTTACTGGGTAGTACATTGGACACATCTACAGCTTTCTTTGTAATTTTTCCATCTGAAAAATAATCTCAATCAAGAAATACTGGCAAAAGGACAGGCACATAGATAAATGGAACAAAATAGACAACCCAGAAATAGCCTCATACAAGTACAACAGATTGATTTTTGACAGAAGTTCAATGGAAGAAGGAGAGTGTTCTCAGCACAGTGTTGAAGCAATTGAACATCTGTAGGCAAAAAAAAAAAAAAAAAAAAGACCCTAAACTTTATTCCTTATGCAAAAATTTACTCACAGTGGGACTGTAGACTTAAATGCAAACTATAAAACTTAGAAGAACACTGAACATTTTTGAGATCAAGGGCTTTGGAAAGAGTTCTTAGACATGATACCAAAGCATGATTCATAAAAGGAAAAAAAAAAAAGATAAACTGGATGAAAAAAAAAAACTATATACTGGGAGGAAACATTTGTAAGCTACGGGTCTGAAAATGGACTAGTGTATTGAATACATGAAAAACTCTCAGTACTCAACTTCTTTAAAAAAGCAAATAAGCAGTTCAAATATAAAATAGACAAATGGCATGGAGAAAGAAAGCTTTCACCGAAGAGCATCCACAGCTGATAAATGAGGGTGTGAAATGATGTCCAGACCACTTAGCCTTCAGGGAATAAAAATGAAGATCATAACAAGATTTCACTATACACCTGTTAGAGCAGCTGAAATGAAAAAGGCTCCATTGGAAATGAATACTGCAAAATTCTCACAAGAATACAGAGAATCTGAATCTCTTAGACATCGCCTGGAGGGAATTTAAAATGCTACAGCCACTTTAGAAAATTGTTTGGCAGTTTCTTTAAAAGAAAAAAAGGTAAACATATATCTACTAAACCACCCAACAATCACCCTTCTTATGACCACACACGACCTGGGCTTGGTTGTTCCCGGTAGCTTTATTTGTAATAACCGACACTGAAACCACCATGTCCACAATGAGCGAATGCTTAAATAAAAGCATTCGGTGCATCCATTACCACACACACGTCTCTGCAATGGAAAGGGACAGTCTACTGATACACGCAAAAACTTGGATAGATCTCAAGGGTATCATGCTGAGTATTAAAAAAAAAATGAGGCTTTAGAGAAAGTTCTATTCATGTCTCTTGCCCATTGATCTATGGGATTTTTTCATGTGGATTAATTTGAGTTCTCTATAGATCCTAGTTATCAAGCTTTTGTCTGATTGAAAATATGCAAATATCCTTTCCCATTGTGTAGGTTGTCTCTTTGCTGTTTAATGCAGCTCAATTTACAATCGCCAAAATGTGGAAACAGCCTAAATGCCCACCAACCCAGGAATGGATTAACAAGCTGTGGTATATGTATACCATGGAATACTATTCAGTCATTAAAAAAAATGGAGACTTTACATCCTTCATATTAACCTGGATGGACGTGGAAGACATTATTCTTAGTAAAGCATCACAAGAATGGAGAAGCGTGAATCCCATGTACTCAATTTTGATATGAGGACAATTAATGACAATTATGGTTATGGGGGGGGAAGCAGAAAGAGGGAAGGAGGGAGGGGGGTGGGGCCTTGGTGTGTGTCACACTTTATGGGGGCAAGACATGATTGCAAGAGGGACTTTACCTAACAATTGCAATCAGTGTAACCTGGCTTATTGTACCCTCAATGAATCCCCAACAATAAAAAAAAAAAAAAAAAGAAAATACAGTATTCTGAGGATATGAAAAAAAAGAAAAACGAGGCTATCCTCAAAAGGGTCACTTTTATTTATATAACAGTCTTAAAATAAGAAAATTATAGTGACGGAGAACCAATTATTGGTGCCCAGGGGTGAGGTATGGTGGAAATGGTGGTGGTGAGTGAGGTCGGCAGGACCAAAAAGGGGTAGTCCCAGGGAGATCTTCGTGGTGATAGAACAGTTCTGTATCTCGATGGCACTGCTGGCTGAGATTTGCAGGAATCTACTTGTACAATAAAAGGACACAGAACTGTATAAAGACATTGTACCCATGTAATTTCCTGGTTTGGTATTGTACAATAGTTACAGAAGATGTAACCATTGGAAGATGTAACCCGGCGAAAGGTACCTGAGACCTTTTTTTATTATCTTTGCAACTTCCTGTGAATCTATAATTATTTCAAAATTTCAAAATATACAAAAACAAAGTGTATCATTCAGTATGAATATAAAAACTTTATATTAGTCTTCCAGTCTAATACAAAAACTTTACTACTTCACCTAACCGAAAGCTTATTCTCTCCCAGCAGGGCCAGATCAGGCCTGACGCAGGCAGAGAAGTTGCGTGTATTGTTAGGGCAGGCTAACTCATGCGGTAGTAATAAAAACAAAACAAAGCAAAACAAAATCCCTACAATGTTGTGCTTCGGCATAATAAAACTTTGTCATACATATCCACTGAAGGCTGGGCACTTCTTTTCCATACAGTGACTCGGGATCCAGGCCCCTTTCATCTGTGGTTCTGCCATCTTTGCCCTGTGGCTTCCGTGATCACCCTGGGAGGAGGGAAAAATAGTGGAGGATCCTACAGGGAGTTTCATGCCTTGGCCTTAAAGTGCCTCATATTACTCCCACCTATGTTCCGTTGCCCATAACAAGTTTACCTGCAAGTGAGTTTGGGGAAACACGATCCTCCTGCGTGCCTAGGAATAGCAAGCATAGTTGGAGGGAGGCTCTTGTGGTGAGTGGGTGGCGAGTGATGAGATTCTGCATTCCCTGAAGAGAGAAGGCTTTCTCCAATGCCAATTTCTTTTCTCCAATGCCATCCCCCACATCTGATGAGGCTGGTCCCCTAGAGGCACGGTGGGAGTGAAGGGTAAGGAGAATGCCTTCCATGGTTGCTGGTGGTGTAACCTGGAACTGGCTCCAGCTGCGGCTCAGATGGGTCTCTTCTCTTCGGGCATCTTCATGGGTTGTGCAGAGGCACTGCTCCCCTCAGTGAGACGTCTCACTGTTTCCTTCCTGGGCACAGTGAGTCACCTTGCAGATCACTGCGTGAGAAACCCCCTCACCTTCTGCCCCCAAAGGCACACTCAAGCCTCTTCCTGTTGGAGTCATCTCTGCCATCCCGGGCGAGCTTGGTAACTCCTCTAGGAAGACCCCTGGAGATGACTCAGATTGATTCACAGGAAAACACAGAATCTTTGCCCTGAAAAGTACAAAGCCTATCCTCACCACCTGGCTTTGTCATTGCAGGCAGATTTTTAGGAAAGATTCAGGAAACATAGGCTATTTGCTCCCAAGCACTTTATCACTTTGCTCATCACAGGAACCCCACAACCTCCTCACTTGGCTTGAGGAGGGAAACTTCTTTGTCTCCCTGCATGGGCTAGAAGGAAGGGAAAAAATCTATGCTCGCTAGTCTTATTCAAATCAATTTTCTGGTCTCCGGTCACATTTGGGCAAGAAAGTGCAACAGACTGCAGGACTCATACCCAGTTTTGCCATCTTTAGTGAACCCCACATGTATGGCTGGGCTCCCTCTTGTTAGAACACGTTGGTGCTAAACTCCTCAGCTTTAGAGCCTCAGCCAAAATGAGGCAAAAACTGGAAAAGTTGCATTTAACATTCTGGTAAGTAATATTATACCCATTTTATAGATGTAGAACCCAAAGTTTGAAATGGATAAAGAATTTGCATGAAGGCACTCAGCTATGCACGCAGCTATGCACTTAGGCATTTCAACAGCTGTGATGGGAGACATATAACATCTGGGACGGAGAAAGGGAATGTAACTGTGTCTGATTTGGGTACTTCACTGTGTTAACAGAGGGCAGAGGGACCTGGGTCCATGTGGTACTAGATGGGGATTAGAATGGCTGTGAGAAATGAGTTCTTTCTGAGTCTTTGGCTCTCGCCTTCTGATCTGCACTGTTCCCAGGATGTCTTCATACCACTAACTCAGGAGTCCCAGATCTCGTGACCAAAAGCCAGCCTCATCACCATGCTAAAGGCCCCTCCTGTCTTCCTTATATAGTGGGATGACAAAAATCAGCATTTAAATAGCTGTAACTAGAAGCTTTGTAGGAGAGGAACTTTGTTCAGGAAAACAATTAGAAATTTTAGAGGTATGAATTAGAGGTCAGTTATAAAACAAAATAAAATTGCTGAAGGATCATGTATAAGAAGCAGAACAAGAATCTGGGGATGGAGGAAAACAGAAATGAGGGGAGGAGGGCAGGGAACAGGGGAGGAGGTGCGGAAAGGCAGAGCCCTGGACCTACTGAGTGGGGCGCTGGGGACAGACATTAAGAACAGAAACGTCCAACAGCCATCAGACACTACGTGAGGAGTAAACCATTGCTGTGTCCTCAAACCTTCAGTTAAGGCTTCCAAATATTGTTGGGAGGGGAGAAATCAAAGACAGAGCAGCCTTTCCACGGTGGTGCGGAGAGCAGAGCAGAGAAGCTGGGTGAAGACAGGGGAGCAAGCCAAGGGCCCATTGAACATGAACTCAGAGCCAGGAGTGGGCCTGCGCAGTGTGCCCTCCAGAACTTGCCCTGGTCTCGAGGAGGGCATTAAACTTCCTGCTGGACATCGCACAGTCAGCTTGAGCTAATTTAATCTAAATCTCATGTGACAGGGCGACTGCAGCTGACATCTGGGTTGTGCTCAAATAAAAATCCTTTCAAGAATATACTTTGTAACTCCTTCCTCATTAAGCTTTTCACCCAACTTGCTACAAAGAATAGTTTTGAAACTGCTGTTGCTTAATTTTCCATGCCTAGCCTTTGTGAGGAGGTAGTGGAAAGGGACAAAATAAAAACAAGAGAGAATCAGATTGAGGAAGAGAGAGAAGCAAGTGGTGTAAATAATAGGATAAATTGATCATCAGCTCACAGTAATTAAGTCTGACCGGTGAGTTAGAAGAAAGCTTGTTGTGTGCATGTATGTTTGAGTGTGTGACCGCACTGGACAGCAGTGCTTACTAAATGGTTAATGGGCACACAGATGTCATGAGAAGTTTTTGGTGGGGTGGATGGTGCTTAATGAGATTCTACATTGCTGACAGCTTGCAGGTGATGCTGCTGCTGCTGGTCTGAGGACCATATTTTGATTTTTTAAGAGAGAGTCTTGTTCTGTTGCCTGGGCTGGAGAACAATGGCATGATCATAGCTCCCTGCAGCCTGATGGTCGTGTTTTGAGGACAAGGTGTTAGCTCATGGGGCTGTCACTTTCTAACCTATCAATGACGCCAAAGGATGAAGGGAGAGATGAAAAGCCTAAGAGGGCAGATGAGGGGATGAGAAGAGATTAAAAAAACAACAATAATGACGGAGAACCAGGAAATCTCAGTAAGAGGGAGAGGAAGTCACTAGCAATTGTTCCAGACCTCCCTGATGTTTAATGTAGTGATACAGGTGGCTTTGCCCTCTACAAAATATCAAATTCTTGGTGCCTTCATAGGGCCTAAGTTTCAAGGGTGAAAAAGTAAATGGCTGATTCTTTGGTCATTCAAAACATTTATTTATATGCATTATATAGGCTGAGTGTTCTTAATCTGAAGATCTGAAATTCGAAATGTTCCCCAGTCTGGAAGTTTTTGAGTATTAATATGATGCCAACAAGCAAAAAATTCCACACGTAAGTATTTAACCCAAACTTTATTTCATGTGCAAAATTATTAAAAACATTTCATAAAATTACCTTCAGGACATGTTTATAAGGTGTAAGAGGTCGGGCAATTAAGTTTGTGAACTCATCCTAGAAAAAGTGCTACACACCCCATGGCTGACTGTCACTACAGTCACTCCCCTTTGGAAGCTATACACCAATGCCATTGTCTGGTGCACCCTTCAAAATACTTTTTCTAGGACGAGTCCACGAACTTAATTGTGCAACCTTGTACAATGACAGCCCTGATAGCCATTCTAGGAAAAGAGCTCCCGAATTGCTTTGAAGGGTAGAGTAGGCACTGGTGTCAGTGCAGAGCTTCCCAAGGGGAGGACTTGGAAGGTGACCATCGTGATATTCAGCAATGAGGTATGTAGCACTTTTTCTAGGATAAGTTTGCAGACTTAATTGTCTAGACTCATACATGAAGCATCAGTGAATTTTGTGGTTAGGACCCAACCAAGTCTGTTATGTATCTCATTATATATATGCAAATATTCTAAAATCTAAAAAAAAAATCCTTAACCCAGAGAGTTCTGGTCCCAAGCGTTTTAGATAAGGGGTACTCCGCTTGTATAACATTAATGCTAGTGGGTTCCAAACCTCCTAGACAGCCTCCTGGCTCTCATAGGTGTGTATGTGCATCCTGGAAAAATGCATCTGTGTATGAATGTGCACATGTATTGTAGATGTCATTTGGCTAATGAGAAACACATTCTCCTATTCACATCATTCCACTAATTTTCCCTCACTGTTACTATAACTTGATAATGTATTTTGACCCTGGATAGTTCTGTAGTCTGTCAGACGACTTTAATAATGTAATACAGCTGAATTTGCCTAGGTCAGGTAATGCGTGTCTTCATCAATGTCTGCCCACAGTAACTTACTATGCATTTGCAAGTTAATTAGTCACTTGAAATTTGCTTTGGGAGAAAGAGTCTGGTGACAGGGAGCCAAGTTTTGTACTTGTGAGGTTTTGGACGCTGTCTCTGGGACTCAGTGGCAGAACACACCAGGGTCATCATACTCCCGTTGCCTCCGGGCTGTATGGGCCGTGAATCTGAGTGCTGTGCAGGACAGTTGTGTTATTGCTAGAGATTCTGGTCCTCTATCTTTAATTATGCCCCCCTCCCCAAAATACATCCTACTTTCCCCTTTATGAATGATTTTTTTCCATTTACCAATTCCCAATGTTTCTATCATCTCATCGCCTTTCCATTTTAGAATATTTATCTATCTGTAACTGAAACAACTAAAAAAAATTCCAGATATTGATTTGTTTCTTTTCTATTCCTCATCTGATGCAATGATTCCTGGAAGAATCAGCCAGTTTGCTTGTTACCTCAGGTGTCTGAAATGCAGAGCTCAGAAGTTGGGGTAGAGTGAAGGATTTAAACTCCTGGGTTGCTTGCTATTGGAGGTTTGGGATGCAAATTGGTCCCCAGGGCTCTCTGCTTCCTCAGGTCCTAGCCAGCTGATAATTATACTGAAGAAGGCAAATGAGGATCAGACTATGTTTTCTGGCTTTATTGATGGTAAAGCTGGCTTGGAGAACACGGCAGGAAGTGATGCTCTGTCAAAAACAGGAAGGCTCCAGAGAGAGCGAGGGACTTTGGAGATAGTATTTAGCAACATCTCTCCAGTCCCCTTCCTGAGCCTGGCATAGGGGGTGGGTATAGAATCTCTGGTGGAGATGTAAAGTGATCCGAGAAGCCCTTACCCTTCCTTTCCTCTTCTTAAACCACTTTTGGAAGGTGGTAGGCTGGGTATATCTTTCAGAACCTTCTCAGTTCTGAGGAGGGATCAAGAGTGCAGTGAGGGGGGCCCCGTTCTGGGCCCTGTGCACTAGAGGTCCCCAAGGCGTTCCTCAGGCAGTGCTCTTCTCCTTGGGGACAAAGGCAAGAGTCCATCCTGAGGCCATACAGGGAATTTCCTGCCCCCATCATGCTGAGCCCACTCCGAGGTCGTGTGGGTTTCCACTGTGGTAGATTGGCAGCTGTCTTCACTCCTGCTGTGCCCCTTACCCTGAGGTTGGATCCTGCCACTGCCATTGTGTGGGCCTCTAGGACTGAGGGACGCCAAACTGAGGGATTGCCACATGCAATCGTAGGGGGAAGATGGGAATCGGGTAAGATGGAGCTTCAACAGTCAGTGATGCAATGTGGGGTGGAGACAGAGGACGGGGAAAGAGGGCAAACCGCAGGCTGATGGCCAGTTCTCCCAGAACCCCCAGCTTCCCATACAGAACTGGGAGGACTACACGATAAACTAGAAAGTTTCAGAGTTGTTGGGAAGGCGTATTTATCAATGTCGCGGAACAGAACATATTTTACATAGTTTACCTAATCCATAGATTTTAAATATTTAGACACAAGGTATATAGCCTCTATCTGTATTCTTGCCACAGGCCCCACCAATGTTAGTAATAGGAATAAGAGGCTCCTAGGTCTGACTCCTGCCTAGACTCTAAGGGAGAGACTAGAGTCTGTATTGCTCTGTAATCGTAGAGAGCCCCACACTTTGGGACCTAAAATAACAAGTTGTTTTATTATGCTGACAGCTGTGGATTAGAGATTCAGAGTGGGCCTATCGCAGGGACAATACCTTGATGTCTGGAACTTGTAGGCTGGTGGTGACTCAGTGGCTGGATCTGGAGTTACCTGAAGATACCCTCACTCACCTGTCTAGTGCTTGATGTTGGGAGTCGGTGGGGAACTCCACTGGCGGGGGTGGGGGGCGTTGACTGCAGCCTTTACACAGAGTCTCTCCTTGTGGCCCAGGCTACCTCTCAGCTCCATGGCTGGGTTCAAGTATAAGAAGGCATCTGAGAGGCATCAGGTAGACACGGTTTCAGCCTTGGAAGTCACTTCTGCCGTAGTGGTGAAGTCACCATGTTCAAGTGGAAGAAATGTAGCTCCCTCCCCTTGATGGAAAAATGATCAAAAACACATTCTCTGAAGGGGCGATAGGGTGGAAGATATTGTTGAGGGTATTTTTTGAAAATGCAACTTGTCACAGTGTCCTGTGTTCAAGAGAACACAGTAGACAAGGATTTGGGAAGAAATCTCTGGTCTAGGGTTTCCATGAGGATATTTTTAGTTAATTCAGGCCAAAGGCTTAGAACAATGCTTTGACATATGGTAAAACTCAATAAACAACAGTTGCCGAAAATACCCACCACCACCAGCACCAGCGTTGTCACTGTCACCATCTCATCATGATCTCTGAGGAACCTGTGGAGATTGATCATATGTGGGAGGAAGGAAACTAAGCAGTTGATGTTTTGGTCACCAAACAATTCTGTGGTAGTTTTTCATTTGAACTTGGGCTTCTGACACCTATCAGAGAACTCTATAGTGGCAATCTGGGGACATTATAAAGAATGGGCCATGTATGATGACTCTGAGTCTCAGTCAAGACCTTTGTTTGTCTGACATTAATGACTCCAGACAGATTGAATTGGTGGATTTTTCTGGTATCCTTTTGGGGGGGGAGGGGAAGCAACAAGCAGTTTTTAAACTAGTAACCAAAAAAAGTTGTATAGTAAGGTATCCACTAATTTAGATAATTTAAATTTAAAAACAATTAAACTTTTGGGTGTTTTTGAGACAATGTCTCCTAAATCAACTAGAGAAAAAAGTGTATAGGGGTTGATGTTCAACCATTATAGGAACCAAACTTTATCCACGCAAATGGAGAGGAATAATCACAAGATTTTGTTACGTGTTCACTAAATCCTATCTCAAGACTCTCTTATTTGATGATGTTTAGTATTTGAAAACTAATTTCTTGAAAGGACTCTTTTGTAGTTTCAATTAGCCTATTGCAAATTTATTTTTCTATACAAATCTGAATTTTTAAGCTTTTGACTAGCCTGTGTGTTTTGTTTTGGTTCATTTTGGGTTAATGTTTAAGGAGCTGATCTTTCTTAGAGGGGACACAGGCAGCAAAACCAAACCTACCAATATTCACTGATCGTCGGCCATGCTGGGCTAATGACAAGGCCTTTGAGGGACAAGAGCAAGTTGGACATCACTTTGTGCCTCTTTCCCGGTGAACTTCAGTGTCCGTTCTGAGGATCTGGAAGCAAGACAGGAGGTCAAGAATGTAGGCCAGCATTACTTTATGTAACTGTCCCCCTTTTTGTTTTCAGTTGGGAGACCAGGTCAAAGGTAACTGTTCATAGAGGTCAGCCATCCAGATCAAGCCTGGGACCTTTCCAAGGAGACAGAGTCCAGTTGACGTTGGCCATTCACTGACTGGTGTCAGCAGATAAAGGAGACGGTGACAAAATCTTCTATCTAGGGTTTCTCAGCAAAAATGTCAACTCAACTATTTAGATTAACAAGTGGATTTTCCTTTCTGCGGAAATCTTCTGGAGACAGACAGCCTGGGTTTGCCATTTACTAACCATGTGATCACTGACAAGTGTGCCTCAGTTTCCTCCAGTATAAAAGGAGAATAAGAGTATTACTCACCACACAGGATTCTTGTGGGGTGAAATAAATCATATATGCCAAGAGCTTAAAACAGTGTCTTGCACAGAGCTGGCCCTTGGGAAATGATATTGTCTCTTTATATCCAATACCAAAGAGCAGCCATTTGTTAAGAATTTCCTATGTGACTGTTGCCATGTTAAAATTGTTTTGAACATCACTTGACTTTTACCCTTACAACAATTCTTTGTGGTTGCTATTTTATTCCCATTTCATAGATGAGAAAAGTGAGGCAGAGAGAAATTTTACCATTTGCTCAGGGCCACATGTTAACAGGAATAAGATAACTGGAATTCTATCTCAGTTTTTTCTGGCACAAAAGCTTGTGATTTTTACCACTACACGGTCCTGTGATAAAATCAAACTGAAACAAAGCAAAAAGCAATCTTCTTTTTAGTCCTGTTTGATGTTCTCTGAGACGGCTGTTTGGTTATTCTTAAATTGTAAACTCTAACAGGGCAGAGTTGTGGCTGTGAATTTTTTTCTACGGTAATTTCTATAAAGGACTCATCTATAACTCCACACTATTTGCAAATATATTTGTTTTCCATAAAAATCTGAAAATCTGAGCTTTTGTCTAGCCTATGTGTTTTGTTTTGTTTCATTCTGGGTTGGTTGTTTGAAGAGCTGGTCTTCCCTTGAGGGAACATGGGTAGCAAAACCAAACCAATCAATACCCATTGATCTATCACGCTGCTGTGTGCAGAAGACACTTAATAAAGACTTTCTGTTCTGGCTGTGGCTGTTGTTGACAGTGCTCTAAGGGGGCATGAGCAGCCTCTGGTGCTGTGGGCAGGGATACTGCATGTCACGAGAAGCTCAATGGAGTTATGGGTAGTAGCCAGGGTTGGGGAGGGTAGATTCAGAGAGTCCCCACGTGAATCCTTGACACCCCTAAATTTCCATCCAGTTTTTTTAGGAAAAGTCAGACCCTGTTATTTATTCTTACCAGGTCTGCCAAAACAAAGGGAAGTTTTACCTTTCTGATTCCACCTTCCCCCTCCTGTCCTTCTCTTTTCTCTCAGAGCACAACAAGGGAAGATTGATAGTGGAAAAACCCGTGGTGTGGTCTCACACACACTAGCCCAGGCTGGGGTGGGAGGAGATCCTCCTTCCTCATCTGTGTGTTTAAAGATAAAAAGGCCCTTTCAGTCCACATGGGGTTCAGCAATTTAACTATAAACTATATTAACAGAGACCAGAAAGTACCTGCTTTGCTGGGCGGAGTGGGTAGGGTACTGACCACTCTGGGCCAAGCTTCCCCAAACTCCTTCACCTCAAAAGTTTGCCTTTTATTTATAAGTGTTTATTATAGTGTTTCATACCCTATAGATTTTTACATTTTTTTCTTTTTCATTTTAAAAGCCTGTTTTATTTGTAATACACAGAGATCCTGGAATTTCAGATCTGCCAATAACACTCCCTGTTCCAAAGAAAAAAGTCATTTTTTTTCCTTACTGGAATTTTTTTCATTCCTTCCCACCCACCCCACCCCCATTTCTCATTTCCTCAGGAAACCATTTAGCTGGAGACAGAGGGAAAGTTTTCCAGCACACTTCCCCCAGCCCCTACAGACTCATGCATACCCAGATAGCATCTAGCACCAAGAACATATGTTGCAATGTACTTGACCTTGCCCATAAAGATTTCTGTCTTTAGTGCCCTGGAACATTTGGAAGACCTTGTGCTGCAGGCAGCCTTCACCTGTACTAACACGGATCATCCTCCAGGAACCCTTGAAGGTAGCCCGGTTCCTGGCCTCTGGATGGTGGCTCTTTGGGCTTTGTGTCAGCGACACAAAGACAGAGCGATTATGCAGCTTCCTGGTGTCCCTGGACAGCAGGATCCTGTGGGCTTTCTAGAATAAAGTAGGGCCTCCCTGTTGGTTTTAAGAGGAGGTATGGGAGCATGTTGTCTTTCTTTTGTTAAATATTTGAGAACTTTACCATGAACTATATGATATGTTAGGTGCTAGTAATATAATGGACAAGACAGGTAAGACAACTCTGTTCTCAAGTTTATTTTCTAGTTTTCAGAAGAGGGGTGTGTTGAGTAAAGAAAACAAAAACCAAAAAAACTAACAAATGAATAAAATACCTTCATTTAAAGTGCTATGAAGAAATGAAATAGTATTTTTGAATAGTGATCCATTTTCTTTCTGCCTGCAAAGTTCAGAGCACTTTCTTCCTCGTTATCTAATACTGGGAGCCACCTGACATAGCTTTAGGCTCTGAGAGCCTTCCTGGGTGATGCCTTTGTCCCATCCAGAGTAAGGATTCTGCAGTTTTCCCTGAAGATGGAGTCTTTTATGCTTCCTCCCCCACCCCTGCTCCTGATTTGCCTCGGTGTGCCTAGAGGTACACAAGCGGAAGTACACGGGCTGCCTCAGAAACCACTTTCCATTTTATGGTCCCAAATAAGTGGAGGACTTTAAAAAAATATTTGAGTAACAAAGAGCAAATGATTAGAAGAAAATTATTTCCAGCCACAAGAAAAATATCACCCTTAAGCAAAAGGGACTCCCCAGTGTTCCTCACCTCTCATGACTCATCATTTGAGTCTCTTGGGCTCAAATCTAATCTGTGTCCAAATCCAAGGACTGTTGGGTGTCTCCACAGAAGGCTGGCTTTTTATTCTTCTCAGAGCCATGGGAAATTGTTTCTGTCGTTTCTTTAGTTTGCATTTTTGCTTTCCCTTTGGGTAAAACATTTTTCTAAGCTCAATCAAAGGCCTCCAGGCATCAGAGGGTGGGGGAGTTTATTAGAGTCAGAGGCAAAAGTCATTCTGAAACTGCACTTACACTCTGCTTAGCAACCACCAGATGTCAGCAACTCATCTGATTTCGGTTCCCCAGCAAAGTGAAAGACAGGATGGGAAGGCCTGCCTTGGCTGGTATCTGCTTTTTTAAGTTTCAGGGGTGGGTTAAGGAAGTTGTCTGCTCTTAGGAAAATTGCTAATGGCTCAAGCAAGATGTTAGGCTGAGAGCAAGCAAGACACTTACGTTCATGTGACGGAATTCTTGACCTAATGCCTTCATTTGATTTTCTTAGTCAGTATCATTTACAGATACTGAAGTTCGACAGGGGATTAAAGAAGCTTTGTTGGGGAGATTTTCAAGGCTAGAGGCAACTAAAGGTATAAATTTCCATTCAAGGTGAGTTCTGTTTTCTTATTTAAGGAATCTTGCTAGACACTTGACATAAACTCTTGTCACAAGGAAAAGAGAAGTCTTAACAGCATAAACATTATTTCAGAGTAGGCCTAAATGAGATACAGTACAGAACGGGGAGGAGGTAATTAGGACCAGCTCCTAGGACGACTCTTTCTTTTGCAAACCCAATTTAAGGCCTCAAAATAATAAAATGTGAGACAAAATGCCTTTGGTGAATAAATGTCAATAAAGCTAAAAATGCCTTCTTATGGAGGAAACCTCCTCATTAGTTCAGGGACTTTAGAGACCCCTCACGATATATTCTTCAGGAAGCTAAGCCCAGGGCACAAACACACTAACAGCAGCACATTTATTAAAAGTTCTGAGATTCCTGAGAGACCCCATGGCAGGGAGGCCCCGTGCATTATTGCCTTAGTCAACTTCCAGTGCATCTTCTGCCACTTCTCACCTTTATTCTTCTAGTTTCTGTTATTGAATCTGTCCTTCCAAGGTCAAATCTGCATCACTCCATTGCTGGCCAGGTCTCTGTGTGGCTACCAGTGTGGAGGAAGAGCCAAAAGTCCAGCAAGTCTTCCAGTGCAGGGAGGCTGGTCTGACCCGGTGTCTTCATGCAGGCTCAGGGCAGAGGCCTTGTAGGGCTTGAAACTGCCCTGGATGAAATAGGGCACAACCTACCTCTCCAACCTACTGCCCACTGCTGTCATGAACTCTTGACATCAGCCTCATCCATTCTCACAGTCCCCTGGACATGCTGAGGACTTTCCTTCCTTTGAGTCTTTCCTCCAGCCAGCTTTCCCCATGATCCCCAGCAAATGCCTTTGATCTCATTGAAATTCAACTGATGGTCCCAAATCTACCTCCTCCCCAAAGCCTTTACTCATCACTCCAGCCTGCTATTATTTCACACCTCTTAATTTCTAAAGCAGTTACTGCACCATATTTTTAATTCTTTTAATTAACAATCCTGTATTAGATTATATAAATGATTTAGATATAATCAATATATTTATATAATTAATTATTAATACTTAATATAGTATATAACATAGGTTATATTACACTGTCATCTATATTACATAGACTACATTTTCTTCCAAAATAGACTGTACATTTCTTGAAAGTTAAAAATAATTTTAAGTAAATATTTCACAAATGGTAGGGTGCATAATAGACACTTGTTAGTTGAAAGCCAAAATATTCTATTTGCTATTTGGAAGGAACCCATTGCTCCTTCCTCATTTACTGCTCCATTTGAGATTCTTAAATGAAGAAAAACCCAGAGAAGTGGCTGTGGTTCAAACTCCACCCCTTTCTTTGAAGGAGGTGGCTCCTTTGGACAATGAGGAAAGCCAAGCCCCAGTTCCCTGAGGGTATTTGACCGGCTAATTATATGCAAAGAATCAGATACTTAAAAAAGAACTTTGTTGTCACCTGGGAAATGTCAACAAATGACATTGTCTCTCTTTGAGTGATCTCTGTAACTTCTGGCTGGACAGGGAGGGTCAATAGGGAACCAGGGGAGCCAGGGGCCTGTAGTCACCACAGACTGGGACGGGTGGGGCATTTAATGATTCTCTTCAACTGTTTGTTCTTGCTGCTGACATTTTATTTTTATTTATCTATTTATTTTCTGATTTTTAAAAACATCTTTACTTGGAGTTTTAAAATATATATATATATATTTTGCACTGCAGGTTTAATCCCACCAATCACCCTCCCTCCACCAATCCTCCCCCCTCCCTCCTCTCCCTCTTCCCCTTCCCCCTATTCTTAGGTTATAACTGGGTTATAGCTTTCCTGTGAAAGCCATAAATTAGTTTCGTAGTAGGGCTAAGTACATTGGATACTTTTTCTTCCATTCTTGAGATACTTTACTAAGAAGAATATGTTCCAGCTCCATCCACGTAAACATGAAAGAGGTAAAGTCTCCATCTTTCTTTAAGGCTGCATAATATATTCCATGGTGTACATATACCACAATTTATTAATCCATTCGTGGATTGATGGGCACTTGGGCTTTTTCCATGACTTAGCAATTATGAATTGGGCTTCAATAAACATTCTGATACAAATATCTTTGTTATAATGTGATTTTTGGTATTCTGGGTATATACCTAATAGAGGAATTATAGGATTGAATTTCTAGATCTCTAAGTGTTCTCCAAACATCTTTCCAAAAGAAATGTATTAATTTGCATTCCCAGCAGCAGTGTAGAAGTGTTCCCTTTTCTCCACATCCACACCAACATATCTGGTCTTGGGATTGTGTGATACGGGCTAATCTTACTGGAGTTAGATGAACTACTCAAAGTAGTTTTGATTTGCATTTCTCTGATGATTAAAGATGATGAGCATTTTTTCATATGTCTATAAGCCATGCACCTGTCTTCTTCAGAGAAGTTTCTCTTCAAGTCCCTTGCCCAGCCTGCGATGGGATCACTTGTTTTTTTCTTGCTTATACGTTTGAGTTCTCTGTGGATTCTGGTTATTAAACCTTTGTTGGAGACATAACCTGCAAATATCTGCTCCCACTCTGAGGGCTGTTTGCTTGCTTTACTTACTGTGTTCTTGGCTGTGCAGAAGCTTTTTAGTTTGATCAGGTCCCAGTAATGTATTTTTGAAGCTGCTTCAATTGCCCGGGGGGGTCCTCCTCATAAAATACTCGCTCAGACCGATTTCTTCAAGGGTTTTCCCTGCACTCTCCTCTAGTATTTTTATAGTTTCCTGTCTTAAGTTTAAATCTTTAATCTAGTGAGAGTCTATCTTAGTTAATGGTGAAAGGTGTGGGTCCAGTTTCAGTCTTCTACAGGTTGCCAGCCAGTTCACCCAGCACCATTTGTTAAATAGGGAATCTTTTCACCACTGAATGTTTTTAATTGGCTTGTCAAAGATCAAATAACGGTAAGTAGCTGGATTCATTTCTTGGTTCTCTATTCTGTAGATTGGTTATCTACTTCTCTGTTTTTGTACCAGTACCATGCTATTTTGATCACTATCGATTTATAGTATAGTCTGAGGTCTGGTAGTGTGATTCCTCCTGCTTTGTTTTTATTTTTAGTAATGTCTTGGCTATTCGGGTTTTTTCTGAATCCATATAAAACGAAGTATTATTTTTTCAAGATCTTTAAAGTATGACAGTGGAGCTTTAAAAGGGATTGCATTAAAATTGTATATTGCTTTGGGTAGTATACACATTTTAACAATGTTGATTCTTCCCAGCCATGAGCATGGTATGTTTTTCCATTTGTTAACATTTTCAGCTATTTCTTTTCTTAGAGTTTCATAGGTCTCTTTATAGAGATCTTTCACGTCCTTTGTTAGAGAAACTCCCAAATATTTCATCTTCATTGGCACTACTGTGAATGGGATAGAGTCCTTAACTGCTTTTTCAGCTTGACTATTGTTGGTATATACAAAGGCTACCGATTTATGAACATTGATTTTGTAACATTCAACGCTGAGACGCTGCTGTATTTCTTGATCACTTCTAAGAGTTTTGTAGTAGAATCCCTGGTGTTTTCCAGATATACAATCGTATCATCTGCGAAGAGCCAAAGTTTGATCTCTTCTGACCCTATATGGATACCCTTGATCGCCTTTTCTTCCCTAATTGCAGTGGCTAAAACTTCCATTACAATGTTAAAGAGCAGTGGAGACAATGGGCAGCCTTGTCAGGTTCCTGATCTGAGTGGAAATAATTTCAATTTAACTCCATTCAATGTGATATTGGCTGTGGGTTTGCTGTAGATTGCCTCTATCAGTTTAAGAAATGTCCCTTCTATACCAATTTTCTTAAGTGTTCTGATCATGAAGAGATGCTGGATATTATCAAAAGCTTTTCCTGCATCATTTGAGAGAATCATATGGTCTTTTGTTTTTAATTTGTTTATGTGCTGCATTATACTTATAGATTTACGTATATTGAACCAGCCTTGAGACCCTGGGATAAAACCGACTTGGTCATGATGTATAATTTGTTTGATGTGTTGCTGGATTCTGTTTGTTAGGATCTTGTTGAATATTTTTGCATCTATATTCATAAGTGATATTGGTCTATAATTTTCTTTTCTTGTTGGGTCTTTTCCTGGTTTGGGGATCAGGGTGATGTTTGCTTCATAGAACGTGTTGGGTAGTCTTCCTTCTTTTTCTACATTTTGGAACAGGTTGAGTAATATAGGTACTAGCTCCTCTTTAAAGGTTTGGTAGAATTCTGACATGAAGCCATCTGGTCCCGGGGTTTTCTTTTTAGGGAGATTTTGTATGGTTGATGCTATTTCAGAACTTGATAGTGGCCTGTTCAACATTTCCACTTCATTCTGGCTAAGTCATGGAAGGTGACGTGCCTCCAAGTATTGGTCAATTTCCTTCAGATTTTCATATTTCTGAGAATAAAGTTTCTTGTAATATTCATTAAGGATTTTTTTGAATTTCTGAGTAGTCTGTTGTTATTTCGTCTTTGTTGTTTCTGATTGATGAGATTAGAGATTTACTCTTTTTTTCCTGGTTAGGTTAGCCAAAGGTTTATCTATTTTATTGACCTTTTCAATAAACCAACTTTTTGATTTATTGATCTGTTGTATAATTCTTTTGTTTTCAATTTCATTTAATTCTGCTCTAATTTTGGTTACTCTTTTCTTCTACTGAGTTTGGGGTTAGAATGTTCTTCCTTTTCCAGTTGCTTGAGATGTCCCATTAAGTTTTTAACTTCCTCTTTTTTTGTTCTCTTGAGGAAGGCTTGCAGTGCTATGAATTTCCCTCTTAGGCCTTTGTGGTTTCCCAGGGGTTCTGATAATTCGTGTCTTCATTGTCATTTCATTACAAAAATTTCGCAATTTCCTTCTTAATCTCATCTCTGACCCAGCTATCATTCACCAGAAGGTTATTCAAGTTTCATGTTTTTGTATGAGTATGCAGATTCCTGTTGTTTCTGAGTTCAACTTTTATTCCACGGTGGTCTGAGAAGATGCAAGGAATAATTTCTATTCCTTTAAATTTACTGAGGTTAGACTTGTGACCTAAGATGTGATTGATTTTAGATATGTTCCGTGGGCTGATGAGAAGTATGTGTATTCAGTTTTGTTGGGATGAAACAGTCTGTAGATGTCTGCTAAATCCAAATCTTGGATGATTAGGTTTAAATCTAAAATTTCTTTGCTCAGCTTGTTATCGGAGGATCTATCCAACACTGTCAAAGGAGTGTTGAAATCTCCGACTGTTATAGAGCTGGAGGAAATCAAGTTACTCATGTCTGTTAGAGTTTCTCTTATGAATTGAGGCTCATTCTGGTTGGGTGCATAAATATTAATAATTGAAATCTCATCATATTGAGTATTACCCTTAACAAATATGAAGTGACCATTCTTGTCCTTCCATACTTTTGTTGGTTTAAAGCCTATTGTGTCTGCAAATAGAATTGCAACACCTGCTTTTTTCTGATTATCCTTTGCCTGAAATATGGATGAACATCCTTTCACCCTGAGTCTATATTTATCTTGTAAGGTAAGATGTGATTCTTTTTTTTTTTTTTAATTGTTGGGGATTCATTGAAGGTACAATAAGCCAGGTTACACTGATTGCAATTGTTAGGAAAAGTCCCTCTTGCAATCATGTCTTGCCCCCATAAAGTGTGACACATACCAAGGCCCCACTCCCCTCCCTCCATCCCTCTTTCTGCTTCCCCCCCATAACCTTAATTGTCATTAATTGTCCTCATATCAAAATTGAGTACATGGGATTCATGCTTCTCCATTCTTGTGATGCTTTACTAAGAATAATGTCTTCCACGTCCATCCAGGTTAATACGAAGGATGTAAAGTCTCCATTTTTTTTAATGGCTGAATAGTATTCCATGGTATACATATACCACAGCTTGTTAATCCATTCCTGGGTTGGTGGGCATTTAGGTTGATTCCACATTTTGGCGATTGTAAATTGAGCTGCAATAAACAGTCTAGTACAAGTGTGCTTATGATAAAAGGATTTTTTTCCATCTGGGTAGATGCCCAGTAATGGGATTGCAGGATCAAATGGGAGGTCTAGCTTGAGTGCTTTGAGGTTTCTCCATACTTCCTTCCAGATAGGTTGTACTAGTTTGCAGTCCCACCAGCAGTGTAAAAGTGTTCCCTTCTCTCCACATCCACGCCAACATCTGCAGTTTTGAGATTTTGTGATGTGGGCCATTCTCACTGGGGTTAGATGATATCTCAGGGTTGTTTTGATTTGCATTTCTCTAATATAGAGAGATGATGAACATTTTTTCATGTGTTCGTTAGCCATTCGTCTGTCATCTTTAGAGAAAGTTCTATTCATGTCTCTTGCCCATTGATATATGGGATTGTTGGCTTTTTTCATGTGGATTAATTTGAGTTCTCTATAGATCCTAGTTATTAAGCTTTTGTCTGATTGAAAATATGCAAATATCTTTTCCCATTGTGTAGGTTGTCTCTTTGCTTTGGTTATTGTCTCCTCAGCTGTACAGAAGCTTTTCAGTTTCATGAAGTCCCATTTGTTTATTTTTGTTGTTGTTGCAATTGCCATGGCAGTCTTCTTCATGAAGTCTTTCCCCAGGCCAATATCTTTCAGTGTTTTTTCTATGCTTTCTTTGAGGATTTTTGTTGTTTCATGCCTTAAATTTAAGTCCTTTATCCATCTTGAATCAATTTTTGTGAGTGGAGAAAGGTGTGGGTCCAGTTTCAGTCTTTTACATGTGGATATCCAGTTCTCCAAACACCATTTATTGAATAGGGAGTCTTTCCCCCAAGGTATGTTCTTGTTTGGTTTATCGAAGATTAGGTGGTTGTAAGATGTTAGTTTCATTTCTTGGTTTTCAATTTGATTCCAAGTGTCTATGTCTCTGTTTTTGTGCTGGTACCATGCTGTCTTGACCACTATGGCTTTGTAGTACAGACTAAAATCTGGTATGCTGATGCCCCCAGCTTTATTTTTATTACTAAGAACTGCCTTAGCTATACGGGGTTTTTTTTCCGGTTCCATACAAAACGTGGAATCATTTTCTCCAAATCTTGAAAGTACGATGTTGGTATTTTGATAGGAATGGCATTGAATAGGTAGATTGCTTTGGGAAGTATACACATTTCAACAATGTTGATTCTTCCCGTCCATGAGCATGGTATGTTCTTCCATTTATTAATATCCTGTGCTATTTCCTTTCTGAGGATTTCATAATTTTCTTTATAGAGGTCCTTCACCTCCTTCGTTAGGTATATGCCTAGGTATTTCATTTTCTTTGAAACTATGGCGAAGGGAGTTGTGTCCTTAATTAGCTTCTCATCTTGACTATTATTGGCGTATACAAAGGCTACTGACTTGTGGACATTGATTTTATATCCTGAAACATTACTGTATTTTTTGATGACTTCTAGGAGTCTTGTGGTTGAGTCCTTGGGGTTCTCTAATATAAGATCATGTCGTCAGCAAAGAGGGAGAGTTTGACCTCCTCTGCTCCCATTTGGATTCCCTTTATTTCCTTGTCTTGCCTAATTGTATTGGCTAGAACTTCCAGCACTATGTTGAATAGTAAAGGTGACAGAGGACAACCTTGTCTGGTTCCAGTTCTAAGAGGAAAAGCTTTCAGTTTTACTCCATTCAGTAAAATATTGTCTGTGGGTTTGTCATAGATAGCTTCAATCAGTTTTAGAAATGTGCCACCTATGCCTATACTCTTCAGTGTTCTAATTAGAAAAGGATGATGGATTTTATCAAATGCTTTTTCTGCATCTATTGAGAGGATCATGTGATCTTTATTTTTGCCTCTGTTAATATGGTGGATAACGTTTATGGACTTGCGTGTGTTAAACCAGCCTTGCATCCCTGGGATGAAGCCTACTTGATCATAACGAATGATTTTATTGATGATAAGCTGTAATCTATTGGCTAGGCTTTTTTTGAGAATTTTTGCATCTATATTCATGAGTGAGATTGCTCTGAAATTTTCCTTTTTTTTTTGGGTCTTTTCCTGGTTTTGGTATCAGGTTGATGTTTGCTTCATAGAATGTGTTGGGGAGGATTCCTTCTTCCTCAATTTTTTGGAATAATTTCTGCAGTACAGGAATAAGCTCTTCCTTGAAGGTTTGATAGAATTCTGGTGTGAAGCCATCTGGACCACGGCATTTTTTGGTTGGAAGATTTTGTATTGTTTCTTTGATCTCAGTGCTTGAAGTTGGTCTGTTCAGGAGCTCTATTTCTTCCTGGCTGAGTCTAGGGAGAGGGTGTGATTCCAAATATTGATCCATTTCCTTCACATTGTCAAATTTCTGGGCATAGAGTTTCTGGTAGTATTCAGAGGTGATCTCTTGTTTCTCTGTGGGATCAGTTGTTATTTCCCCTTTATCATTTCTGATTGAGGTTACTAGAGATTTTACTTTTCTATTCCTCGTTAGTCTGGCCAATGGTTTATCTATTTTATTTATTTTTTGAAAAAACCAACTCCTTGTTTCATTAATTTTCTGAATGATTCTTTTGTTTTCAATTTCATTGATCTCTGATTTGATTTTGGATATTTCTTTTCTTCTACTGAGTTTAGGCTTAGATTGTTCTTCTTTTTCCAATTGCATAAGATGGCTTGTGAGATTGTTGATGTGCTCTCTTTCTGTTTTTCAAATGTAGGCATCTAAAGCGATGAATTTTCCTCTCAAAACTGCTTTTGCAGTATCCCACAGGTTTTGGTAGCTTGTTTGTTCGTTGTTGTTATGCTCAAGGAAGTTAATGATTTCCTGTTTTATTTCTTCCTTCACCCATCTGTTATTCAACAGAAGATTGTTTAATTTCCATGCCTTTGCGTGGGCTTGAGCATTTTTGTTAGAGTTGAGTTCCACCTTTAGTGCCTTATGGTCTGAGAAGATACAAGGTAAAATTTCAATTCTTTTGATTCTGTTGATATTTGTTTTGTGTCCCAGGATATGATCAATTTTGGAGAATGTTCTATGGGGTGATGAGAAGAATGTATGTTCTTTATCTTTGGGATGGAGTGTTCTATATGCGTCTATCAAGCACAGTTGTTCTAGGGTCTCATTTAAATCTCTTATATCCTTGTTTAATTTCTGTTTAGAGGATCTGTCCAGCTCTGTAAGAGGAGTGGTAAGGTCCCCTGTTATGATGGTATTATCAGATATCATATTGTTCAGACTGAGTAAGGTCTGTTTCAAGAATCTGGGAGCATTTAAATTGGGTGCATAAATATTTAGAATTGAAATGTCTTATTGTTGTATTTTTCCCTTGACCAATATAAAGTGACCATCTTTGTCTTTTTTGACTTCAGTTGCTTTAAATCCACATGTATCTGAAAATAAGATTGCAACTCCTCTTTTCTTCTGAATTCCATTTGCCTGAAAAATTGTCTTCCAACCCTTGACTCGGAGCTTTAATTTGTCTTTTGAAGCCAGGTGTGTTTCTTGCAGACAGCAAATGGATGGCTTGTGTTTTTTAATCCAGTCAGCCAATCTGTGTCTCTTCAGTGGGGAATTCAAGCCATTAACATTTATTGAGATAATTGGTAAGTGTGGTAGTATTCTATTCATCTTATTTTGTAAGAATCCATTGCTTAGTTTTATCTTTTGCATCTGTGTGGAGGTTAGGTTCTGTCCTTTAATTTCTGAGTTTTTACTTTGGTGCTGATCAATTGTGGTGGTCAGTGTGCAGAACACGTTGAAGTATTTCCTGTAGAGCTGGTCTTGTTGTGGCGAATTTCCTCAATGTTTGAATATCCGTAAATGATTTGATTACTCCATCAATTTTTAAGCTTAGCTTAGCCGGGTACAGAATTCTGGGCTGGAAATTGTTCTTTTTAAGTTGATCAAAGGTAGATGACCATTGTCTTCTTGCTTGGAAACGTTCATTAGAGAAGTCTCCGGTTACTCTGATGGATTTGCCCCTGTAGGTCAACTGGCGCTTACTCCTGGCAGCTTGCAGAATCTTTTCTTTTGTCTTGACTTTGGACAGGTTCATCACAATGTGTCTTGGAGAAGCTCGGTTAGAGTTGACGCGACCTGGGGTCCGATATCCCTCTGAAAGCAGTGTGTCAGACTCTTTGGTGATGTTTGGGAAATTTTCTTTTATAATATTCTCTAGTATGGCTTCCATTCCTCTGGGGCATTCTTCTTCCCCTTCTGGGATTCCTATAACTTGTATGTTGGAACGCTTCATAAAGTCCCATAATTCTGACAGTGAACGTTCTGCTTTCTCTCTCTTCTTTTCTGCCTCTTTTACTCTCTGAGTTATCTCAAGGACTTTGTCTTCTATCTCTGAAATTCTTTCTCCTGCATGGTCTAACCTGTTGCTGATACTTTCCATTGCATCTTTAAGTTCCCTAATTGACGGTTTCAGTTCCTTCAGCTCTGCTATATCCTTTTTATATTCTTCATATCGTTCATCTGTTATTTGATTCTGTTTTTCGATTTCCTGTTGGTTATTTTCCACTTTATTAGCAGTTTCCTTCATTGTTTCCATCATTTCTTTCATTGTTTTCAACATGTGTATTCTAAATTCCCTTTCTGTCATTCCTAACATTTCTTTATAGGTGGAATCCTCTACAGTAGCTACCTCATGGTCCCTTGGCGGGGTTGTTCTGGACTGGTTCTTCATGTTGCCTGGAGTTTTCTGCTGATTCTTCCTCATGAGTGATTTCCTTTATCTGTTTCCTTGCCCTAATTTTCCTTTCACTTCCTCTTGCTCTTTAAGTTCTCATGCCTGTGGACTAAGGGTTACAGGACCAGAAGGGTGAGAAGGTTGAAGAGCAAAAAAGCTTTGAAAGAAAGGAGGACCGAGTGATAAGAAAAAAAAAAGAAAAATAGAGAAAGGAGAGGGGGTGGGTAAAAGGAATATTGACAAAAAGAAGAGAGGCACAGAAAGAGGGAGACAGAGCAATATAGGTGTACAGTAGAGGACTTTGACACAACCTTAAAAAAAACCCACCTCCTGGGGGTGCCCAGTTGGGTGTTTCCCTTGAGGTCAGGAGCTCTTTGCTAACCTGATCAGACACAGTACCCCACCTCCACCAAGTAGAGAGGAAAGACAAAAATGGTATAAGTCAAATCAAAACAAGCAAACAGAAAACTTTACGGGATAAAATTGGGTGAAAAACCAAATAATAGCAGTAGATTACTAGCAAAAATGAAGTTCTAGTTATTGAAAAAGGCAGCAATGGGAAATTATAATTAAACTAGAGAAATTGAGAAAGAAAAAGGATCTGTGTGGAAAAGGTTGCAATTAAAAAACAGAACAACATCAACAACATCAAAATAAACAAAAAAAACCAACCTAACCAAAAAAAAGAAAACCACAACCAAAAACAAAGCAGTATGTATATGTTATTGAAAATTGTGTGGGCAAGATGTGGTCTTCTGGGGTATGAGATGTTAATCACAGTTCTGATACGACTGGAGGCTGCTGATTTCTCAAACTCCAGCAGGTAGACACCCTAAATCTCTTTTCAGCCCACTTAATAGGCACTTTGAACTTGTAAACTTGCTGAGCAGAAGCTTTCCCAGGAAAGTGATTGTCAGTGGAATCACTGCTGAAGTGGCAATCCACTTACCCAGTGTGCCAAAACTGGTCTCACTCTGCCCCTGAGGGTTAGGGTTGCAAAGCAGCTCAGTCCCCACCCTTAGGCTACTTGGTCGTTTGGTTACCAGCTCCCCCCCGATTCTAGCGCTGCAACACTGAGGGCGGAGCTTGCCAGGGCAGATCGTTCACAATGGCTCCCTGTGACCCACAGCCAAACACTATTAGCTCTGTCTGTCTCAGTGGCTCAGACTGGGGCCCCAGACAATGGCCAAAGTTCTCCACACTCCTGCTCAGCCTCTCCCCAAGGCAGTTCAACCGAGTGCCAAGTCCAAAGACACCAAAATAGTTCACAGGTAAGGCTTTTCTTGTTTGCAGTCTCGCTGCTACTGAACTTACAGTTGCGGGTGGGTTTAGACGGATTGAACACACGCGACCACTTGCCATTTTTCCACTGTTTTAGTCCTCCTCTTGGGGTCCAGAAGTCTCTCACTGACTCCATGTATCCTCACAGGGGTGATGATAGGCAGATCCCACCAGCCAGAGATGCCTGGAGTCCTATCTCCCCAGACTCACGGTGCCCAGATGCAAGGAAGCTGTTACTCGGCGACCATCTTGCTCTGCCTCCAAGATGTGATTCTTGTATGCAGCAAATATCTGGCCTGAGTTTTTGTATCCAGTCAGCCGACCTGTGCCTCTTTAGAGGACAGTTTAAGCCGTTCACATTAATGGAGAATATTGATAAATCTGGTGAAATTTTGGGTATCGAGTTTTTCAAAGGTCCAGTGACATTTTTAATCCTTTTGCCAGTGTGGAAGTTGGAGTTTAATCCAAAGTTTCTGAGTGAGTTTACTTTTGTGGTATAGGATTGTGTTGGTCATTATAGAGGATAAGTCTCAGAATATCGTGAAGAGCTGTTTTGGTTATGGCAAATTTCTTCAACATATCAATGTCATTAGAGTATTTAATTTCTCCATCATAAATGAAACTCAGTTTAGCTTGATACAAGATCCTGGGTTGAAAGTTATTTTGCTAGGAGATTAAAAGTCATTGACCACCCTCTTCTAGCTTGAAAAGTTTCAGCAGAGAGATCTGCAGTCATTCTAATATTCTTCCCTTTGATGGTAATGGCTTTCTTTTGCCTGGCAGCCTTGAGAATCTTCTCCTTCATATTAACTTTATTGAAGTAATTATGATATGCCTGGGGGATGTCTTATTGGGGTTGAGTCATGTTGGGGTTCTGAAGCTGTCCGCTATCTGAATTTCAGAATCTCTAGGCATGTCTGGAAAATTCTCTTTTATAATTTCATGCAGAAGGGCCTCTGTGCCCATCGGGGTCACTTCATAGGTTTCCGGAATTCCAATTATTCGTATATTGACCTTCTTCTAATTATCCTAGAGCTCTCTGAGAGAATGATCCATTTTTGCTCTCCGTTTCTCTTCCTTTTTGAGAATTTGGGAGTGTTCAAAGGCTTTATCTTCGATGTCAGAAATCCTTTCTTCTGCTTGCTCCATTCTGTTGCTGAGGGATTCTACTGTACTTTTCATATCTTTGAGGACTGTAAATTCTTGCTTCAGTGTATCTAAGTCTTTGGTGGTTTTGTCTTTAAATTCATTAAATTCTTGAGACAACTTTTGAATTTCTCCTCGAATTCCTAATTCCACTTTATTAATCTTGTCTGCCATCCAAATTCTGAATTCAATTTCTGACATCCCAGCCAGTTTTTTATGAATGGGATCTTCAATTACATCTGCCATATCGTTCCTTGGGGGGGTTGATGTATTCTGGTTATTCATGTTACCAGAGGTTTTCCGCTGATTGCACCCCATGGTTGTTTTACTCCCTTTGGTTTTTCCCCTGGGGCTTTGTCGAGGGCCAGTACAGTGTTGTAGCCTGAAAACTGGGGCCCTGTCTGATGTGGTGGGGCTAAGTGGTTCTGTCTTGTTTTCAGCTGGTTTCTGTTTGACCATAGTGAAACATTTACTCTGGGTTGAAGTCTCAGCTGTGGAGAAAAACCAGCAATTTATTCACCCTGCCCACCTCCTGGACCAATTGGAGAAGAATAATCAAACCTTCCTATAACCATACACCCAGGGGACCGCCTGAAAAGTCCTCAGTCTATTGGTTCAGTTCAAAAGGTCCAAATTGATTGTCTCAGTTGGCACCTGTCTCGGGTGGGAGAGTTCAAGAGGTCTCTGGGAGCTGCGTCACAGGGGTCTGGTGACTACTCTGGTATCACTCCAGTACTGCGTAGAGTCAGGAGGAGCCACCTAGCTAATAGATCAGTCTGGAAAGGTTGATGCCTCCTTCCCCACCTTGCCCCTTTGTCGGACCCAGTCACTGATATCACTGCAGATGGGTGACCCAGTTGCCTGTAGTGAACAGATACTCTAGGGCTTTGCGCCTGCCTGAATAGCAAGGAAATCTGCCAGGCCTCTGCACTCTGCTGCTATTTAGCAAGAGGAGGTTAGGCCTGACATCCTCCAGCGCTTGATGAAGGTCGGGGGGTGTTCACTCAGGCTCAGTCCCACCCCTGATTGATGTTACTGACAGAACAGAGCAGAACAGAACAGAACAGCACAACTTCGCAGGATTCTCTCTCTGTTCCTGGTAAAATCGCCTGCAGAAGATAAGCTGTTCTGAGTTCCAACCTCTTTGCTGCTGGAGGTTTGTATTCAGTTGCTTCTCTGAGTTGGCCCTGCCATGGAAGCTTCCCAGGTTTGTTAGTAGCCTCAGGCAAATCTTTTACTCACAGGTGGCCTCCTCTGGTTGCCCAGGGCGACAGAAAGTGTGGCTTCAGAATATCAGGAGTGAGCCATTTTGCTGTTAGAAAGAAAAAAAAAAAGGCTCTTGTGTCCCAGAGTCGGCACTGACCAGCTGCAGTTTATGCTCTGTCCACACGCCTGGAGAGATCACCCAAAAATCCGGACTCCTGGGGGACAGGCCTCCAGATTTCAGAGTGAGGGGAAGGAGAGTGCTGGGAGCCCAGAGCTGTAGGTAGCAAGTACACTCAGTTCCACACGGTTTTATGCCTGGCTGCACCACTGCCAGAAGACAGCCACCACTCCGCGTCTGAAGGAACCTCAGCTCTGGAGCAGTTCCCTCAGCCGCCGCTCTGCGTCTGAGGGAACTGCCGCTCTGGAGCGGTTCTCCTCTAGCCAATTGTCCTCTCCTCACTCACGCTCCCCAAAGTCAGCACAGCTCAGTCACTGTCCACACCCCACAGAGAAATCACCCAAGAATCCGGACTCCTGGGGGACAGGCCTCCAGATTTCAGAGTGAGTGGAGGGGTGTGCTGGGAGATCAGGGTTGCAGGCAAAGGATATTTACAGTTTTATACGGTTTTATGCCTAGCAGGAGAACACCATGGCAGCCTAGTAGGGGAGGTAGGTCCAGTTTTTAGGAGGTCTCTCCCATGGAGTGTAGTGGGAGGGCCTTTGATTTCTGCCCGTTTGTTTGTTTGTGGAGCTCTTGAGCCAGTCTCATGGGGGAGGGGGGACTCCCGTCCACTTGGCCATGGGTTTTATACCTTTTGTTTGCATCCTTGTGGTCTCAGCTCACTTCAGCAGGGTTGATGTGTGTTCTTCAGCCTTCTCTCTTTGTGCAGCTTAGATCCACCAGGTTATCTGCTAAATTTTTGTCCCTTAACTCTTTCTGGATGGGAGCCTCTGGGGGAAGCTGGCTTCATTCCGCCATCTTGTCCCCAACCCCTAACCTGTGCCTCTTTAGAGGACAGTTTAAGCCGTTCACATTAATGGAGAATATTCATAAGTCTGTTAAAATTTTGGGTATCAAGTTTTTAGAAAGTCCAGTGGACATTTTTAATCCTTTTGCCACTGTGGAAGTTAGAGTTTGATCAAAAGTATCTGAGTGAGTTTACTTTTGTGGTAGAGGATTGGGCTGGTCATTATGGAGGATATGTCTGAGAATATTGTGAAGAGCTGGTTTGGTTATGGCAAATTTCTTCAACATATGAATGTCATTAAAGTATTTAATTTCTCCATCATAAATGAAACTCAGTTTAGCTGAATACAGCATCCTGGGTTGAAAGTTATTTTGCTTTAGGAGATTAAAAGTCGATGACCATCCTCTTGTGGCTTGAAAAGTTTCAGCAGAGAGATCTGAAGTCATTCCAATATTCGTCCCTTTACTTTGTACGTAATGGATTTCTTACATCTGGCGGCTTTCAGAATTTTCTCCTTCATATTAACTTTAGTGAAGCTAATTATGATATGCCTGGGGGATGTCTTATTTGGATTTAGTCATGCTGGGTTTCTGAAACTGTCTGCTATCTGAATTTCAGAATTTCTAGCCATGTCTGGAAAAGTCTCTTTCATAATTTCATGGAGAAGGTCCTCTGTGCCTTGTGAGGCCACTTCATCACTTTCAGGGATTCCAATAAGGTGGATATTAGCCTTCTTTGAATTATCCCAGAGCTCTCTGAGAGAATGATCCATTTTTGCTCTCCATTTCTCTTCCTCTTTGAGAGTTCGGGAGCATTCAAAGGCTTTGTCTTCAATGTCAGAAATACTTTCTTCTGCTTGCTCCACTCTGTTACTGAGGGAGTCTACTGTATTTTTCAGATATTTGAGGGCTGCAAATTCTTGCTTCAGTGCATCAAAATCTTTGGTGGTTTTGTCGTTAAATTCGTTAAATTCTTGAGACAACTTTTGAATTGCTCCTCGAATTTCTAGTTCCAAATTTTCCTCCATTCTATTAATCTTGTTTGCAATCCAAATTCTGAATTCGATTTCTGACATCTTGGCCAACTGTTTATGAATGGGATCTTCAGTTACATCTTCCATATCTTTCCTTTGGGGGGGTTGATCTATTCTGGTTATTCACGTTACCAGAGTTTTTCCACCGATTCCACCCCATGATTGTTTTACACCATTTGATTTTTCCCTGGAGCTTTGTTGAGGACCCGTACAGTGCTACAGCCTGAGGAACTGGGGACCCATTTGGTGTGGTGGGGCTAAGTGGTTCTGTCTTGTTTTCAGCTGGTCTCTCTCCGACCCCGTTGAAACAGTTACTCGGGGTTGAAGTCTCAGCTGTGGAGAAATATCAGCAATTAAGTCACCTTGTCCCCAACAGGCAACAATTAGAAAAGGAAAATCAAACCTTCCTACCACCACACACCCAGGGCACCACTTGAATAGTCCTCCGGCGATTGGCTCAGTTCAAAAGGTCCCGATCAATTGTCTCAGTCAGTGCCTTTCTCAGGTGGGAGAGTTTAAAAGGTCTCTGGCAACTGGATCGCAGGAGTCTGGTAACAACTCAGATTTGACTTGCTCTGGTGCTTTGTGAAGTCAGGAGGATCCACCCAGAAAATAGATTAGTCTGGGAAGGTTGATGCCTCCTTCCCCACCTTGCACCTCTGTCAGACTCAGTCACTGATAGCCCCACAGGGCTGTGACCCAGCTGCCTCTAGTGAACAAATACTCCAGGGGTTTGCACCTGCCTGAATCACAAGGAAATCTATATCTGCTCAGGCAGGCTGCTGCACTCTGCCTCTATCCAGCAGTGGGAGGTGAGGCCTGATAACCTTGGGCGCTTGATGGAGGCTGGTGTGTGTTCACTCATTTCCAGCCCCAACCCTGATTGATGTTACTGACAGAACAGAATAGAACAACTTTACCAGAATTTGTTTCTGCCCCTGCTAAATTCCGTTGCAGAAGAGAATATGTTTTGAGTTCCCAGAGCCTGTGCCTCAGACCCTGTCTTTGCTCCTGCAGGTTTGTATTCAGTTAGCTGTCAGTTCTAGCCTCCTGCCTTCCTTTGTCTATAGGGTGATGATCCACTGAGGGCTGGGTGCATCTTAGGCTCAGTAAAGTGGTCCTCTGGGTCAGCCCCGCCCTGGGAATTTCCTGGTTCTGCGCATGCATTTTCTAATCCCCGTGCTCCACCCAGGGCAGTACCACCTCAGGAAAACCCTTTAATCACGGGGCCTATGTTTCCATCCCAGATCTGTTCCTCAGTGGTTGCCACCTGAGAAGATGCCTGGCCTCCTCTGGTTGCCCAGGGAGACAGTGGGTGTGGCTTCGGAATATCCGGGAGTGAGCCCTATTGTTGCCAAAATGGCTGCTGCTCTGCACCTCGGGGCACTGCCACTCCAGTGTGGTTCCCTCTCAGCTGACCATCCTCTCCTCACTCCCGTGCTTCAGAATCAGCACTGATCAGCTTCAGTCTAGGCCCTGTCCACACCCCTCGAGATCACCCAAGAAGTCATCTCCAGACCTCAGAGTGAGAGTGAAGGGGAGTGCTGGGAGCTCAGAATTACAGGTAGAGAATATATACAGTTTTATGCCTGGCAGGAGAATGCTGTGGCACCCTAGTAGGGGAGGTAGGTCCAGTTTTTAGAGGGTCTCTCATGTGGAGTGTAGTGGGAGGAACTTTGAACTCTGCTTTTTTGTTTGTGGGGTACTCTGAGCCATTCTTATGGGGGAGGGGACTCCCATCTGCTTGGTGATGGATTTTGTAGTTTTTGTTTGTATCCTTGGGGTTGCAGCTCACCTCAGCAGGGTTGATGTGTGTTCTTCAACCTTTTCTCTTGGTGCAGTGCTAATCCACCAGGTTACTTGCTAAATTTCTGTCCTTTAACTTTCATTCTGGGTGGGAGCCTCTGTGGAAAGCTGGCTTCAGTCCTTATTTTTATTTATTTATTATTAATTTTTTAGAGACAGAGTCTCACTTTTTCATTCTTGGTAGAGTGCTATAGCATCACAGGTCACAGCAACCTCCAGCTCTTGGGCTTAGGAGATTGTCTTGCCTCAGCCTCCCGAGTAGCTGGGACTATAGGTGCCTGCCCCACGCCCAGCTATTTTTTTTTTTGTTGTTGTTGTTGTTGTTGCAGTTTGGCCTGGGCCAGGTTCGAACCCACCACCCTCAGTATATGGGGCCGGCGCCCTACTCACTGAGCCACAGGCGCTGCCCACTGCTGACATTTTAAAAGTTCACCGTGGTTCCTTTAGGAAGAGAACCTTGAAAGGAAAATCACCTTTCTGTTTTCTAACTGAGAAACAGAGGAAGAGCTGTGCTAAAGTTTAGGTGGGCATCTTAATATTGTTTTTGCTGGTTAGATTAAGGCCATGTCCAAAGCCTTTCATGTTCAGTGGAAGGCCATGCCTTCTCTGCCTCCTGCTAAATCAGGCTGAGGTTAGTCAAAAGGCAGTGTGATTAATTATTATAACTTATAACTCCATTTAGCCAGTGCTTGCTGTAGGCTAAGTGCTTTACATCATTACCTTATTTAATCTTTATCACAACTCTTGGGAACATATTATGATTTCCCTTTTATAGAAAAGGAAGTTGAAGCTCAGAGAGTCACACAACTTAATAGGGGGTGGGGTTGGATTTCAAATCCAGGCAAGATGTCGGGTTTCTTGGGATTTGTCCTGAATTTTCCACTGTCTGGCAATGTGACTTAGGAAGAACAATTGTTAAAACTTCCTTGACTCTCTGTATCTCTTTCTTAAAATGAGGGGGTAGGCCAGATGGTCTAGAATGGTTCTGTCCAATGCAGTGGTTACTTATTGCATGTGGCCATTGGGCTCTTGCTGTGGCTGTTCTGAATTAAGAAATGCCCTACGTGTACAAAACACAGTGGATTTCAGAGACCTACTATGGAAGAATTTGAAGTTGCTCACTGGTATTTTTCATATTGATTTAAAGTAAAAGAATAATATTTATGTATCTAAGGAGTTTGATAAAGTATACTGTTAAAATGAATATTACTTGTCTATTTTAACTTGTTAAAATGTAGCTATTAGAAAATTGAAAATTACATGGGTGGTTCAAATTATATTTCTACTGGACAGTGTTTTCCTTTCTGGAGTTTTCTGATGACTTGTCTCTAGAGGTCATGAGTCTTTTTTTTTTTTTTATCGTTTGGGATTCATTGAGGGTACAAAGAAATAGGTTATATACTGATTGTATTTGTTAAATATAGTCCTTCTTGAGGTCATGTGTCTTAAGAATTGAGGTTTCTTTATGGTTCCTTAGGTCTGGAGTTGGTGATGAGAGCAGGAACTGAAGTTGAGGGAAAAGTGCAGATGTAGCCAGAGCTACCCATGAACGTGGCGCAAACTCTGACTATTAGAACCTAAACTGGCCACTCGATTTGGTTACAAATCAACTTGTATTTGATAGCACATTGACTGAATAAGCAGGTAAGAATGCATTTTTCACTTTTCAACAAGTGCAGCCACCATCCTACTCACAGATGAAATTTTTACTAGTAGAATTCCATTCAATCCTATAACAACAACCCTCTCAAAGTAAATTCTATTATGCAGATTTCATAGATGATATAACTGAGACTTAAGAGAAGTTAAGTAACTTGCTTACTACTTAATGATAATTCTCAGTTCAAATATTAATCTGTTGAATTCAAAAATTTGTAGTGATGTATATTAGATAGAATAATACTACCTAATCCAATGTTCTCAGTTTCTTCAGTTGTAATGTGGTGAAAAATAGAGAAAAGGTTCTGCTTTGTGGGTAGGAAAATGGTGCTGGGATGACCTCCAGGAGGCCTCTGATTCTGTTCAGGGATTATTTATCATATCATAGAGCCTCCATAATTTGCCATCTCCCTACTTTGACCAGATGTGTACAACATGTACATATCGATACAGTAGGCCTAGTTCCTTGTGTTGACTATCTCCGTATGTTGATCACTTTGTTATGGTCTCTTGGGTGGTCAACTTACAGAGCTGTACTGTATGTATCTTGGAAGGCTTGGCTGTCATTATCCACCCTTCAGGCAGAAGTGCTCCACTGAGTTCTGCATCCCAGCAGTTAGGAGAAACCATGCTTTCTAGGCCCTTCAGTTGAATATAGACAAGCAATGATGCAAATGGAGATGATTATTAACCTTTTACAAAGCCCTACCAAGCAACTGGTGGAAAACCAGAAAGTTTCTCTTCATTGTCCAATCACTTTCATACATTCAAATTTGGCAAGTTAAATATAGAGTTTTGAATTTCTTTCTAGTATGTGATGCTATATGTTATCAGTCAGGGTCCTATCAGCATAGAAGAACCACTCAATAAATGAGTGGTTAAAAGTGAGAAAGTTAATATAAAGAATCATCAACTGTAATAGAGGACTAGAGCAATAAAGGGTTGACTAGGAATAAGTGAAGAGAACTCTAAGAATGTAGCATAGCAGTTAAAAACAACAGCCATTACACTCAGGGTTGAGATAGAGGCCCAGGGAACAGCCTCTCCTGCTCTTGCCCCACTCAACTAATGGTTGAGATCCAGACATGGTAGGAGAGAGTCTGGACATGGCCCATTGGAGGGACAAGGAGTAGCTGTTTGAATGGAATCTGCTTGAAACTTGCCCTCTGGAACTTACTATACATCAACTCTCTAAGGTGCTAAGGAAAGCAAATCAGAAGGTAGCATTTCTCTGGAGGTCTTATCATGAAGTTATCTGAGGTGAGGGAAACTGCTAGATGTAGAGTACTACTGGCTGCCACATACAACAGGAACCTGGGGCTAGAGAAGCCACCTAATCTCCAGGAGTTGAATGCTGTGGCAGCTGTAGGCACTGAGGGGGTGATGCTTGAAAAGCCACCCATGTTTCAGCAGCTGGCTCTGGAAAAGCTGCCTGTACTCCAGGAACCTGACACTGAAGTAATTGTCCACACTTCAGGATCTGGGAGCTCAGAAAGCCATGTGTGCTGTGAGGACCTGGTACTGGCAAAGCTGCCCATGTTGCAGAAGGCTGCCCAGCCAGAATTACAGAACCAGAATGGAACTCTCCTTCCTACTGCAGTGTTGTTTCATCAGAGCTCTCTACTGACAAAACTTAACATGTGTCTGGCACAGAAAAAATATGTAAAGGGCCCAGATCCCATTTTTGCAGAGCAGGCAGTGAAGGATGAACTAAAAGCTGAGAGGCAATAAATTGATAGTTGGCACACCATAGGACATTTTCCTTTAAACCCTACTACACATAAGCATACTTGGTGGTGGTGGGGTACTTGTGAAAACCTTAATTGTGAGGCTCCACACTCTGGTTCAGTGGATCTAAGGTTAGCCTTGGAATTCCTAGTTTTCACAGGCACCCCAGTCTGCATTCTCAGCCATGTTGCTTCTGGAAAGCTTCTGGAACCCTCTGGATGTAGAAGACAAATCTCCAAACTGCTACCATTAGTTTTAATGGGGAATATTGCAAAATTCTCCTAAATGGTGTCCCCAATTTCCTTATTCCTGTGTAATATATTTACCACACAGCAGCCAAGTGGTCCTATTAAAATATAAGTTAGAATACATTACTTAGCTGCTTCAAATCCTCTGGTGCCATATCATTAGAGAAAAAGCTCAAGTCTTGTTATTAAATTTTAAGCCTCTTTAATTTTGTGAAGGCAAAAAGTGGAAACCAAATAAACACATGTACATGTATAGAGAAAATAAAAAAAAATAAGAAAAAGCTCAAGTCTTTACAGGAGCCTGAATGACTTAAGCCTCTACTACCTCTCTCAAGTCCTTTTCCTGTGGTTCATTCTACCTGGGCTACCCTCACCTTCTTGGTGTACCTTGAACAAGCCAGGCTCACTCCAGCCCCAGGAAGTGTGCTATTGCAGTTCTTTCTTCAAGGTGAGATTTCCTCCTAGATTTCTGCAAATCTCACACCCCCACTGGTCTTTATCTGAAGATTACCTTCTCAATGAACTCTTCACTGACCACCCCATTTAAAATCGCAGCCTACTTCTCCTTGCCTTGCTCTCAGGGTACTGCTATCTTCCTTCCCTGATGGATTTTTCTCCATAGCACTTCTCAACTTATATGTTCCACTTATTTATTTTGTTTGCTTTTAGTCTTGTCCCATTGCAATGTAAACTGCACAGTAAAAATAATTTTTGTTCACTGCCATACTCTCTGGGGTCTTGAACAGAGCCTGGAACAATAGGGACTCAATGAATATTTGTTGAGTGAACGAATGCAGCCTATACTTTGAGAAACTTCTCTCCAGAATATACAGACTGTGAGGCTATTGTATTAATGAGCCTACAACAGTTTTCCCACACTTTAAAATTTTCACATATGTATGCAAACACTAACAAGGATCTTCTAAAGGAGCTGCGCCTTGTGAAAATAGAGTCTTCTAGAGCAGCATAAGTGCAATGGATGAAGAGAACACTCTTCTGCCTCTGCAAAAGTGTGAGAAAGTAGCCCAGCTCATTGGAAGAACATGTAGAAAGAGAAAGTTGCAAATATTCACAAGGACTATTTTTGATCTAAGTCTGCATTCTTAGCCATGCTGCTTCTGGAAACCTCTGGATTTAGAAGACAAGTCTCCAGATACAAGTACAGCAGGTCCTTTTATCTTCTTCCCAGAGCCAACTTTGCTTGTTCTTGGAGGAAGGAAGCATGCTTGAGAGTGGCACTTCCTTCAGGATCTGGAAATGGGCCTCCATTCCCATCCCAATCCAATACCTCTCCGGCCTGGTCCTAACGCTGAAGGACTAAGTGAATTCTAAGCGTGGCCTTGCAGAGTGAGTCATATCCCCATTTCGTGTGATTTGGACCTCATTTAGCCAAGGACATTTAAGAATTTCTAAATGAATTATTTAAGGAAAGAGCAAAGAGAGACTGAGAGGTAGGTCTTGAGATTTGGGTTGGATTTTGCAGAATAGGGAAGAAAAAAAAGCTGTGGCGTATCATGTATATATGTTTATATGTGCTATTGGAAAGCCAGAAGTCTAGACAAGTCTTCAGTCCTATTTTTGAGGTAAAATTTGACAGACAAAGACCACCTTTTGATTGTTAGAAGATGGGGGAAGGAGAAATGACACAATTAGAGTTAATTTACATTTACTGGGGTTACTAGGTCTATTTGGGGAGTCCAGGCAATGCTGCGGTGGCCACTTCATATTGAGACTTGCTGACAGTATCAGCCACATATATGTTATAATGTTCTGCTGTTGAGATGACTCCTCTCCTAGGAATTCTAGCCTGACAATATCCTGCCTTGTAAGTTCACGAAGAGCTGGAAAATGTATTTCCTCGTCTAAGAGTTGTTACCTCACCTATTCTTTGGAAGGTGTGTTGAGTCTTGAGGAGTTCAAATAAGAAACTCCCCACCAATCAAAATGAACTTTAAAAAAAGTATCATAGTATTTCTAATCACTTATTATTTGTAGGGTGGTAATGAGAGATTTGTCTGTCACATAAAAACGAAATTAGAACAGGAAGGAAGAACAGTTTAATGAGGCAAATGTGCTTTCCACATTGCCCAACTCAATGGCCGTTTCTCAGTCGATCTTGTATTCTGCCAGCAGCATTTGACCAGGCTGAACACTTCCTTCAACTTGAAATCCTTTCTTCACCTGGCCTGAACACGGTTATCTTCTGATTATTCATTTTCCTCAGTGGCTGTTCCTTCCCCATCTCCTTTGCTGTGTCCTCTTCAGAAGGTAGGGATTTAGTAAAGACCTTATCTCTGCTGCAGCTAATCCCTACCAAGATAATTTCATCCAGGGTCATGGTTTCAAATACCATCTTCCAAGAACTTTCAAATTCACATCTCAAAGCTTGGCTATTTCCTGAACTCATATAATAGCCAGTTTTTTACTCAATCTACTTTGATGTCAGGTAGATATCTCAAACCTAACATTTCTCGAAATATGCCCCTGATTTCTACTCCCGTCAAAAACCTTTTCCTGTGGTTTTCCCATCTCAGTGAATGATAAGCCCCCTCGTTCCAGCTGCTTGAGGCTATGTGGCTTGGAGTTATCACTGGCCCTTTCTATCACACCTAATATCTGACCCATCAGCAAATCTTGTTAGTCCTACCTTCAAATCAATCTGGAGTCTGGCCACTGCTCACCACTCCCACTGGCCAGATCCTCACCTCAATCTGGAGTCTGGCTGCTGCTCACCACTCCCAGTGCCCAGATCCTCACCGGCATTCTTTCTCTTTTAGGTCATTGTTTAGTTCTCAGTTGCTCATTCTGCTACCATGTCTGTCTCCTGAATAAGGATATGGTCTCAGGACAGTCTCAAGCCACTTTCCAGTGGCTTTCTGTCTCACTCAGCTTAAGAGCCAGAGCTGTGCAGAGGCCCTGAAGGCCTGTGTGATCTGTTCTTGCTCCCAACTCTCTACTGTCATCTGATGCTCTCACCTTATTCCCACCACACTGGGCCCTTGGCTTCCCCTAGACACAACAGTCCCATTCCCAGCTCAAGGCCTTTGCCTCCTCTACACATTCTTTCCTGGAAAGCTCTTTTCCCAAATGACTTCATGGCTTTCTTCCTCATTCTTTTGAGTCTCTGCTTAAATTTCACCTTACCTGTAGGGTGCTCCCTGACCACCCTAAAAAAATAGCCATCTGTTTTTGCCAGGTTTGGCTGCACACGGGGTGAGTCATTGCAAATAATAACACAACCATCCCATGTGAATTGTCCCTTTCCCATCTCTTTGTGTTTCCCCCATTCTCACTCTGCTCAGTTTCCTCCACTTGCTGGTTTGTCTCACTCTGCAACATGATTTATATTTACTTGCTTATTTATTATCAGTATCCGTATGCTGAAGTATAAGCTCTCCAATGCAAAGGAACTTTGTTGACTATGTTCACGGCTGTGTTCTAGTTGCCCAGAATATCACCTGGCACCAAGAAAGTGTTTAATGAATATGTATTCAACTAATGAATATATAAATAGAAAGCAGTTAATGGTAAATTTGGATGTGCAGAAAGCATGGTGCTGTGAATTTAGGAGGTGGAAATGGAAATAGATGCCTTTAAGAGAATAAGTTCATGAGGGCAGTGACAGTGACTCTCTCCTTAGAGAACTTGCAGCTTGGTGGTTAAGTGTTGCAAGTCCACAGTCAGTTTGGACCCATGTTTAACTGGCTTGGCCACTTCTCAGCTGTTTGTCTTTGGACAAGATAGTTAACCTTGATAAATCTTGGTTTTTCTCTGCTATAAATATTATTATTCTCAGGAATAACAATTGAACCTACTTTGAGATTATTATGAAGAAAAACGTGTTAAAATTGTTTAACGTGGTATCTGGACATAGTAAGTGCTCAGTAAACATTGCAATCTTTAGTTTTGTTGTAAAAAATAAAACATTGCCTGGATGTACCCTAAAACATCAACAATGGCTAACTTGAAGTTTGGGATTATGGATGATTTTTATTTTCTTCTTCTGGTTTCTATTTTATCCTTTTTTTTTGAAATGTTCAAGGACTATTTACTACATGAAAACAAATGACAATTATTGCTTTTTAAAAAAGAATTATATCAGTGCAACTGTGTTTTGCTTGGTTTGGGTCAAGTAGACCACTTTGAATGGATCTGATGGTCTCCTCAGGTTCCTATCAGCCTTTTTACTCTGCTAATTCCAAACCAAATGGGGGCGTGTAAGAGCCAGTGCTCTGAGGACATGAGCATCAAGCTCATAAAACTAAAGAGGTCCTCATGCTAAAGTGAGTGGCTTTTGAGTCTACAATTCCATTTCATGGCTTGGGATGAATTTAACTTTAGGGACCCCAAGCTTGGAAGAAAGAAAACACAAATCCATTCCATGCTGGTTCTAGCATGAAAAGGTTTCATAAGGAGGCAAAGTCTGAAAATGGGCTCTTTAGAAAAGCTGGATTCAGATGTGTCCCAGCTAGTGAGATGTTCTGGGCTAATTGTGTCCCGCCCAAAGATAATGTTGCCCTTCTAACCCCCAGTACCTTAAAATGTGCCCTTACTTGGAAACAGGGTCTTTGCAGATGTAATCAAGTTAGGACGGGGCTTTTAGGATGGGTCCTAATCCAGTGGGCCTGGTACCCTTCTTTTTTATTTTTATTTTTTTTTTTTGTTAAATCATAGCTGTGTACATTAGTGCAATCGCCTGTACCCATTCTAAGATGCACCGTAGATGTAGCCCCACCCATTACCCTCCCTCGACCAAAACCTCCCCCCTCCCTTCCCCTTCCTTGGCCCTTTCCCCATAGTCTTGTGCTATAGTTGGGTTATAGTCTTCATGTGAAAGCTATAATTTAGCTTCATGGTAGGGCTGAGTACATTGGGTACTTTTTCTTCCATTCCTGAGATACTTTGCTAAGAAGAATATGTTCCAGCCCCATCCATGTAAACATGAAAGAGGTAAAGTCTCCATCTTTTTTAAGGTTGCATAGTATTCTATGGTATACATGTACCACAATTTGCTAGTCCATTCGTGGGTCGACGGGCACTTGGGCTTAAAGGGCCTGGTACCCTTCTAAGAGGAGCCGAGGCAGACGCAGAGAGAAGAGGCCATGTGGGGAGAGGGAGGGCTCAGAGCGACCCCGCTGTAGGTCAAGGAGCACTAAGGACGTGTAAAACCCATAAGGCAGGAGAGAGGCAAGGAAGGGGTCTCCCCTGCAAGCTTCAGAGAGAGCCTGGCCCTGCTGATGTCTTGATTTCAGATGTCTGGACTCCTGACCTGTGAGACAATAAAGTTCTGTTGTTTTAAGCTAAAGGAAGAATGAAAGAAGGAAAGAAAAAAAGGAAGGAAGGGAAGGAGGGAGGGACAGAGGAATGAAGGAAGGAAAGAGACAAATGTGTCCCAGCTAAAGATTAGTGCTGTGCTGTCCAATAGACATGGAACATGGGCCCTCCTATGTAATTTTTTTTTTTTTTTAGACAGAGTCTTACTGTGTCACCCTTGGTAGAGTGCTGTGGCATCACAGCTCGCAGCAACCTCAAACTCTTGGGCTTAAGTGATTCTCTTGCCTCAGTCTCCTAAGGAGCTGGACAACAGGCGCCTGGCTATTTTTTTGTTTGTTTGTTGTAATTTCTGTTGTTTAGCTGGCCTGGGCTGGTTTCAAACCTGCCAGCCTTGGTGTATGTGGCCGGCACTGTAAGATAAAGAGAAGGACATAAAGAGAAGGACACCACTGTGCTATGGGCGCTGAGCTGGCCCCAGGTAATTCAAAATTTTCTACTTTGCCACATTTAAAAAGGGGGGGGGAGCAGATGAAATTAATTTTAATAATAATGTATTTTCTTTAACCCTGTATATCCAAAATATTATGTCAGCCTATATTCATGCAAACATCATTAGTGAAATCCTTTACATAACTCAGTGGTGTTTTATGTGTAATTCAATTCAGTCTGGTTGCCTTTCTGGGGCCCAGAAGCCACCTATACTGGACAGCAGTACAGCTGTGGACCAGGCAGGTGTCCCTCCAGGAATGGAGACTCCCAAGAGGAAGCCAAAGTCTTCTCTTTTTCCTCTTCTATCTTATCACTCTCTCTTCTCAAAGGGCCTCAGATGTGTCTGGTCATTTCCTGCCAGGGTCATTCTCTGATGCTGCCAACCTTTCCCAGAAAAGAAGTGGTTCCTGGAAGAGACAGGGCCTATTGAGAAACTCAGAGGGTCAGGAAGTGAGCCATTCTGAGGACACTCTCGTGTCATCCTGTGCTGTTAGAGTCTCTGAGGATACTTTGTGTAGGCAGCGGAGAGCTGGTGGCCAACACAGGTGGATTGAGAAAACTCTGAGGTCAGCAGAAAGCGGGGGCAGAGCTCAGCTTACAGCAGGGGCTGTGGTATGGCTACCTGGCCGAGCAGGTGACCTTCACGGCTCCTCCTTCCCTCCCCAGCCTAACCTCCACCCTTCACACGTGAGGCAGCCTGTGTGCTCCTTCTCCCAACTAAAGGGAATTCAAGATAATGAAACATGTTTATGTTGCCTGGGGGTAGGGGGGCTCAACTAGTACATTTGTCAGCACCGGAGCTGGAGTTTAACCGTGACCAGCTACTTCATTTGTCACAGGGGTATATTTATCTGTGTTTGGGAGATTTAATTTTTTCTCAACGAAGAACTGTATAAATAGGTCTAATGAGCCTTGAGGGCTCTCATTTGCTTTCACAGTTTCTAGCAAGCTGGGAAATCTCAGGGCGCACTTGCCCTCCTGGGCTCTGCGCCTCCCACCAGGCCGGCACCGCCTTCACTCTGAGGGCGCTGGGCCCTGGGGAGGGAGGGTTTTCTCATTCAGAGGCTCACATTTGGGAATGTTTAGTTAAGATGATTTTTTTTCTTTATACTTATGATAATCTGCATAATCTTTTGTTTGTATAGCTGGCAAAGTGCTCTCCAGATAAAGAGAAGGACATAGTTAAAATATATGAATAGAAGAGTAAGATTAGCTGGGAACATCAGCTGGCTGGGAAGGAGATCTGCCCCGCCAGCAAGCCAGCTTCAGCTCCTGCCTCCCCCAGATTCTCCTTCCTTTATTAGGTGAGTTTCCATCTAAGGAAGGGCCAGTGTGGGTTCCAGCAGTGTGTGTGTGTCAGAGGGGCCGAGGGCAGGGAAAGGAGGACAGACCCAGAAAGAGCCGGCTGTGGTGCAGAGACTGGGGGAAGGAGAGGATGGGTTGGGGGGAGGGAAAAGAGGGAGAGAAGATTTTTAAGAAATAAGGAAAATAGGGACTTAACGAGAAAGGGAGAAGAGTGACAGAAGACAGAGGGAGGGGACAGTGAGGGTGAACAGGGAGTACCCTAGATGTTGTTGCTGGAAAATGCCCCAGAGTCTCGCTTTTTAATCTGAGGCTGGGGAAACCTTGAGAGTGGTCAAGTGACTTGCCCGTGGCCACACGTGGTTACTGGCCCAATCGGGTTCTCACTTATGGCTCTGTCCTCCTGGGGACCCAGGAGCAGTAAAGACAGACCTACGCAGGGGGCTGCGGTGGGACTTTGTGGGTTCTCATTTCGAGTAGTGTGTCCAGATGGTTGATCTCGGGTAAAGGACCTTTCCCCCAGGCCCCAGCCCCCTGCCACCCACCAGTCACTGAGCTGCCAGCACTGCTTTGGCCACTTCTTTGGAACAAGTGTTCTCTATTCTGGTCTAAGTTTTCACATCACCTGGGTAAGTTCAGCAAAGCAGAAACCCTACTCCACATTTGCCAGGCATTAAAAACACCCAACAACTCAGCACACTTCCATGCTGCCTCCTTTGCAGTGTCCAAGTTCATTTCTTAGGCTCTTCATGTTAGTAGAACACACTCGGAGGATTTCACTACACACCACACACACACACACACACCCACACACACACACTAGTGGAGCTAGTGTGCTGCAGGCTCTACTCCCAGCTCCGGCAGGAGTTTGCTAGTCCTTCTACTCCCTGCCTTAGTTTTCTCTCCTGAGGAATAGGCAAGTTGACCTGCTGACCTCTCACCCCTGAGGCCCCTTTGGCTTCCATGTCCAGGGACTGCAGAGGCAGAATGGTTTTGGGGAAAGAGCTCAGGCTGATTTACTAGCTGTCTAACTAAACCTATTTATTTTTCTTGAGACAGAGTTTCCCTCTGTTGCCCAGGCTAAAGTGCTGTGGCCTCAGACCTCACAGCAATCTCAAACTCTTAGGTTCAAGTGATCCTCTTGCCTCAGTCTCCCGAGTAGCTGGGACTACAGGTGTGCACCACCTTGCCCAGCTAATTTTTCTAATTTTAATAGAGATGGGGGTCTCCCTTTTGTTCAGACTAGTCTCTAACTCCTGAGCTCAAGCAATCCTCCCACCTCAGCCTCCCAGGGTACTAGGATTATAGGAATGAGCCATTATACCCAGCCATAATTAGACCATTTTAAAACTCTTTGTGGCCCCACTATCCCCACTGGTGAAAAATAAATGGGGCTTATAATTTCTACCTCAGAGAATTTTAAAGTTGAGATAATTTGTATAAGGGAAGTAGGCGGCAGGGCCTTGGTATAATATAGTGGTGATTGGTCTTTTTCATTTTTCTTGTTTGCTTATTGTCTGTATCTTTAATACTGTGAGTTTTAGGCTAAGGCGGCTCCTACTAGTTTGCCAAAGCTGACTGTGATCTTTTCTTTCCAACTTTGCATTCAGTCCTGTCTGCTTAGCAGCCTGAAATTGGATGTGGTGGGAGCATGTATACCATGGAAATTGGCAAATGTTGTAAATCAAGGTTCTTTTTTTTTTTCCTCCCTGAAAAGTTGGTTTTTAAACATTACCAGCATTCCACTGGGCCTGACCTTCCTGCCTTATTTATGTTTAATTTGATTTCTCTGAATTTTAAACATATATTCATTCATGTAGCAACTACTTATTTTGAGCTTACTTTGTAGAAGTAGTATCAATAGAGTTGCCAGATAAAATACAGGATGCTCAGTAAACTTTAATTTCAGATAAATAATGAATAATGTCTTGGTATATCTTGGAATATACAATGCAATATTTTGGATGCAGTCATACAAAAAAAATTTGTCTGAAATTGAAATTTGCCCAGGGTGTCCTGTGATTTTACTTGCTAAATCTGTCCACCTTAGCTATGAAGAATCTAGGTTTAGGAGGTACAGTTCCTTCAAGATACTTATAATTTCGTGGAGAATGTGACCTTATGACATTTGAAACCAGGAGGTAAAGTGGGGGTATTTTATGCCATGATCCTCTTCCACATCATCATTGCTAATGTTTATTGAGCAACTATTATATGCTGGGCACTGTTCTAATTTCTGGAGATTCAGCAGTCAACAAAACTCAGAATCACTCTTCCCCACAGTGCTTCTCCCTGATTTCGAGGAGAGAGACAGTATATTAGATAAAAACGTAAAAGTTGTAGGATGCTAGATAGTGGTAAGTACTATGAAAGGGAACAAGCCTTTCTAGAAAAGAGTGTTCTAGGCGAGGAAGCAGCAGTGCAAAGGCCCTGTGCTAGGCACTGGCTGGATTCTGGGAGCCCTGCTGGATGCTTCCCTTACACCAGCCCACTTAGTTCTCCCGGAAGCCCTGTGTGGTAGGTATCATCCTCACTCCCTTTCTGCATGAGTAAGCTGACGATCTGGGAGGTGAAATCTCATGCACAGGTCACACAGTACTCTAGGATAGAGTCTGCTGTCTCACCCAATGCTAGCTCTCAATTGCCCGGCATTTTATTTCCTGCCGAGACCAGTTTTAAAAGAGACCCTTCCGCATCCTCTCTCCTCTCAATTTGCTCTGGTTCTGGGGAGGGCCCTCGATGAGCCTGCATGTGCTGGGCCTTCCCTCCACTGTGGACCCAGAAAGCCTGGCGGCCAGGGGCTGTGGAGCTGCTCTCCTAGACAGTGGGGGACTGGCAGTAACCCTGAGGTCCCACAGACCCCGACCTTGCACCTAAAAAGGACACATTGTTTTCAAACACAGCTTCCTATTCCTGCCAGATAAACCACCACATTAACAATGCGTCCAGGTTGTAAAATGTTGGCCCGGGTTTCGTTTTTAGCAGCGAACTTTTTTGTCAACAGATTGGCATTTTCCTCTCCATTCACAAGGGCCCGGCTCTCCTTTCAGGCCTGGCCACCGGCCTCTGAGTACCCAGAGACACACACACACTTAGGCTCGGTTCAGCCTTGCAGCGTTGATAACAGTGTTATTATTAGACGTGGCCTCTGGAATCCCAGAGTTCATTCCCAAACAACAGCTCTTCTGGGTGAAATGAAAGAGCAGCTCCAGTTATCTCCCTGGCTGCTCGGATCCATTACCTCCAGGGCCTGTGAATGCCCACAGCCCCTGAGAGCTGTCCCTGGAGCCCAGACAAGCCATCTGGCCCTGATCACACCAGCCCCACCTCTCATCTCCCTCCCAGGGACACCCCATCAGCCCCAGACCTGACATTGGGTTGATTTGCCCTGGGCCTGCCGATTCCTTGACACCTTACTTCTGTCCTTTGCCACTTTCTCATGTCTCCCCTGTCCTGTTCCCCACCTTTCAAACCATCTCAGAACTCATCACATCCAGGGTGCCCTCTGCACTGCAGATGGCCTAGAGCCCCGACTTGGCAAAAATTTACTGCCTCCTGTTTGTCAGTTTCTTTCTAAGATGCTTTAAGATTCCTGTACATTTTTATCACAAAATAAGTGCCCTCAGGTATTTTTATGTGTCTTCCCAGCTAGATGGTAAACAGGGAATCTCCTGATGCCCATGGTGCCTAATAACCGAGTATGAGGTCCTTGAGGGCAGAAAAAGTGTCTCTTTCTCCCCCATTGCAGTCCAGTGCATGGAGTATGCCAATCTTAAGTGTATGGTTCCATGTACATACCGTACATTAAAAGGGGTGTGTGTGTTAATTACTCCCTGGTCAAGATTCAGAATGTTTCCAGCTTCCTCCAGCTTGTTCCAGTGAATTCTACCCTGCCCCCTGTGAGAACTGCTGTTTTGATTTCTATGAAATGTCTTAAATGTCTTTTCATCCTGCATAGCAAATGCTCGATAAACATATTTTTTTAATGAAGATATGTCACACTTTGTACCCTGTGGGCACTGTGCAGCACCACGTTCGGTTGACTTGCCGAGGTCTGCTCTTGTCTCTTAAAGAGTTAACCATGCCAGCCTGGGGTTGTATTTCAGTAGCTTTGCTCCGTGCTGGATTTATACACAGTGGAGACCGAGTTAAGGGCAGGGCTGTTCTGTATATCAGTATGCCCACTGAGCCAAGGAGACCCATTTATTTTTAATTGAATTAAATTGCTCACAAAATGAAAGCAGCATACTTTCATTAATATTTAATTACATACAGTGTTAAACAATGATCACAAAGAAAACTTTGCAGTCTTTTTTGGTCTTCGCTTTTTTTTTTATTACTTTGTTAAACAAGATACTCTTATTAGCTGTTTTATGCTTGGAATTTTAAGGGCCCTGCTCTTATACCACTTGAGAAGTGTTTAATTGGCAGGACTCCGCTGAGTGAGGTGGCAGGTTGGCTGTGATGCTGGCCACAGACATTGTGTGTGTGTGTGTTTGTACACATATATATGCATTAGCTTCCATCACTAGGCTATAGCGACATAGTAGTGGGAATAATCAGGGCTTTTAGCAAAGAAATTATACACTCTGGATATCTTGAGGTCAACCAGCCATGTCTACTCCTCCAAAAAATTCCGTAAATGCTGAGAAAAGACATTCTTCTTTGTAAGAGGTCATCCCCAAAGAAAAAGCTGTACTTGGGATGACAGCTTATTTCTGTATTTTATCAGATTGTTTTCACATCATAAAGGAGCAATTCTCAAACTTTACAATATCTAAAAATTCTCTGAGGTGGTTGTTAAAATACAGATTACTGGGTCATACAGCCAGAAATTTTAATTCAATAGGGACCAGAAGATTTGCTTTTCCACACATGTCCAATATGCTGATTTTGATCCAGGAGGTTGGAAGGCCACACTTTGAAAATCACCACTGTGAAAAATACTCCATAGAACACAATGGAAGAGATCATCTAGTCTTATTTTTAGCAGTGGAACTGGTTTTCAAACTAAATCTTATTTAGAACCCCAATAGATAAAACAAATGAAAGGGTTATTACTGTAAATAAAATGATGGTGGGGCCCTGATCGCCCCAGCTTCTTCCTCTCTGCCCTGGTCTCCCCTTAGCCTCTTCCTGGGGGCCAGAGTCACAGAGCTAAATCGCTTGGAAGCACAGCCTGAGAACTCCTGACTCAGTCTTATTAGTTTATACACAATGGCTGTTTTGACTAGTTAGGTAAATTTCTAATGCCACGTAAGAATTGTCTAAGAGGTGTCTAAAGATAAGATAGCTTCCTGGAAAACTAGTCAGAAGAAAGGACTTAGCAGTCACTGGTCACAGCTTAGTCGGATATTCCTTCATTGATTCACTTATTCATTCAACAGAAATGTACTGAATGACCACAATGTGGTGGAGATCTGTGTAGGCACTGGGGCTATAGCAGCAGTGAACAAGACAAAGTCATTGTCCTCTCAGAACTTGTGTGCTCGCAGTGGGACAGAGATAGGAGATAAGAAAGGAATACAAGTTAGGGAGGATGTGACAGAGTCAGAGCTGTGTGTTTGTCAGGGAAGGTCTCCCAGAAGAGGTGATCTATGAGCTGAAACCTGAATGAGAAGGGGGAGGCCCCATGCGAAGACCCAAGGGGAGGAGATTTGTGCCAAACAACCAGAACTCTGAGAGAGGAATGGAGAAAAGAGAGGAGGCAGTATAACGGCAGCCTAGCAGGCAGATGGTGGGAGAGAGGCCGGCAAAAGCTGGGTCAGACTCCAAGGCCGGGGGTCGGGCTGGCGCAAAGCGATCTAACTTCAGGTATGTCATTGGGTTGGTGACTATGGCAGGCTGTATTTTCTAAAGGTGAATGCAATAATATCTCCCATTTCTCACTTTCTTCTGCAGTGTGACTTTTGCCACTTTCACATCAAAAGAGGAGACTTTATTCCTCGATCCTCTTGAATCTAAATGGGATCTGTAATTACTTTGACTGACAGAATACCACAGAAGTATATGTGTCCATTTCAGGCACAGCCCTTAACTGGCCTGGCAGTCAGGATCTATCTCCTGCTTCTTGGACATTCATTCTTGGAATTCTCCATCCTATAACCCAGCCACCATCCCGTGGGAAGACCTAGCCACACGCAGGACTATGTGTGGGTTCCCTGATTCACAGTGCTAACTGCACGGTCAGCATCAAGTGTCATCCAGCAGTAGAGGTCATTTTGGATGTGCAGCCCCACTGAGCCACCAGATGGCTGCAGCCCCACCGTCACCCGACAGCAAGGTGGGGAGAGACCCTAAGCAAGAACCACCCAGCAGAGCCCAGTCAGCCCTAAGAACCAGGAGAAGTAGTAACGAATCATAGGTTTACCCCATTATATTTTGGGGTGGGTGCTTATTCAAGAATATATATCCAGACCAACTGCTATTCAAACTGAGATATCCTGATAACATGAGTCTGAGCTGCTAGAACAGTTCTCTCCCCACCCCCCATTTTATGTTTCCTTAAACATCTTAGTGGAAAAGTTCTGAGCCATTAAGAAGCTAAGAAGGGCTTTTAAGACAACTCACTTTTAAAACCTCCAGTCATTTTCACTTTGGTGTGAGTAACTCCTTGCCCTCATAATTTTAGTAATTTTAGTGTTCCAAAAATGCTTCTTTTCTTTGGTTATATGCTCTTCTTTTTCTGGGAGCTTAATCATCACAGAGAAATGAGATACTGAGTTTAGAAAATCCTCCCCCCCAAATAATTTTTCTTGGGCAGAGGAGATTACTTTGGATTAGTTATATACCTAGGCTTTAGGAAGAAAGCATTGGGCTTTGGTTTCAGAAAAAGAAGAGGCTGATCTTCTGTTCTAACATTTCCTGATTGTTTAATTTGAGTCAGATAAGTTAAACTTTCTGAACCTCTTTCCTCATCTATAAATTAGGAGGATGATACCAAATAGTGGTGAAACAAAGGCTAAACAATATTTTTGCAAAGTGGTGCACAAAAGCCACTTGAAGCATGTTATTCCCATCCTGTTCTCCATTCCTCTCTGGTTTTTCCTCTTCTCCATCCTTGCCTTCTCTATCCATTTCTGAGGGGACACAGCAGGGTTTTGGAGTACAAAAAAGGGAGCTGGGCCAATGAGAAACCCGCAGATAGAACCTGAGTCTGATGAGCTTGACATTTGGCTTAGTCATAGGGGTTGGAAGGAGAGGGACGGTTCCTCTCAAAAGTCCTTGGAGGCTTGCATTTCTTCCTTTGCTGGATGATTCATGATCTTAGCTATTTCAGGTTATTGTTAATTAGCCTTTTAGTTTACAAAACACTGTCACATACCTTATTGCATTTGTTCTTTACAATAACCACAGGGTAGTTATTATTTTCTTTATTTTACAGATTAGCCAAGTGATGCTCACAATGGTGAAGAAACAGCTCACAGACAGGAAAAGGCAAAGTCTTCCTTGAACTCAGATGGTCTTGCTCTGCTGGTAATGCCGTTTCCACTGTGCTGTCCTCTGAAAAGAACTGTCAGTTGGTAACACAACAATGGTTCACTCATCAACAGATCTGTTGTATGAACTTTTTTTTTTTTTGCAGTTTTTGGCTGGGGCTGGGTTTGAACCCGTCACCTCTGGCATATGTTGCCAGCGTCCTACTCCTTTGAGCCACAGGTGCCCCCCTGTATGAACTTCTTAAAAGGTACTTCTGGGAATAGAAAAATAAGTAAAAATCTTAGTCCCTGTTTTTGGAATTCTGACATTAGGATAGAAATCAGGATAGAGTTTTCTGACTAGCCCCTTCTATCTTTCTAGCTCTTTCCCATAAGTACTCTGACCCCAGCAATTTCAGTTTCCCCACCAGTATGTATATCCCTTGATACTACCACCATTTTATTGTCATAACACTGACTTATGTCCTTGTTTCTCTTCTTCCCTGGTTGAGATTTTAAGGTCCATCATTAGAGTAATTTCCTTATGTAATATTCTAACTCTCATCTTGAATCTTCTCTCCTCATCTGACTTGTCTGGCAAAACCCCAGTCCTGGTTAAATTTAACTCTTAATCTATACAGTACCTGCACCTTCCCAGCTGAACACAGCTGGAGAAAGGTAAACCCTATGGAGAATGACCTCAGTTTAAATTCAGATGGCTAACTTTTTGTTTGCTCTCAGTGTTGGTTGCCAGTTCTGCTATAATCCCCTAGTCCATTCACTTTCTGAAGGAGACAACTATTTCACCCTCTTTCATCTTTCCTTAAATAGTCAATACCTCCACTCCTATTGTTCCCAGAAGGGGAAATTTCACAAACTTTACAACCACATCTACCTTCCTTTCCGCTTTTGTGTGGTGGGCTCCACCGTTGATGTTCAGGTCCCCAGATGAGGCAACGCCATTCACGTTTGATGCTTGGGTCTACAAGCAGCCTTGAGTCTTGCTACTCAGGATGGCACTCTGCATTGTCCATTTCTTCCATTCTACTGCATCAAACCTGTTAGCATAGGACCATTGCTCTCTTTCCTGTCTTATTAGAACTCATCTAATCTTTCTCAGCACACTGATGACTCCCTGTAATAGACTAAAATTTGTCCCTTCTGCCATCCAAATGTATATGTTCAAGCCCTAACTCCCAAAGTGACTGTTTTTGGAGACAGGGTCTTTTAAAAGATGATTAAGGTAAAATGAGGATGTTAGAGTGACCTCTAATCCACCTATATAAGGGTGTCCTTATAGTAGGAGGTAATTTGGACACACAAAGAGAACCAGGGATGTGTGTGCACAGAGACGTGACCACGTGAGGGCACAGTGAGACAGCAGGCAGCTTGCTAGCCTCAAGAGAAACCAAATCTGCTACCATCTTGGTCTTGGACTTTTAGCCTCCAAAACTGTGAGAAAACATTTTTTTGGTGTTAATGTTGCATAGTTGGTAGTATTTTGTTAGAGTATTCCAAGCAAAGTAACACATTTTCAAATATATATTTCTAGCCCAGAACTCGTCCTAGAATGCTTATAATCCAACTGCTTACCTGACATTTCCATTTGAAAATAGGAATCTAAAGGTTAAAACAACCCTCTCCTACCCCAAAACCTATTTCTTTAGCAATCTTTCTCATTTTAGTAAATGACTACTCCAAACTTCTAAGACTGAATTTTTGGGGTTGGGCTGGGTGTGGTGGCTTACACCTGTAATCCTAGCACTCTGGGAGGTCAAGATGGGTGGATTGCTTGAGCTCAAAAGTGCAAGACCAGCCTGAGCAAGAGACCCCATCTCTACTAAAATTAGAAGAATTAGTTGGGATTTGTGGTGGGTACCTGTAGTTCCAGCTATTTGGGAGGCTGAGGTAAGAGGATCACTTGAGCCTAGAAGCTTGAGGTTGCTGTTAACTATAACTCCATGGCATTTAAGCTTGGGCAACAGAGTGAGTGAGACTTTTTTCTGAGTCACCCACCCATGACTCCTCTTTCTCTGCCCCAACATGTTCCATTGAATTCATAAGCACATATTTTCAGTTCATCTTCTCCTGTTTACTTTTCTCCACATACCTAATTTTCTATATATTTTCCTTATTTATTTCTTCATTGTCTGTCTGTCTCTGCTAGCAGGGAAGCTCTACAGGTACAAGTTGAGAATAAGTTTGAGGTAAGGTTTTCAATATTCTTTCCTGCTGTATTTTTAGTGCCTAGAACAGTGCCTGGTTCATAGAGCATTCTCAATAAATAAATTCAACTCATTAGTTGATTGAATCTGCGAATGAAACTCGTGGAAGTCTTGAAGGTTAGGCTGAGCAGTTTGTAATAAATATGATAGTAGGAGAGAGTCCATGGAGGCTCTTGGGGAGAAGAATTTGTTTGACTGTGGCATCTGAGGAATATGATTTTCAGTAGTAATTGTATTAACTGATGTTGCTTCCACCTTTTCTGCATTTAAACTTTTACCTGGCAAATTTCTCATCATCCTTCAGTACCAAACATGGTAGACTTTAGCTTTGTTTAACCTCCCCTGGTTGCTCAGGCAAGAATTAACCCTCAAGTCTATTCAGAGCCTTCTTGTATATTCATCAAATTTATTTCTGCCTTAATCACACTGATTTCTACTAAGAAATAGTAGTTGTAGTTGTAGTTGAGCCCTTTACCCAGGGAGCATGGTGAACACCCTCATATTGTGCACATTAGGTGAGATCCCACCAGTTGCCCTCCTCCCTCCCTCCTCCCCTTTTCTCCTCTCCATCCTCTCCCTTCCCCCTTGCTAGTATTTGTCTTTTATCTTTTGTTTGGGCATGTAGTAGTTGTTTATATATATATATATTTTTTTTTTTTTGGGGGGGGTGTTGATTTTTTCTTTTTTTTATTAATTTATTTATTTTTATTGTTAAATCATAGCTGTGTACATTAGTGCAATCAAGGGGTACAATGTGCTGGTTTCATATACAATCTGAAATATTCTCATCAAACTGTTCAATGTAGCCTTCATGGCATTTTCTTAGTTACTGTATATAGGCATTTGTATTCTGCATTTAGTAAGTTTCACCTATAACCATTCTAAGATGCACCGTAGGTGTGGCCCCACCCATTATCCTCCCTCCACCATAACCTCCCCCCTCCCTTCCCCTTCCTTGGCCCTTTCCCCATAGTCTTGTGCTATAGTTGGGTTATAGCCTTCATGTGAAAGCTATAATTCAGCTTCATAGTAGAGCTGAGTACATTGGATACTTTTTCTTTTATTCCTGAGATACTTTGCTAAGAAGAATATGTTCCAGCTCTATCCATGTAAACACAAAAGAGGTAAAGTCTCCATCTTTCTTTAAGGCTGCATAATATTCCATGGTATACATGTACCATAATTTGCTAGTCCATTCATGGGTCAATGGGCACTTGGGCTTCTATTTCATATTAGTATTGAGCACACTGGATACTTTTTTCCTATTCTTAAGATACTTTACTAAGAAGAATGTGTTTTCAACTCCATCCAGGTAAACACAAAAGATGTAAAGTCTCCATCTTTTCTAATGGCTGAATAGTACTCCATGGCATACATATACCACAGTTTGTTAATCTATTCATGGGTTGATGAGTACTTGGGTTGATTCCATGTCTTGGCAATTGTGAATTGAGCTGGAATAAACATTCTGGTGCAAATATCTGGTGAAATTATTTCTGTTCTTCTGGGTAGACGCCTAGTAATGGGATTGCAAGATCAAATGGAAGATTGGCTTTTAGTTCTTTAAGAATTCTCCATACTTCTTTCCTAAAGGCAGTATTAGTGTGCAATCCCACCAGCAGTATAATGGTGTACCCTTCTCTCCACAACCATGCCATCACCTGCAGACTTTGGACTGTGCAGTGTGGGTTAATCTCACTGGAGTTCATTGATATCTCAGAGTGTCTACTAAGTTTTTACATGTCTATCTCCTGCATAAGACTGTGGACCCCTTGATATCAGGGACCATACTACCTTGATCTTGTACCCCCTTAAGCTAGTATGTCACATATCTAATGTGTATTTCATTTTAATGACTTGAATGTAGAAAGTACAGATACTCCTTAGGTGTATAAATAGAGAAAGAACTTATTGCTAAAAAAAATTAGATTCGAGGTCATGATAAAACTTATAAATTTGTTCTATAATCTGAGATCTTTGAGGATTTGAAAGGAATGAATAGTATCAGAAGCCCATCTTTGAGTGAGTCTTGTATTCACTCAAAAAGAATAGAAATATAGAGGAGGGAAACTGTAGACCAGTGAGTTTGACAGTTGGTGCTATAACAAATTATCCTTGGGAATTCCCTAAGAAATAAAGTTATATTCACTAAGAGCCAAGGTGTATTCATAAAGAACAAGTCATACTGGAAAAATCCCATGTCTGCCTTTGATAGGGAAATTACATTAGTAGATATGAGTTTGGCAGCTGAGGGATTGGACATGGTGCCCTTATTACTTGATATTTGAGGTTAAGATGGAGAAAGAAGGAAGAGAGAGAATAATATGGCAAGTAAAAGCACAGATAAAATCATAGTTCTGTTAGTATCATCTTATATGTGACTTTGGGTAAGCTATGCAAACTTTTGGAATTTTTGTGTCCTCCTTTATACAATTTTGTGTCCCCTTTGCCTCTATAGAAGGATTGTTGTAAAGATTGAGACAAGGCAATATAGATAAAGTTTTTCATGAGACACACAGAGAAATAGTGGGTGGTAGAGTTTTTCATGAGACACACAGAGAAATAGTGGGTGGTAGAGTGTGTGTGAGTATGTGTTTGTGTGTGTGTGTGTCTAGCAGAGGTCACAAGTTGAGGGTCAAGCTTTTGTTGCCTGATCAATGCTGGAGATAGACTGAGTCAGCTTCTGAGAGAGAAATTATCCAAAAAGAAGAGGAAACTGGTATGAACCTGGCAAGAAAACAGTCTTATGTTTGAAAGGGAAGAGCAAATCTGACCTACTTCCTGGTCTAGCCACAGGAGCTAGGTCCCTGGGAGAGAGGTTATACATGTGAACTGAAAAAAAAAAAAATCACTGTCTTCCTCTGTCTGTGCTGCTATAACATAATACCTGAGGCTGGGTAATTTATAAAGAATAAAATTTATTTCTCACAGTTCTGGTGACTGGGAAGTCCAAGATCAAGGTGACAGTAGGTTCAGTTGTCTGGTGAGGGCTGCTCTCCACATCCCAGATGGCACCTTATTGCTGCATCTTCTGGAAGGGAGGAGCACTGTGTTGTTAGAGGCAAAAGGGAAAAGGAGCCGAATAATTTGTGAAGCCTCATTTATAAGGTCCTTAATCCTGTTGATAAGGGAGGGACCCTCATGGCTTAATCACCTCTTAAATGTCCCACCTCCTAATACCATAACATTAAATTTCAAGATCTAAATTTTGGCAAGAACACCTTCCAACCATAGTACACACCAAAATTTATTAAGATATTGTGTTCAAGCAGCTCAGCACTGGGTCCTTCAAACAAACTGTAGCACAACAGCATGAGACAGCTGGTCTCACCAAGCCAACCACAAATCCAGCCTACACTAGCAAATCAAGGACTGTAGTATAAGCACTAGTGTGTTGTACCAGAGTTGGCAAAAGCAGTAACAGTGCTTTGGGAGAACACCATGGCCCATGAAAGATGGTAGTGGTTCCTGGAAGAAGCAAGGGAAGACAGAGAGATCATAAGCTGTGCTCACCAAAAGGAATAGTACCCAGTAGCATTGGCAATAATACCTGGTAGATGGCAAAAAAGTGACTGAAAGGACATGTATGTTCGCAAGTAGGAGACACAATCAGGGATATGCAGAAGAATTGTAGTTGGAGTGCAAAGTGGAAGTGTAGGGAGAAAAAGAGGAGGTATGGTTCTGCTGGTCTGAAAGGACCTGCAGATGCCTGGGAAGGCAAAATATGTGAGTGATATTTGTGTTTTAGGGAAACTCAGTATGCCTAGAGCCAAAGGAAACTAAGGTAAGTTTGGTTTCCTTAAGACAAAGGGTAGATTAGTTAGTGGTTGAATGTCTGTACCCCAAGATGTTTAAGTACTAGATTGATGTTATTTGGATGAGAGGGTCATGGACTCTATCTTATACCATTCTTTGATTTATTGTTTTAAAGTTTAAGTAAGTGATTTAATTCAACTTGTAGAGAGCACACTTACCAAATTGTCACAAAAAGGATAACTACTAATAATGATAGCTAACATTTGTTAAGCTCTTATTATATGGCAAGCCATAGCCTATGTGAAAAAGAGTAAGACATTTATTTTAAATTTCAGAATATTAAGGGGTACGTAAGGTTTGCTTACATAGTTCGTTTTTGTGGAGATTGAGTCAAAATTGTATATCTGTCACCCAGATAGTGTGCACTGTACCTAATAGGTGTGAATTTACCCAACTAAGCTCAATGGATTAAGAAAATTGTGAATGACCACAAAAGTGGAATGTGCTTTGAAGAGGTTTTAATTGTGGCTCATGTTTAAAATTATGGAGCTGGTCATCTTGCCTTATTCTCTAGTATTTAGAACACAACTGATTGTGTTGTCTGCATGCTACACTTTCAAAAATAAATGAATAAAGAATGTTCCCAAGAAGGTGGGCAGGCTAGAAAGTGGACTCAAAACCAAGTTCAATAAAGTGTTGTTGAAGGAACAGAAGATTTTTTTGTCTGGAGAAGAGAAGACTCAATGAGGGACCATTGTAGTTATCTTTAAATACAGTATCTGTCATATGGAAGAGTGATTGAATTTGTTCTAAATCAGTTGTTTCCAAACTTTTTGGCACAGGGACTGGTTTTATAGAAGACAATTTTTCCACACATAGGGAGTGAAGGGAGAGTTAGATTCTCATAAAGAGCATGCAACCTATCAATAGATCCCTCGACACAGGTTCATGCTCCTATGAGAATTTAATGCCATTGCTGATGGAACATGAGGTGGAGTTCAGGCTATGATGCAAATGACGGTGAGTGGCTGTGAATACAGGTGAAGATTTGCTTTCCTGCTACTCTCCTGCTGTGCAGTCTGGTTCCTGATAGGCCACAGTCTGGTACCAGTCTGTGCTTGGGGGTTGGGGATTGCAGTTCTAGGTGACTCCAAGGGGTAGAATTGGGACCCCTGAATGAAGATACTGAGAGACTGATTTTCACACACTACAATGGAAAACTTTTCTAAGACAGATGTGTGACATTAGAATGGGCAGCCTCAAGAAGTAGGAGGGTATCCAGTCACACACAGGTGCCCAATCACTCAACAGGGGCATGGCAGAGGGGTTTCCAGATTTGGCTAGGGTTCAACCAAATGGTCCTTTCTCACCTCAAGGTGGTCAGGTCTGAGTGGTTGAGATCATGAAGCTGGTAGCATGTGAGGGGCCTTGATGCTTCTCACTGAATTTCGGAGCCCTCTGTGATCCTCAGTGGGTAGAAGTAGAGTATCAATTGTGTTGATAGAAAAATAATGATTAACTTTCAGAAAAACATAGACATGTGAAATCTAAGTGAAAGTTCTGTTTGCTCTGAAGTGATATTTTATGAACATCTCTATGATGAATGGGAAAGTGATAAAAATTGAAATGTTTTCAAAAAAAGAAAAGAAAGCAAAATCATGAGCTTGGCCCATGATGATGACATGTCAAGGTCAACACAGGGCTCTAGTGGAAGAAATGGTCATGGCTACTGCTGTCCTGCCCTAATAATTGTGTCCCCGATGGAGGTTTTAATCAAATCATCAGATCGTGCCTGTGCTAACTGAGAGAACACAACAATCTATGTGCTGTTATCATAACTGTTTGATCCGTTGTCACCCTATAGGTTGCTGGTATCTTGGGTTGTATGAATTAGCTTCGGATCCTCCATAGCTCCTGACATAGACTTTTATACACAGATGGAGCTGAATGAATATTTGCTGAATTGACAAATAAAAACTTTCTACTAATAGTTTCTAAGGAATTGATTATTTCAATATCAAAAATCAATCCAACAAATTGGTATCCTATATAATATAGATTTTTGAACATTTCCAAGTTTGAACTACCTGGTGGAATGAGTGTCCACAGTTTAGTTATTGGATTGGAAAACAAATTACAAAATAAATTTTTTTTTTCTATTTCAAAGAATTAGAAATTTTTTTTAATAAAATAGAAATAAAATTTTTATTTGAAAAATAAATTTATTAAGATTAATTGACAGCCTACTATGTGGCAGTCCTTGGGTCAGGCACTATAAGAATTATGAAAACGACTCCAATATAAAGCTTGTAAGAAGGTCTCAATGTTGTGAGATAATGTGATGCTTAAACTGTTTGGACAGTTCTTAGCCCTTGGTCCCTGAATAAAAAATGACTAGAAACTTTGGTAGATGAAGGTGAGAAGGCTGAGAAGAAGACAGGAGACCAAATGAGAGTGAGAAAACTCAGAAATATCATGTGGGCTGGAGCCCAGTATGAAGAATGGTCAGTGACTGTTCCCCAATTTTCCTCCTAAATGGCAAAAAGAGATTTGAGCCAATTTTTACTTAAATCTACAACACAAACTCAGTAAGCCAAAGCACCTGTGGTCAGATAGGCAGCTAATACGTTGTTTCACAAAGAAAAGGAAATATGATTTGCTAAAGCAATCAGGTGTGGGAAGAGGAATAAACAAGAAGAATTCAAAGTTTTCATCGAAGTTTCCTTTGAATGAATGAAAGACAGTGTAGTGCTAGTGATGAATGGGAAAGTGATAAGCAATAGCAAGAGAATGCTTTGGACCATATGGAAATGGAAGTTGGAAATACAAGGCCAGAGCTCAGTAAGATTGGGGGTTATAAATAGGAGTGTTAGGTTAGGGGTAATAATTCAACCATGAAATGGAAGCCTTTAGAAAGATTGATGTGTAGTATCCAAAATGAAGAAATGATAGAACCCCAAAGACAGAAGAGGCAGGAAGTTAGGAGAGCCAAGAAATCAATACAATGAAAGCCCAGGAAGAAGAGAGCCTTGGTAAGTGATTGATCAATAGTATCAAATGCAGCAAAGAGGCGATGGAGGAAATAGATAGGGGAAGCCTGCAGTGTTTGTATTAACATGTGTGTAAAATATTTTACTTTTATATGCAGACTTACAAGATTCAGACATCACGATCACAGTCAAATAATGATCCTGTTATGAGAAATGCTATTGACAATATTTACATTCTTAAAGATTTCTAAAGAGAGCCCCATCTAAAGAGTAAGAAAGAAAGGCAAAGATTTGACTAGCACACATACACAGATTGAATAATTATGACAGTGTTTGCACAGCTTGTTTCCAATTTCCAGCTTATGAGCCTCTAAAATAATATTTGATAAAAATAAGTTTGGTTTCAATAAAAAATTTTAGATTGTGCTTTAGAATTTTATATAAAAATATGAAAAAATTTGGTTCTGGAGACCAAACAGAAATGACTCAAAAGCACAGTATCTAAGACAGCAGTCCCCAACCTTTTCGGCACCAGAAACTGGTGTCCTGGAAGATTTTTTTCAGAGACTAGGTGGAGGTAGTGTAGGGATGATTTCAGGATGATTCAAGCACATTACATCTATTGTACACATTATTTCTGTTATTATTAGATTGTAATATATAATGAAATAATTATGCAGCTCACCATAATGCAGAATCAGTGAGTGATGAGGAGCGGCTGTAAATAAAGATGAAGCTTTGCTTGCTCACCTGCTGCTCACCTCCTGCTGTGTGACTCCTTCCTAACAAGCCATGAACCAGCACTGGTCAGGAGTTGGGGACCACAGATCTAAGACGTACATTTAGAGAGGCACTAGTATTCAACTCCCCAAATCTAGCACTTAAAAACCTAGTAGGAAATTGATAATTTATATATCTGATTGCTGATATTTTGCAGAGAAATCATTCTTATTCTGAAGACGAGATATTCTTATTTTTCAATATTCTTCATTGGTATTTCTCCCTGGCCACCTGCCTCCAAGGCTTTCTCAGTTACTGCCATGTTCCTCTACCCTCTTTCTCTCTGATCTCTTTTCTTCTCTCATCTTTGCTCTTTTCTACTTTCCAATTCCTGTTTATTTCCTTATTTCTTATATACAGAATTCCAGCTATTTCTCTGTTTGACAGGTCTTTATCTTTTGGCCTATGGGGTGTCTAGTCATTCACCAAACAGAAATGCTGCCTTTAATTCTTTGTAAGGTAAGTAGTTGTATGGAAATTGTGGAAAGAAGAAACTAAAAACGGTGCACTAATTCCCTGTTTTCTATTTTTATGATTCTACTGAGGCTCTGTCTGCAGATGAGCTCATTGTTCATGTGGTGGTAACTTTGGTGATGGGCCTAAGTGTAGCCTCCAACCTTAGGGAGTGAAATTGATCAAAGACCCCAGCTGCTGTGCTCTGAAATCCATCACCACATTCACCCAAGGGCACTCTTTCCACTGGGTTCTCTCAGCCAATGACCGAGTGCGGCAGGGATACTGAGATAGTTTGGGCCCTGGGAGGCACTGTGCTCCTCTGATGTCTGACTTTGCTCCGAGGACCCTCTGAGGTCCTGCTGAGCCATTCTTAGACCACATGGCAAGTTAGGATGCCTCTCTCCAAACTGCTCTTCTCTCCTCCCTTGGGTGAGACTTGCTTCACTGGCAAGTCTTCCAACTATCCCATTTCCCTCACCATTTTCTACCTTAGGCCTTTTCCCCAATAAAATTCTTACGCCTGTAATCTCATCTTGTGTGTACTTCTCAGAGGACATGAACTAATTAACACATATGCTTACTAAAAGAGCAAGAATTATAATGCTGCAGGTCCCAAACCTTTGTTATTCTTTAGCATTTGGTCCTGCTCACACAACCTACATGAAAATAGTTGAATGAAGGTGATCTTATTTGCAAAGGGAGGAGAGGGAGATGGCAGGTAAATTAGCAAATGTGGTGGAGAGTCAACAAGAGTTTTGAGACTTGGGATCAGAAAGTTAAATGCTGGAAGACTTTTGCCGAAACCTTATACTTAACTACACTCACTTGGCATTCTACTTTCTCCTACTCACATTTCATGCAAGAGATAGGACTGAGTGAATCGACATCGGTTGGGTAGAGTATGATTCCCTGATCTCCAACAGATTGATTTCAAAGTTGCCTGCATATCTGAGGAAAAAGACTGACTCAGTATAACAATAAAATTGTCCTGACCCAGAGAAAGTTAGATGTATTTGGTTTGTTACCAGTGATCTATAAAACTGTGAGATAAAATTTTTCACTTATCAGATCAGCAAATATTTAAAAGATCGATTTCATCCAGTGTTAGTGAAGGGATAAGGAAATAAGCAACTTCTTTATGCTGCTCGGAGTATAAACAGGTAAAAACTTCAGGCAAATTTAGTTTGTTAGGATGTATAAAAATTGAAAATGGACACAATGTGTGGCCTTGGAATCCTATTTTGGAACATTTCCTACATAAATCTTTGTACAGTAAAACAAAGATCTACACAAGAAGGCTTCTTATTATAGGGTTGTTTGCAATAACAATACAGGAAGCCATCTCAATGGCCAGCAAGATCAGATTGTTTAAATAAACTATAGTACATTTGTACCACAGAATATTATGTAACTGTTAATAGGGCTGCAGCTATCCCACAGGCCACCTTTGTGTAAATTAGAAAACAAATCCCCAGCTGGGCATAGTAGTAGCTCACACCTGTAATCCTAGCACTCTGGGAAGCTGAGGTGGGTGGATTGCTTGAGCTCAGGAGTTTGAGAGCAAACTGAGAAAGAATGAGACCCTGTCTACTAAAAATAGAAAAACTAACCAGGACATGATAGCAGGCCCCTGTAGTCCCAGCTACTCGGGAGGCTGAGGCAGGAGGATCTCTTGAGTCTAGGATTTTGAGGTTGCTGTGAGCTATGATGCCATGTACTCTACCAAGGGGGACAGAGAGAGACTATGTCGCAAATAAATAAATAAATAAGAAGAGGAAAAGATATCCCCTTTTCTGGGTGAACAAAGCACATGCCAGGAAGCACAATTCCGTGAACGGGAAATGGACTGACTCTTAATTCCCATCATCCTTCTCTGCCAGGGGCCCCTTTGCAATGCACAATCTGAACCCTTTTTAATAATCCATGTACTGAAAAAATAAGATAATGTGCTATATAATGTCTCTGATACCCTACTTCCCAATAAAAGAAAAAGAAAACAAAAAAAGGTAGTAACAAAAGTTAGAGAATGTATTAGTTGTCCATTATTAATAGATATAAAACGTTCCCCTAAGATATAGTGTCCTAAAACAACAAAAAGTTATTATGTCACAGTTTCTGTGGGGCAGGATTCCTGGTGCAGATTAACTGGGTCCTCCAGCTCAGGGTCTCTCATAGGGTTGCCATAAAGATGTGGCTGGGGTGCAGTCATCTCCATGGTCAGTTTTCAAGTTCACTCATGTAGTTGGTGGCAGGAGGTAGTTCCTTGTCTGCTTTTGCACTGAGGGCCTCAGTTTCTCGATGGCTGTTTGCTAGAGTTGGCCCTCAGTTCTTTGGCTCCTCCGTAAGGCAGCTTGCAGCATGGAAGCCAGTTTAAGAGCCCCAAAGAGAGCACAGGCCAATGGATGTCTCAGTCTTTCATAACCTTATCTTGACATCATCACTTTTGCAGTAAGTAAGTGCTCACTTAAAGTCATTGAAAGGTTCTTGGAAACTCTGACTTTAAGTGAAACAACATGTAACAAAACCCGTTTACCATCAGCTTACTGATATAAACAAGATTTAAGTTCCTACAGCATATTTCTGGTCACAAAAACATCACCAAACTTATAAATAAGGATTAAAACACTTAGAACAACAAACGTTGAAATGAATTATGAGCTATACATCCATTTAAGAAAGAGTAATAAAACAAGTAAGATAATTATTTTCCCATGTTTTGGTGAATCAGTGAATGATGTGGCCATAGCAGTGGTGCATTAAATCAAGGAATCAATGTGTGCAAATTGAAAATTGTCAGCAACACCTCCTACCACTGTGTAATTAAAATGAAATTACATCACAAACAGGGCAGCTTGCTGAATGCTTTCTGACTGCGTTTATTGTTGTCCATTTGTATGATTAGCATAGACCGGACAAATTTTATTGGACAATAGTTTGTATCCATTCATTCATTTTCCAACTCATTCCAGTTCAAGGTCAAGAGTGGCCAGAGCCTCGCCCTTTAGCTCAGGACTCGAGGAAGCAGCCATCCCGTCAGAGAGTGGGCTCGTTACACTGGGGCCAAGTAGACACACTACTTCACTACTTCCCCTAACCTGCATGACTTGAGGACGTGGAGCACGCCAGAGTACACAGAGAAAACCCATGCAGACGTGAGCAGAATGTGCAGACTCCATGTCAGGGGTCCCTGACAGAATCTTTTTATTTTTTTTCTCATCAACAGTTATGATGAAACAACCTTGAACGCAAAGATGTTGTTGGAGGACCTGCTGTGTCCTCATCAGTAGCTTCCGCCCACACTCGAGGGGAGGGTATCACACAAGGGCATGAATACCAGGAAGCTGCAGGCATTTGAGACCATTTTAGAAGCTGCCTACCCAGAAATATACAGTGAACTGCAAATATGTAAATGGTTATCTCTGAGGCAGAGAATTGGAGGACATTTTGTTTTTTAATATTCTTTCAAACTTAAAGTTGTCAGAATAGTACAAGGAACACTCATATGCCAGTTTACCCAGATGAACTATTGTTGTCATTCTTTCTTTGTACACTGTACACTGTACACTTGTATACTGTATTATCTTTTCTTTCTGAAGTATTTGAGAGTAAGTTGGTGATACCCATGTCACTTTACTTCTTAATATCTCAGTTCATTTTCTAAGTATGAAGACATTTTCTTACATAACTATTGCCCAATAAAATACCAAAATCAGGAAATTAAATGTTAATGCTATTGCAGAATCCATATTCAAATTTCATCAAATTTCCCAGGAATTCTTTTAGATCTTTTTTTTTTCTTGGACCAGGATCTGGTCCAGGGTCATGCATTTCATTTACTTCTCATGGCTCTTCTCATTTAATCTGGAACAGTTCCTCAGCCCTTCTGTGTCTTTCTTGATCTAGACCTTCTTGGAAGAATACAGGCCAGTTATTTTCTAGACTAGCCCTTGATTTGTGTTTATTTGATGTTCCCTTCATTGTTACATTTAAGTTATCCATTTTGGGCAGGAATATCACAAACCTATTGTTGAGGAGGGTTATTTTTAATAAACATGTGTTAATATTACAGAATTTGTTATAATGAAGACTTGTGTAATGAAAATAGGAGATCTTAGTATTAGGGGGAAAAAATCCCTCTTTTTCTGTGATCACCAGTTGTACCACTCTTTCCCAGGACCAATGACAGGAGATTGCTTTTGGAGTTTGAAGTGGATACTGACCATGAAGCTTATTTATTCCCACCATCCTTCTGATCACAGCATTCTCTGGAAGCTTTAAAGGAAAACCCAGACAGGGGGTGGCAGTCATCAGTTAGATACACAAATACCTTGAAAATGAAGTTTTAACACAGAGATGACAACTAAAGCTTTAATGGCTATCAACTGTGATGTGGATTTCAGCTGGGGATGTCAGTAAAAATTCCACTCCTGCTCATGCCAATGTTACCTGGCCAAGGATAACATTAGAGACTCAGTCAGTCTGCAAAGGACAAGGAGAACTTTCTAATATTAGCCCCAGCATTTATTAGCACCTCCGATGAATGGGTGATTACTTTTAAACACTGCAGCTAGAAGAATAATAAACATATGGCAGCATCATTTGTGGTAAGGAGACAAGAGAAGAAATGCAGTTGAAAGCGAAGGAAATCCCAGTTAGACAATGCATTACAGACCAGTGATGCAGTCGGGGAGTGTGAAACCACCACACAGGTTGGGTTTTGCCACTGGAAAGAGGGAGGGCAACCAGTGTTGGAAATCACGCCACCCTCCTGTCACCATTTGCCACAGGGATCCAGACATCGGGCCTAGTGCTGCAAGCGTTGCCCATCAGGAAAGCTGACTTGGGAGCTGGGACCGCCTGGCGTGGTTGCACACAGTTGTTGCTCTCTTTCTCTCTCATGAACACAGTGCCGGATTTTTGACCTCCATTGGCACAATCTCCCAATGTTCTCTTCCCCAACTGGCTCAGTGCATGTTCAGAAGCTGCCACACTCACTTTCCACTCCCTGGATTCTCATCTTATTATCAGATTTTCTCCCCTTTTCCTTAATGGGAAACTCTGGGGAAGGGATTGTTTTGGCTGGAATTTGACAAGGCACAGGTGGTTTTACCAGCTGCAAGTTCTTTAGTTCTTGTTGGCTGTCCACCAACTCTTGGTCTTTTCACAGTTCTTTCTGTGGTGGTGGAGGAGGGAGGGGCCAGGAAGGGACAGTGGGTCCTTGATGTTGTCGTTCAACATCAGCAGCTGTCTCAGGTTGGCATTGAGTCCAGAGCGTTCTTTGGGAAGGGATTTTTTTTTCCTCTTGAGATTGGAGAGAGCTGAAGGCAACAGCCAAAAAATGACAATTCCGCCTGGATCTTGGTCGGTGCGTGGCAGGGGGACCAGGGCAGGGCACCCCCCACCGCCTGCACACATCCCTGCCACCCTGTGCCTGGCTTCTCACATCACCACCACTTGCAGCCTCAGAAATTCAGGCTCAAACTCGGCTGCTGCCTCTTCACTCCCTGGCTGGTTGGAGTCCAATGACACCAGCATCGTCTCCCAAAATAGACGAAAATAATCCTCAGCTCGGTCTCTCAAATGCCTCTTTTTGAGGAAAGAAAAAAGGAACTTAAAACTTGAAAGCATTTTTCCTTCTTCCTCTTCCTTTCCCAGCATCTTTTTGATAACAACAATAAAACACTTGAATGTGCTGTTTGACCTCCAGGGCCAACCCTGTTCACTGTTCTCTTCTCAGCCTTTTTTATTTTGAAAACATTAATTTGACCCCTTTCCTTAGTACTGCTTCAAGCCCCTGCTCAGGTTTCCTCCGACTTTCCTTCCTGTGAGGCTCTGCTTGAAAAGCCTGGTTCTGTGAATCCTTGATGTGTGTGGGCGCGCGCCTCCCCCATTAATCTGAACCTGCGGGAAAGGGGAAGCTGAAATGGCCCTTTATTGGCTAATTCCTCTCCCCCCTCTGTCCTCCTTCTCTCCTCTGATCCTTCTGTTTTCATTTCTCCATGACCTCCTCCTCCCTAATCGCCTCATCCCTCAGCACTAGACAAATACTGGAATCTTCACGTTGGTGTGAGCTGATTAGAACAGAGAGCTGCCAGCGAGGGCCCCAGGCCTTTCCAGGCGCTGTGACATCACTCCTTTCCCGTGTCCCTTTCCAGCTGCACAAAGTGCTGATTCCTCTCTCAATCCCTGATAAAAATCACCTGATCTGTCTCATGGGATTTTTTTTTCCCACCCCACAACTCCATCTATTACGTGATCATTCTGTTGATATCTCCTTCTCTGCCCCTCTGCAACCTGGAGAGGAAAAGTTACGGGAAGAACATCTTGGTAAGTTTGTGTGTGTCGGCTGGGCTTTCCCAGTCCAGAATCAGCTCCTCCAGAGAATAGAAGTCCATTAGCTGTTTAATAATGCTTTGTTGATATTCCACCTCTTTCTGTTTGCTTTGCACACAGAGCAGTTCTTTGAAACCCAAACAGCCTGGAATGAAGTGCAGAAAGATATTACAGTGGGGGTGCTGGGTGTGTGTTTTGGGGTTGTAGGGCAAAGAGTACAAGGCATGAAAAGCAGCAGTGGGGGAGGGGTGAGAAGGAGAAAGATGGAGCAGTTTTTCTGCCTCCTGGGTTCTCCCGAGGGAGGACTCAGGGGTGCTGCTGCTTTGGCGAGTTCTGGATGCCCAGAACCTCAGAGACACACGTCATCAAAGATAAGAATAAACACACATTTGAAAGCCCAGTAAAAATGGGTTTTGGATTAGCCACTGCTTTGGATTTTCCAAACCTCCTTTTTATCTTCTTCAACCAGAACAACCAGGAATGAATATTATTTGATTTGGCCAGAACCAGCATTTTTTAAAAAACAAAACAAAACAAAACATAGTTTTAGTTTATATGTCATTGTGAAGCATTCATCATACGTCAGGGATGCTGGATACACCTGTCAATTCAATAGAGAAAATATGCTTCATTCCTACCTCTCTCTGCTTCAAGGGCCCTGCAATGCTAATCTTTAGCAATATTCTTTTCCCAATAAGAGCTCACATCCAACCTGAATGCTAAATAATGTTGTCATGAGGTTGCATGGGCACTGGTTAAGATCTATGCCCAAACTATAATGAATCTCTCTTCCACATAACTGTTATTGTGGCCAAAATTGGTGAACAGCCCATCCTCAAGGGAGCAGGGGGAGGAGACTAGAATATTGTGTTGGATTCCGTCCTGGACATATCTTCAGCTAGACTCCTGCAGCAGTTTAAATCAAGGGCTGGGCTGAGCAGGCCTGAATGGCTTTCGAATGACAGATTTATGGAGGGAGGCCTAATTAGATCATGGTAATTTGTAGTATGACGATATCATTTGCTCAAGATCTCAAAGCAAATTTCTGCCTTGATAGGTGGCAAAAAAAGACCCACGAATGTTAAAGGGAACTCTGAATATCTGAATACAACAGGGTAGGAGTCACATTTTGCATTTGTGAAACACTCTATAGTCTTGCTACATGTTTGAATCATTTTGCCTTATTTGAACATCACAAAATCCTCTGGTGTAGGTAGAAAAGGGGCCAGTATTTCCTCCATTTTACAGAAAGGAAAACTGGAGGAATTGACTGGTTAGGCAACTTGCCCAACCCAGTAGTGGGTTGATTTTTGTGTGCTTCACACGGATTGATAGGGATTCTGGAGTAATGAAAGGAGAAGACCCTAAGCTACAAGACAAAAGGAAACCTCAAGATACCGAGATTCTGTTTCTAATCCCTCAGCAGAAAGAAGTGTGGCTGAGGAATACAAGCCACAGGGAAGCCCAACTAGGGAATGGCAGCAGGCAGCCTGGTGATCCATCTGGGTTCAAAGCTTAAAATGGATTGCAAACCAAAGTGTGAGGAGTACAGAGAAGACTGGAGTTTGCACATCATGTGTAGTCTTGGACAAAATGATACTATTATTAGCCAAGCATTGTGGTAGGCACCTGTAGTCTCAGCTACTAGGGAGGCTGAGGCAAGAGAATAGCTCGAGCCCAAGGGTTTGAGGTTGCTGTGAGCTATGACACCACTAAACTCTACGGGGCGTAACAAAGCGAGACTCTGTCTCAATAAAAAGAAAAAACACTATTATATGTGGGTAACCTTGAAGAGACAGTGGAGCACATCTGTCACTTGATAGGTACCAGCAGAGGTGCTGGTGCCCTAGAAGGATAGACGCGGTAGTGGACGGAATTGCTGAGTGCTCTCCATAGCCACTCCTCACCAGTATCACAGAGAGTTGCCTGGCCAGCCTGTGAGATTGTCCATTCCTGGGGACCATCTATGTATTAATTTTCAGGGAATCCCATTCCTGTCGGTCTCTACCATTGTGGTTAGGGTAATGCATGGGTTTTGCCTTCACACACTTTGCCCTTCAGAAAGAGGGCTAAGTCTTGTGCCTGTCTAATCATGAGCAAGTGGACAGTGACACCTATCACAAAACAGCTTGTCTTGGTGCCTCGTTGCTCTGCTACCCTGTGATGGGCATCGCCTGGGTCTTCTACAATAAGGGAAAGATGGAGGCTCATTCTTTCTGTCTTCCTTAGCAAGATTCTGCATGTGACCGAGTCTTGTAAATATTTGCTGACATCCAAATGATGCCCCTGTCCTTCCTGTTTCTTGAGATTTCTTACTGAAACAGACCTTAATAGACAACTGACATACAATAATAGTTTGGGTGTTTGTATATTTTTCTCATTTCTTCTCTTTGTCTCTGTGTGTCTGTCTCTATCTCTAAGGATGAAGACTCTGCCATATTGGAGACAGAGCCAATACCTACTACTGAATGACCCCTTATGACTAAAAGCAATGGCAGAAAAGTTTCATTTTCTACTATTCACGTGTCTCCAGCATGTTAGGGCAAACCTTAAACACTGTTACACACCTGTATTTAACAAATCCAAATACTTTCATTCTTAGGGAATAGATAAAAGGGAATAAATGAGTTTCCCATGTTCAATGAGGTCACAGCATACAGTCTTCAGCCTAGGCTCACCTTGCCCCATCGTGTAATTAATCCTGAGTGACCAGATGATGGGCAGAAGGTAGCTTTGGGGACCTGCAAAATCTCTAGACAGCCTCCCCTGACTGTTTAAGCACATGGATTATGACAAAAATTACAAACTGTAGACTTAGCACATTCTCCCAGAGCAGGAGGGGAAGGTGATAGCCTTCTCCCAAGTCAGAGGAGAGATGGGTATTGAATAAATCACAACAAATATGTGATCTGTCCTGCAAATGATATGAAAAATTAAGAAGAAAAGTGAAGACAGCGCTTCTCAAATAACAGAGCTGTGGACAGGCTGAAGGGGGAGGGAGAGGGAGGCAGCGGGGGAAGGGCAGAGTGCTAAATTTGTGAAAAGAAAAACACTGATGCTATGCATAGTCTGAAAGATGACATCTCTCCCTAGTCCAGATGGCAATTTTTTAGAGTTTTACTTGCATTTTCTGATTGAACAAACTTTGCTCAGATACTGTTATTAATGTTAGAAATCGGGGCCAGGCTCCTGCTTTCTCACCAATGCGGTTTGACACTGCTGTTCAGGTGAAGGAGAGTTCAGAGTCTCAGGGAGCAGCAGCAGCTTGTGCTTCTGGAGAAATGGAAGGATGACTCCCAGGCAGCATATCCCACCACTCCATAAAAGGGAAGAACCTTGGCTCTCTGTGTGAATTCTCTTTGTGATTTGGAAGACAAATACCTCTGCTGAGTTGTCTATGAACAGGTGCTGCAGATGGTTAGACCTGGGTTCTTACAGGCTGTGCTGGAAGCAAGGGAGGCTGTTTCACTCAACTTCATCCCTGCTAAGTGTTTGCTAAGGGTGGGGTCTTGTAAGATGGTGAGTGATGTGGGATATAAGTAACTCTGAGGACAGTAAAGGATGTAGACCACCATGCTCGGTCTCACTGTGAGTAGATAATGTATTAAAGTTGCTCCTGTGGGATACTTGGAGATGTGTCATGATTGTGCAACTTGGAGATGTGTCAAGATTGCTTTCACTGTAAGACAATGCTAAATATATTTTCTTAGGGAATCCCAGGCAGCAGAGAATTACTCAGAATCCTTTCTCGTCTTGGTATTGAACTCCAAGAGATATTTATAAGATCCGAAGGCTTCAAGGGAAACAAAAAAGGGAGGGCACAAAAATTTCCTTTCAGAGTGTTTGGCTCTTCTTGAGATTTCTTGATAATGATGCATGCCCCATTCCTTTGTTTCACGGTGTCAGCCTGTGAATCAGAGGCAGAGATCCCTCTTGGTTTTAGTTGTCACTGATGTCTATTTATAGTCATGGCCAAATGTGACCTCATTCTCCAGGTTTTGCAAGCTCAGCAAAGTGAGAGCAGGTTAGCCTGACCACAGGTCTCTGAGGAGCACCCCAGATGCTGCCGTGTGTCTTGTCAGCAATGCCAAGGTTTGCCTCTTTCTGCCACTTCTCAAATGCCTTTCAGCTCAGCACGTCAGAGAACAAGGGGATTGGAGGAGCCATCTTTGAAATCAGGAGGAAATTGGAGGTTCTTAAGGAGGTACAAGCATTCCTCATTTTTCTTTCTTTCCCCCTTTCTTTCCTTTCTTCTCTCCCTCCCTGTCTTCTTTCTTGTATTTTTCCCTTCTTTTTCCATTCTTTTTTTACGGAAAAATAGAATAGAGGCAGTAGAAAATGGTAAAACAACACAGGATTGGATGAATTCCCAATGGAATAATACCCTTGAGGCCAGATCAAAAGTTACCAGGAATTCAAGTGGGACCCTGATCCTTTATCATAAGTATTTCAATATGGGGACTTGGTCAGACCATACGGCTGAGAACATGACAGCTCTTGTCTCAGTAGGACCCATGATGCTAGTGAAGTCTACCTAATTCAATGGTCCATTTCCTGGGGCTCTTTGCTCATCAAATGAAGGTTTATTGTGCTCTGTGCCAGGCTCCCTCAGAAGTCAACTGTGGTCCTTTTCCTGCATTTTTTTTCATCCTTATGTTAAGCAAAACTGAATTTCTGGGAGAAACAGAAAAATCTATGACATGTTCTACATTTTTGAAGTCAATGAAAAATCCTCCTTCCTCTAATCCAAGAGTCTTTACTAAGCTCATGTGGGCTGGAGTGGTTCCTTTCTTCCTGTTTCATTCCATAACTATTCAGTGTGACTTACAATGTTTATCTTCAAGTCTATAAAGTCATAGGAATCAGTGGGATTTGGTTAATTCAATTGAAAAATCTCTTTAGCCAATTGTTAAAGAAACTTGACTGTTCAGTGAAGAGCTGTTGTTGCCTTGGCACATTGATACAGCCAACGTGTCAATGGCTCACTGGGTGAGTAGCATTGTGAAAGGCCTGGTACAGATGGTTTTTGCAGAAGTGATTTCTGCTCACCAAGTAGCCAACACCGGCTAAAATGTAGGGGGCTCAGAGAACCTGAAGAAACGCAGAGAAAAACAGCATAGGAATGAGGACAGTTCTGCCCTGTAGGCAAGCCAAGATCTTATACCAGAGAAGTGAGTACACGTATGTTCTGCCATCAACTTCTACCAGTAAAAATCGTATTTAAATGACATTTGTCTCATAACAAAGATGCATTCTAAAATGAAACCTATTTCTATTTGTTTCTGAGTGTGTTTAAATTTGATCTTGTCTAACCTGAGATTAGTCTGAGATAAAGATGAAAAAAATCAAGGAGCAAAAATGTACAGCTAGAAAGTGGCAATTCAAATATTTCTCTTTCACCAACATCCCTATAAACTAAAATCTAAAGCAGCTTCTGTTATTTCACATTTGGTAATTGCAACAGAAAATTGCATCTGGACTGACAATGTGTACACCACACTTCAGCCCAATGTGCTTACAAATTGCCAAGTGATAGCAAACCCCCAGCAGAAAAGATGGAAATACAGGCAAACCTTTAAGAGCAATGGCATTTACTGATGCTGTGTCCAAGGACAAAGACTAGGTTAAAACTGTACATCAGGATGACCATCAATTTCAAGTGAATCTTGAGTTTTCTTCTCCCACCCCCCCCAATAATTTGGCTTTCGAAATTGCATCTGTTCTTCTCTCTTTAAAAGATACGAAAATTATACAACTGATTGGAAGTTTCCTTTATCCCTACCTCTGAGAGCCTTCTTCATTTTGAGGTAAAAGGGGAATACTTAACAGGAACAGTGGGAAAAGTATTAAAGACAAATCTCAGTTGTATAGGTAGGGGTAAAGAACCTATTTGTGACAGGTAGGGTATAGATATTTTAGCAAATAGTTGATTCCATGCTGATTTCTCTGTCCCATACGGAACTTTCTTGTTTATGTCCCCAAGGCTGTCAGTGAATGTGTTTTAAAGAAATTCAACCTTATTTCAATATTTACCCAAGTGGATCATAAATGTTTCTTAACCAAATAGAATTGAATTATGCATATTTTGCTGTGTGGGATTAACAGAGCTCTGTAATTATGAAGGATCTAGAGCTAATCAAAATTAAAAGTGGATGTTAGAACTCTTAACATCCTGCAGTGGTGGTTGCCAGCCCTGCGGTCCTGGACATTCTGTATTTACTGATTGATTTCAAGGAGTCTGTGACTCCCTGTAGCCATAAGACATCACCTGTGTGTAGAACGAATGTCACAGGATGCCAGAGATCATAAAATGATGCTCATCCCTGAAGAGGCTGGCAGTCTTTTCTAGAACACACAGTTTTTATGGTTTAATCCCAGGTTTTGCCAGGTTCACTTAAGGAGTTAGGAGTCTGATACTCTCCCTGACAGATGACGAACACCACCACAATATACCTACCTCCCGTACTCAACAGCATACGTGTTTTTGTTTGTTTGATGCCCAGTGCCACGTGGGTACAGATAAGCCAGCTTGGGAAGAAACACGCCAATATCCACTTGATCTCCAACAGTAATTTCAAACAAATATTAAGTGGAAGGGTTGGGGTCAGATGGAGGGAGGGTGAATGGTGGGATCACACCAATGGTGCATAATGCAAGGGTACATGTCGCACCTATTAGTATGTAGAGTATAAATGTCTAACACGAAAGTAAACGAGATGAGGTATAGATTAACCGGTGTGATGTAAGCATTCCTAATTCTATGTGAAATCAGCACATTGTACCCCATAAATGTATTAATGTATACATGATCTATGTATTTATGATTTAATAAAAAAATAAAAAATAAGAAATTCTTTTAGTAGTTTTCAAAATAAGCAGTCACTTCATGAAAACCAACCACTGCCTCATCCTATTTCTACCAGAAGATGAACAAGGTCTGAGTCTCCCTCTGTTTTCAGGAATGCCTGGCCAAGAATTGGTGTTTACTGAACACAATTTCACTTATTTATATGTTATAAATAATTATACCTTAATAATAATAGTCATCTTCGCTATGCAGTATTATTTGTATCTTTTTTAAACATACTTGACCACTAAGATATTAGGTCGGCAGATAATAAAAATTCCCAATAATACAGGAAAACAATAGAAAGATACACACCAAGTCTCGTGCCCCTTAATAGATTCAACACTGTGTGGGAAGTCAATGTCCGGTGCTCTAAATAATTATCAGTCAGCCCCATCACGCTAAAGTGGGTTTCCAGCGATACTGAGGTTAGCTTTCCTTTGCCTCAGTTGACCCTGAATGTGGAAGGGAAAACAGCCTGGGCACACCTAATGGCTCCTGGCTGTCAAGCTGTCCAGGAAGGGCAAGCGGCGGAATCAATCACCAGACTCATTAACCGGTGGCCCCCCAGCCTCCCCTGAGCTCCCCGGCCTGCGACTTTCTCGCCCTCCCTGTCCTGTGCTCCCAGCGCGCTTGTGGCCCCTTCAAGGGTCCGTGCACCTGCTCATTGCACCACACTTCCCTCTTGGCCCACGAGTCCTTACAAATGTGCTGCTGAAACTTAAAAGAGAATGTTTCCAAAATCGCAACACTCATTTGCCCCAACACACACACACATAGAGCCCTCACTGAGATTGCCCCCGCATCAGTGTTGTGTACAGACGGCCCTCTGCTCCCATTCCCTACTCCCCTTCTCCCCCACCACCCCAAGCCCTTGTGCTCAGCTCTGTCCAAGGACACCACACCGCCTGTGTTCTGAGACCCGTGTGGCTGGCCGATGCCTTCCCTCTCTCCTGCTTGGAAGCAGCAGCCTCCCATCAGGGCTCTGTGTGCCAGCCCTGTACTGTACTTCATTAAGCAGCTCTATTTAATGGTTTCAACAAAAGCCATCATTTTAGCCCAACTGCCTTGACTAAATTAAAATTTCCAATCTCTGTTTTAGTGTTCTGCAACTGATGTATACATAAGCAAAACCGGTCAACATCTGCCAGGGGGTTGGCCAAAAGTTCTGTAAAGATGTACTTCACATTTCTGAAGCATGTGCAAAGTAACAGCGTCCTTATCCTCCCGAGAGCTCTCATGGTTTTACTTCACCATTTGTTCAAACACACTTTAGCTGCGGATGAGCCATACAGTTGATTCTCCCCTTGGTTGCCGTTTTATCTGTAGTGTCATTTTGAGTAATTGGGGTATGGTAGCTGATCAACTTACAGGTTTCTCATTGGCAGAAAGGGACCGTATTGGCACCAAGAAAGAATGTGATGGGTCCTCTCGGTGCATAAGCAAGTGTCCCTCTCTTGCACTTGGCTACCCAAGGCCATTATGAAATAAGCTTAATAAAGCCTCCAAGTGTATATGTCTTCTTGAGTGGAGGGAGGCACCTATGGAAGGAACATTCTAAACCAATGTGGAAAGATGGTCAATGTACATATTTAGTCAGTGATCTGTGAAAGTTTTTGAATTAGTTTTTAAAGCTTTGTTAAGACCAGAACGCACAGATGTTGAAAACAAGTTCAGATGTAGCGACAGATGGTATTTGATTATGAAGCAGACTGTTCATATAATACAAAGATGCTGCTTCTGCCATACACAAGTAACTGCAGAGAGTGCGGTAGAAATTTTGGAAGGCAGGCGGTTCGAGAGGGTCTTTGTGCAGCAATAACTTTCCCATTTTCCAGCAGTGCTAGAATTGGGATAATTTTCCCCTTTTCTTTTCAATCAGTGACTCTCTCTGCTCTTCCAGACCCCAGCTCCCTTTCCAGACTCCTTTTCTGCAGCCTTAAAAATTCCTTTTTCCCCTTAGCATATTGTCTTACCTAGCCACCCCGTCTCCCACAGCAACAGTGTCGAGTCAGAAAAGGGGTGGCCAAAGTTAGGGGGAATAGGAAATGACTGTCAATGTTCCCATTGTCTAAGGAAACAGACTTCTCATCATTTACTTTGCCATGAGAACTCAGTCTTTAAACAGAGGCCAGGATTATGGCTCCAAAGGTGCTGCCACGCACATGAGGCTGAGTTCCCTGCCAGCACAGCACGAACATGTTTCATCCTCAGCTGCCTCTTCAGTAAGATGGGCATAAGGGTCGCCTTGCTTATCTTCCAAGGGTGGCAAGAGGATTGTAGAAGATGCTGAGTTACCCAGGCCTTGAGAAATGGGAAATGCTATTCAGATGCATGGGATTGTCATTGTCAAGATCAGAAACATTATTCCAAGAGTGGGAGAGTGCCACGTCTTATTCCCAACCAGAAACCTACTCTTCATCTACCCACAGGTCCTAGAAAAGTGCTGTGGTGTCAGAAACGATGCTCATTAAACAGGGTGAGGACAGCAGGACCCTGGCTGGAGAGGGATGCTCTTCAAGTGACTATTTTACCTTTTCACTCTGGAAACTAGTTGAGGGTCAGCCATATAGAGACCACTGAGCTACCAGATTCCAGCCAGTGCTAGAGGTCCTTGGTGATGGCTCTGGTTGTGGAGCCAAGGCAGGTGACACGAGCTTAGCAAATAAGGAGAATGAACAGCCTACTTTCTAGCCTCCTCCAGAATCCATGTCGTCAAGTCTAGCTGAGTGACCAGGCCTTATTTCCAAAGGCTTTTGTGGCTCTTGCATCTTCTGTCTCCACACATTTGTGCCCCTGTCTGTGTCACAGTGCTGATGTGGGAGGGATCAGGAAAGAGAGGAAAGCCCCAGAACAGCCTCATTCTTGCACGACTCACAAGCCCCCCGCCCATCCCCTGCAATCCAAGACTCTTGTTTTCAAGAGCTTCCTATGTGCCAAATAATATTTAACAAACACAGATGAGCAATAGGAGATGAGGGAAAGGCCCAGTATGCCAAGTTATGTTGGAGGAGATTTCAAGGGAACATTGTCAATGACACAGCTCCAGTGGAGAAGGGAGTGGGGAGAGAGTAGAGAAGAGTCCAGGATGGAGGGGGATGGAGAGGGCAGAGGAGTTTTCAGGAATCTTCCTGGGATGGTCGGCTGTCCTATGATGTTTTACATGCCATTCATACAAGTACCATCTTTTATGTTAATATCATCAGTCTACAGGCCAACAAAATCAACCTAGTTTTATTGGGGGTAATGCTGATATGACACGAAATTATAATAAATGCCTGGGGTTTGGTTAGTCAATAAGAAAAGAGATTTGGATTCTCCCTCCAATTTGCAAATGTATTTAAAGCTCCTTGTATTTTTCTTGTAGGCAGGAACAGTGACATAATTTGTGGGGAATCAACCCAAAATGAAAATGTATGGTTCCCTGTTCAAAAATTGTTAAGAATTTCAAGAAGATGACAGCAGAGCAGGAAAGCAAACTGGAGACCCTCTCAAGAGCACAGGCCCTGTGGGGTTGCACAGGCTGCACACTCATAGCATTGGCCCTGATTGTGGGAGGGGAATGGAAAAGCAAATTTCTCTGATCAGCTCCTGTCCAGAATCTCTGAAGTATCTGAGAGACGGGAGCAGATTACCCAAGGTGAGGATAAAAGTGATGGCTTGTGACCACAGATTCATGGTAGGAAGTGCAGTGGGGTATAAAGTGGACTGGACAAGGAATCAGATTCTGGGCTTCACTCTCAATCCCATCCCTAATCAGACTTAGGAACTTGCCTATGCAACTCTTAGGTTTAATGTGAGCCCCAGAGTGACAAGGTAGTTGTCAGAGCTCTGGCAAGTAGGTGCTCTTGGTTCAGGCAAGGTACAGGGTGGGGGCAGGTGAATCGATTAGGTGTCCTTTGTGCTCAGCACTATGGCATGTGCCATTGTGACTGCAATGATACTTGAGGAAACACTGGTGCTAGGGACCAGGCTGGGGTATCCCCTTTCCCTAGACCCTGGAAGAAGATACACAAGTCTTCAGCAGGAGCATGCAAGGCCTTAGGAGGGACACAGACTTCCCATGAACGTTCACTCTGGTGAGGAGACCAGCTCTGGGAGAGGCTCTGTTAACCACCCGCTATTACAGAATTGTGAACAAAAACAGTGAACTTAATGATGTACAGAAATAATATCTGTCTGCTGGGGAATCAGTGCCATTTGACCAAGGAGCTCCATTAAATGACAAGACCCACAGCGTCAGATCCAGAGCAGAATGGTGGATGGGAGAGGCATTTGGCCCTGACTTGGGCTGATTTCACTTCCTGAGACTTTTTCTGACAGCTGTTTTTGATGAGGACTAATCTGGCTTCCCTTTTCATGTCTATGCTCCCTTCATGCCAACCTCCACCTCCATCACTTCTACACTGGGGGCCAGAATCATCTCTAAGGGAAGTGTTGCCATCACCTTGGCTGGGGCTTCTCTTCCCAAGTACAACAGCTTTGCATGTTCTGCTTTTGGGGGAAATTGTCCAACTATGAGTTTGTGTTACTTTAAGCCACTAAATTTGTGGTGATTTGTTGCATAGTCATCGGCAATTAATACATTTTACAATATTCTATTATCGTATAGTAATAACTACCCCATATTGGGTATCTATTATGTATCTGGATTTATACTGGGGTATTTAAATATGTTTGCTCTTTATTCTTACAGCAGCCTGGTGAGGGAGGTTTTCTAAAACCCATTTTAGAGAAGATGAACCTATGGTTCAGGTCTCTTGTTAAAGAGCACAGAATAAAAGATGGGATGAGGGGTTTGAACCCAGGTCTTATTCGAGAGCTTGTGCCAACTATGCATGAGGACAGTTTTCTTTTGTTGTGATTTCTGCCCTTCTTTCCCAGCCTCTGTCCAATCTTACTGCCTTGATCCCACTTTACACTTGAATTTCCTGGCTTTCATTCCAATCTCTGCAAAGTGCTTAGTAAACCTAGCACATCCTATCCAAGTCACTGGGTGCCAAGCTCTCCTTTAGGGACACAGCACCCCTGTGCTTCGGATCGCAGTCCCCTCACTGGTTGCCACTGCTGTCTCCTCTGCTGGGGTTCCCTGAGCTGTGACACTGTAGACTGCAGTGACTGTTCACAAAGACAATTGTGCCTGGGGCCCACAACCCGCCTACTGGACAATGTCATTGACGTCATAGTGTGTATTGCTTTTCTATGGCTTTATAATAAATTACCACCAATTTAGTGACTTAAAGCAAAACAAATTTATTATCTTATCTTAGCATTTTCTGAGTTGCACCCTCCCATCAGGGTCTCACCAGGCTGAAGTCAGTCAGGAATCAGCCAGGACTGTGACTGCCTGTAAGGCTTGGGGTTCTCTTCCAGCTTCTTCGGTTGTTGGCAGAATTCAATTGTAGTTGTAGGACAAAAGTCCCTGTTTTCTTGACAGCTGGTGACTAGGAACCACTTTTCTTTTCTTTTCTTTTCTTTTTATTTATTTATTTTTTTGAGACAGAGTCTCACTTTGTCGTTCTGGGTAGAGTGCTGATTACAGGCGCCCTCCACAATGCCAGCTGTTTTTAGAGACGGGGTCTTGCTCTTGCTCAGGTTGGTCTGGAACCTGTGAACTCAGGAAATCTACCTGCCTTGGCCTCCCAGAGTGCTAGGATGACAGGCGTAGCCACCTCGCCTGGCACTAGGAATCACTTTTAGCACATACAGGCTGCCATTCAGTCCTTGCTATGTGCCCCCTCACCCCCCAAAGACAATTTACACGTGGTTGTTTGCTTTTTCAAAGCCAGTAGGAGACTCTCTTTTAAGAGATTACCTAATTAGGTCAGGCACACTCAGGATAATCTTCCTTTTGATTAACTCAAAGTCAATTGCTGAGGGACCTTAATTATATCTGCAAAATACTCTCACCTTTGCCATATAATGTAACCTAATCATGGGTGTTATCCTGCATAACACACACAGGTTCTGTTCATATTCAAAGAAAGAGGACTACCCAAGACACGTACCTGGGTGAAGGGCAAGCTTGAGGGCTGCCCAAATGCTGCCTACCGCAAAGAACTGAAGAGAGCGCAGCTATCTCTTAAGACAAGAGGTCCCCAAGAAATTAGTATGTAGCTAATAAGCAAGTCTAAAAGATGCTCATGGGAACTTCCAAGTGTACAAAGCAGGTGCCTTCATGATCTTCCAAGGAAGAATGTTATGCTGGTGGCTTGAAGTGTCCTAGCCCAGAGCTACTTAGGACTTTCTTTCCCTTTGCACCTTTCTGTAGTTTTTAGTAATATGTTTTTCTTCCATGCATTTTGTTGCTCTTATTTATATTAGGGCAAAAATTTAATGCTATTTTTTCAGGAAAAATTTTTATTACGAATGTTTGCAATTTTCCTTCTTGTCCTTGGTTTCTAACAGGGATAGTCATTGCTTCTATAGGCAGCTCCCTGCACTCGTTCGTTGTGTAAACCTATGTAATGGGCATACAAATACAGAATACCAGATAACAAACTCTTAAGAGCTCGAATTTTAGAGTCAGACGAGGGTCAAATCCCTCTTTAACCACTTACTTGTTGGGTGACCTTGGGCAACTAACTTCTTTCTATCTCTGTGTCCTCATGACAGGGGTACAATGACAGTATCTACCTTATGTGACTGTGAAGATTAAATGAGTTGATAAGCATAAGGAAGCTGAAAATGTCAGGCATATTGTAATTCATTGTGTCATTTGCTACTACTACCATTCATGGAGTAAAGAGCTGTAAGAAATTGGAGAGGGTGGAAAGATGTTGAAGTATACAAAAATTTGAGAAACTTGGGGATTGAAAGGAGGAGTTGAGAGTGGGTGAGATTCAGGGAGTTTCCACTGATGTGGAAATTTCAGGAGGAGCAAAGAGGGGGAAAGAGGAGATTTTAGATGTTGGTTGTGATGAACTCTCCACTTTGTCTTGTAGTATTTCATCCAGAGGTTGTGTACAGATTCGACGTGCTTTTAAATGAGCTATCAGATTTATTTTTTCTTTTTCTTTTTTTAATTTTATTTTTTTATTATTAAATCATAGCTGTGTACATTAATGTGATCATGGGGCACCATACACTGGTTTTATGGACCGTTTGACACATTTTCATCACACTGGTTAACGTAGCCTTCCTGGCATTTTCTTAGTTATTGTGTTAAGACATTTATATTCTACATTTACCAAGTTTCACATGTACCCTTGTAAGATGCACCGCAGGTGTAATCCCACCAATCACCCTCCCTCCGCCCACCTCCCCCTCCCTCCCCTCCCTTTCCCCCTTCCCCCTATTCTTAGGTTGTAACTGGGTTATTGCTTTCATGTGAAAGCCATAAATTAGTTTCATAGTAGGGTTGAGTACATTGGATACTTTTTCTTCCATTCCTGAGATACTTTGCTAAGAAGAATATGTTCCAGCTCCATCCATGTAAACATGAAAGAGGTAAAGTCTCCATCTTTCTTTAAGTCTGCGTAATATTCCATGGTGTATATATACCACAATTTATTAATCTGTTCATGGATAGATGGGCACTTGGACTTTTTCCATGACTTAGCAATTATGAATTGGGTTGCAATAAACATTCTGATACAAATATCTTTGTTATGATGTGATTTTTGGTCTTCTGGGTATATGCCTAGTAGAGGAATTATAGGATTGAATGGCAGATCTATTTTTAGATCTCTAAGGGTTCTCCAAACATCTTTCCAAAAGAAATGTATTAATTTGCATTCCCACCAGCAGTGTAGAAGTGTTCCCTTTTCTCCACATCCACGCCAACGTCTCTGGTCTTGGGATGTTGTGATATGGGCTAATCTTACTGAAGTTAGATGATATCGCAGAGTAGTTTTGATTTGCACTTCTCTGATGATTAACGATGATGAGCATTTTTTCATATGTCTGTAGGCCATGCACCTGTCTTCTTCAGAGAAGTTTCTCTTCAAGTCCCTTGCCCAGCCTGCGATGGGATCACTTGTTCTTTTCTTGCTTGTGCATTTGAGTTCTCTGTGGATTCTGGTTATTAAACCTTTGTTGGAGCCATAACATGCAAATATCTTCTCCCATTCTGAGGGCTATCTGCTTGCTTTACTTACTGTGTTCTTGGCTGTGCAGAAGCTTTTCAGTTTGATCAGGTCCCCAGTAGTGTATTTTTGAAGCTGCTTCAATTGCCCAGGGGATCCTCCTCATAAAATACTCGCCCAGACTGATTTCTTCAAGGGTTTTCCCTGCACTCTCTTCTAGTATTTTTATAGTTTCATGTCTTAAGTTTAAATCTTTTATCCAGTGAGAGTCTATCTTAGTTAATGGTGAAAGGTGTGGGTCCAGTTTCAATCTTCTACAGGTTGCCATCCAGTTCACCCAGCACCATTTGTTAAATAGGAAATCTTTTCCCCACTGAATGTTTTTAATTGGCTTGTCAAAGATCAAATAATGGTAAGTAGCCAGATTCATCTCTTGGTTCTCTATTCTGTTCCAGAAATCTACTTCTCTGTTTTTGTGCCAGTACCATGAGCTATCAGATTTAGACTGGGCTACGTGGACTCAGAGACATAATTGGATTACATACTCATTCGCTGAGTCACAATTAACCTTCAGTCAATGAAACTCTAATTCACATGTTGTGCTGGATACAAGAAATACACTAGTCTCTGTCCTCAAAAAGTTTATGGTTTAGGGTGGTGCCCATAACTCAGTGGTTAGGGCACCGACCACATACACCAAGGCTAGTGGGTTCAGCTAAAACAACAATGACAACTGTAACAACAACAAAAACAAAATAGCCAGGTGTTGTGGCAGGTGACTGTAGTCCCACCTACTTGGGAGGCTGAGGCAAGAGAATCCCTTAAGCCCAAGAATCTGAGGTTGCTGTGAGCTGTGATGCCATGCACTCTACCCAGGGCGACAGCTTGGAACTCTGTCTCAAAAAAAAAAAAAGTTTATGGTTTGAATGTGTGTCAAATACAGTATAGAGTGAACCACATATAATAATAGCTATTATTTATAGAGTTCATACTGTAAACTATTAACTATAGCCATTATTTATAGAGTTCATACTGTAAACTATAATTGTAAATTTGAAATGACTCCTGACTTCTGGGAATTTTCAGTCTAGACATAACAACAGATACTACACAGAGAGATACACAAAAAATTATAACTAATTTCTATTGCATATTTAATAAATGCTACATACTATTTTGTGTATCATATATGGATTATCCATTTAAACAATAGCATCACAAGATAGACAGCATTACTATCTCCACTTTATAGATGGTGAAAGAGATTAGGAAAGTTACCCCAAATCACACAGTTAGCAAATGGTGAAGCCAGGGTTCAAACTTAGATGGTCTGATTACAGAATCACTGATTTGTTCTGCCTAAATGAAAATAGCACAGAGGAACAATGACATAGGCTCAGAAGTACTACAGAGAAGGGCATAACTGATTTTGTTTGGAAGAGATTCAGAGAAGGCGGTACAAAAATTAAATTAAAAATTTTAATCACAGTACTAGAATCTACATGAGATCACACGAAGTAGTACAGAGTGACTTAGAAGAACAGCAATGGCATCTCCTCCACTCCAAAGGCAGCTGCTTCTAATTGTCATGGTTATAATTTATTTGTTGGATATTTCTGTGAGTAAGATTTAGACATTATCTGTTGATTTCCTGCTTTACGAAAGAGGACTTAACTCATTAGGTACTATCCTCAATTCTTCTCTAACCTCTTCCTTCATATTTTTGATAATTTCATTGTTATTTGTATTTCATCATTCCAGAAATAGTTCTTGACCACCTTCAATGTATGAGGCACTGTTCTAAGTCTAAAGGATGCATTAATGGTAATGATAATAATAATAAAAGATGGTGTTTCTGCCCTCATGGAGCATATATTTTAGTGAAGGGGGATGATAAAAGCAAAAGTAGACATATTATGTCAGATGATGAGAGGTGCTAAGAAAGAAAAGTAAGGCCATGACTGGGAGGTAGTGATGGGTGAAAGTTGCTACTTTAGATAAGATACTCAAGGAATGTCTCCAGAATAAGGGGGCATTTGATCCGAAACCAGAGGGAAGTGGGGAAGGGAGCCATGTGGATATTTGAGGGTTGTGTATCCTAGATAACAGGAATAGCAGCTTCAAAGGCTCTAGGGTTGGGGTCTCCTCTGTGTGTCTGAGCAACAGCAATGAGGGGTGGCCAAGCTGGAGGGATGAAGAGAGTGACGGGAGATGAAGTTAGAGGGAAACTGGGGTCTGGTTACTTAGAACTTTGAGGCAATGGGAAAGACTTTGACTTGAGGGAAACTGTAGGTTTTTAAGTAGGAAGGCTTTTGAAATGATGTGCTCTTACTTATATTTTAAAGGGATCACTCTGGCTGTTGTGCGGAGAATATATTGTAGGATGGAGTAAGGGCAGATCCAGGGAGAGCAGGTGAGAAACAGCATGACTTAGGGCAGCACTGTGTGGTGAGGTAGGAAGAGCCAGGGTTCACAATATATTTTTGAATGTCAGAGGCTACATTAATTTGCTGACGTGGGATGTGAGAGGAAAAGAAAAATCAGAGACCTGTCTAAGGATTTTGGCCTCAGCTACCAGAAGGATAGCATTGAATTTACTGACTCAGGAAAGACTGTGGGGAGAATGAGCTTGATTGAGTAGAAAAATGAGTTTAGTAGACATCCTCAGGGAAGTGTTGAGTAGACAGTGAATGTAGTTTGGGAGTTTGTGCAGCTGGGGCTACCCATTTGTCAGTGTATAGGTGACGTTTCAATCTTCAAGACTGGGTAAGATCACTTAGCAGTTGTACATATGGATAGAAGTGTTGTAACAGTACCATGGACTCCTAGTCCCAAATACCTTTGTAACTTCAAATATCTCCTTTAAATCTCTAGTTCTATCACCCTTAGACTGTATCTTTTGACTCTCCAGATGAGGGTATTAACAGCTCTCTACCTCTGTCTCCTAGCTTTGGCCAAACATACCTTTGCTTTTTCATGGTCAAGATTAATGATTTATACACTTTTCTCTGTAGCCACCTTTTAGTCCCCTCTGTTAGGTCCGCATGTTGATTTTCAATGACAATAGAACAGTAAACGTCATTTATATGATTACAATTTATAAATTTTAGACAAACTGCTAATCCAGGCAGGGTCAGGAGTCCATTTCCTTCTTTACAGATTCAAAGTCATTCTTTAAATAGATAGTTGACTCCCTGCTATATTTCAGGCACTGTTTTGGGTGTTAGCATTACCCAAATGCCCTCTTCCTATTTACTTTCTTGTAGGGACCTCTTATCACTTAAGAGAGAATGTTTCTAGAGTTAATAGCACAAAGATGTGCTTTTTATAACCTCTTTTCTTCTCTTGTATCAGCCTACTTGTCTGATACTAGTATTACTGCCCCAGCTTTCTTTTGGTTCGTGTTTGCATGGTATTCATTTTAAAAAATGGTTAATCTTCTCATAACTTCTTAATTGCTTTAAATCATGATACATTTTTTCCCTATAATTTAACTTTCTTGGATTTCTTTTTTGCTTTGTTTCTTAAGACTTCCCTGGGGTTTCTGTTTACTTTTTTTTCCTTATGAAGAGGAACACACAATTTTTTTTTTGTCATTTTACAAATAGATTCCAGATTCTTACTCCTTCTGCCCCTTGTGCAGAATCTTTTTTTATTTTTCTGAAGACACCTTTCTTGGAGCCACTGAGTTCCTGTTCAAACCAAAGCTAATTTCATTCTAAGTCACCTGCACAGCTGTCCGTCTGTCTTCTATGTAATTCCTAGCTTGTTTTACTTTTATTTTATCTCACATCTTCCTTTTTTTCCAGGTTTTTCACCTTCATTCTGTTGGAATACATCTCAGGTATATTTTTTTCAAAAAGAGTATATGGAAAATAAGTGTTTGAATCAGTTCAAATTCAAGCCTTAATTTTCCGACTTGATTGATAGTTTGGATTGATCTTACATTCTAACTTCTCATATTCAAATGAATAGGGTTTTAAGAAGAAACAAAGAGTTCAAGCGGCAAACAAGAAAAGAAAAATAATCGAGACAGAGGAAATCTATGCGAATGTATTGAGGCATGAAATAATGGTGTGTATTTGGAAGCACAAACAATTCAGTATCATAGGGACGGAAGGGGCAAGAAACAGAGAAGTGAGAAAGTAGTAGGATATAAAGCTGAAGAGAAGGGTAGAGGTCACGTCTAAGGAGTCTTTTCTGCCATGCTAAGGGGATTAAATGTAATACAAGAGTGAAAAGGAACCCCAGATTAGTCTTAATCTAGAAAACACCAGGCTCGGAGATGTGATAAGTGAAGACTGATTGCTTCCAGCAGTAGTGGGGAGATAACCATGAGACAGGAAGAAGAGGAACCAGCAGGACAAATAGTTTATTATGGCTGGAGTGGTTAACGGGAGAGGAGTAACCAGAGACAGATCTTGAGGGAAATTAAGAGCCGCATCGAGGAGTTTGGACTTTAAAGAGGAGCAATAATAAAACACTCCGTATTTTTAATAGAAGGGTAGAGTAATGCTTTAGAAAAATCATTCTAGGTACAGTGTAGGAGAATGAATGCATGTGGGGGTAGAAAGACTGGAGGCAGAAAGGCTGATCTCAACATTGCTTGTATATTGCCATTGTAGACCCTGAGATAAGAGTTGATGGTGACATGAGCCAAGGCACTGACATGGTGGCTGGAGAGAAGTGAATGGATTAGAATAATAGAAGGGGGTGGAATTGATACCCAAATAACAGTTGATAAGAGCTGGGATGGAGAGAAGAAAGGATGGGTTACAGGTTTCAGTTTTGAGCCAATAGATGATGATGTTATTCCCTTAGGAGAAGACATTCTGGGGGAAAGAGGTCAAAATCTGGGATGAAGCTGATGCATCGCTTATGGGTCTCTTTCCCTTCCCCCTTAAATGTGTATCACTTTTGTCTGTCAGGCAAGGCAAAGCAAAGAACATTCAGTTTTTTTTTCATCCTCCTATTAATAAATCATACTCCCCATCACTCCATCCTTTTCTGGAAATATCTTTCTCACTCCCTGACTCCAGAGCAACGTCTTCTTTCAGGCCCTCAAATCCTCTGTTTCCCCCCAATACAGGGCTTTGCACTTGCAATTCCCCAGACCCAGAATCTTTTCCCTCCTCTTCAGTCATGTGACGTCCAAGCATCCTTTAGAGCTCAGTGCCAAGTCACTTTCTTTTTTTCACTCTCTCTTTTTTTATTAAATCATAGCTGTGTACATTAATGAAATCATGGGGTACAATGTGCTGGCTTTATATACAATTTGAAATATTTTCATCAAACTGGTTAACATAGCCTTCACAGCATTTTCTTAGCTATTGTGTTAAGACATTTGTATTCTACACTTAGTAAATTTCACATGTACCCTTGTAAGATGCACCATAGGTGTGGTCCCACCAATCACCCTCCCTCCACCCATCCTCCCCTCTTCCCCCCTCCCCTCCCCTCTCTTTCCCCTTTCCCCATATTCTTAGGCTATAATTGGGATATAGCTTTCATATGAAAGCTATAAATTAGTTTCATAGTAGGGCTGAGTACATTGGATACTTTTTCTTCCATTCTTGAGATACTTTGCTAAGAAGAAAAAAGTCACTTTCTAAGAAGCAGACTTGACCATTCCTGCTCCTGGGCGTGTGGATCTATGTGGTTCATTTGCTTTTGTGAATAACTCTCTTCCTCAGAGTGTAGCCTCCGCGAGGGTAAGAACTGTCTATTTCACTCATCACTGTTTCTGTGTAGCTTAGAACAAATGTTTATTGAAGGACTAAATGGGAAGAGTAGCCTGCAGCTTAGCTGTGACCACAGAAGCTTATTCCCCCCCTCCCAGCAACATGACTCTTCTCAGACAACTCTCAGCAGCTGTTTGAGAAGTTGTGTGGCTAATTCCCAGACAGCAGTTTATCCCAGGCCCTGCTGGGGACACTGCACACAGCTCAGGCAAAACTGTAACTTCAAGGCCTCTGGGACACACTGCTTCAAGGTCTGGGTGGGGGAGGACACACCTGCTGCCACATCTCTTGGGGGCAGCTCCCAGCAGTTCCACTTGGGAGAAAAAGGGAGCATATGTGACTGAGGTGCTCCCCTTCCAGAGCGTTTCTCATCTTGCAGACCACAGGCATGAGTGCAGACTGGGTCCTGTTTGTGTTTTCCCTCTGGACCCCACGGAGCACTGAGTATGTAAAGTGAGTTCAGTGTGTGTGTTAAATAAGCAAATGAATATACTAAGATGGTGCCACTACTGATCTTCTAGCTAAATCAGTCTACCTATCTAGCTATCTCATCTTTCTATCCCTGGTACAAATTGGTTCAGAACTTTCAGTAGCATCCTCTGCACTCAACAAGCTCATTCCCATATATCCCACATATTCTTCTTAGCAAAGTATCTCAAGAATGGAAGAAAAAGTATCCAATGTACTCAGCCCTACTATGAAACTAATTTATGGCTTTCATATGAAAGCTATAACCCAGTTATAGCCTAAGAATATGGGGAAGGGGGAGAGGGAGGGGAGGAAGGGGAGAAGAGGGGAGCATGGGGGGAGGGAAAGTGATTGGTGGGACCACACCTAAAGGTGCATCTTACAAGGGTACATGTGAAATTTACTAAATGTAGAATATAAATGTCTTAACACAATAACTAAGAAAATGCCATGAAGGCTATGTTAACTAGTTTGATGAAAATATTTCAAATTGTATATAAAACCAGCTCATGGTACTCCATGATTGCATTAATGTACACAGCTACGATTTAATAAAAAAAAAAAAAAAAAGCTCATTCCCAACAAGCATGGGAAAATTTAGAGAAAATAAAGAGAGAATATATAGATATCAAGTACATAGACTTATATATAGTATGCGTATCACATAGTGTTCATAAATTATGTATAAATTATATGTATAATAGTCTGAGTACACTTACATATACTATTAATTTATGTAGCCAAATTTTATTTTATTTCTTTATGTCTCCTGGATTTTGTGCTGCTTAAACTGTCTTCTAAACTCTAAGATAGTAAAATTAGTTTTTCAGAATGCTTTAAGTGTGTTTTTTTTGGTGTGTGTGTTTCTCTGTGTGAACATATATTTTCTACATTTTGTCTATAAAAAATTTAGTTTTGCATATTGTGAAATGGGAATCTAACTTTTATGTATTTAATATGATCAGCAAATTACCTCAATGTGTTGAATGATTTATCTTTTCCCCCGGAATTGAAAGTAATCTTTATTGTAGAATAAATTCCTACCTTTACTTATATCTGTGTCTAGATTTTCTAATGTTCTTTCTTGAACTATTTTTCTCAATGTTTATATTAACGAGACAATATTTAATTACTGTGTCTTTATATTTTGTTTTTATATGTATTGGGGTAAATCATAAAAGAATAGATCAAAATATACATTTGTTCTACCAATATTGTCTTCTATTTTCCACATTCTGTTGTAAGTACTTCAGTTTACAACCTTACTAAACTTATAGAATATAATTTCATTTTAATTAATTAATTTTTTTGAGATACAGTCTCTCTCTGTTCCCCAGGGTAGAGCCATGGCGTCATCACAGCTCACAACAACCTGTCTCATGGGCTCAAAGATTCTCTTGCCGTAGTATTCTGAGTAGCGGGGACTTCAGGCACCTGTCATGATGCTCCCCTAGCTTCTCTATTTTTAGTAAAGATGGTGTCTCACTTTTGCTCAGGCTCGTCTTGAACTTGTGAGCTCAAGTAATCCACTTGCCTCAACCTCCCAGAGTGCTAGGATTATAGGTGTGAGCCTGACCTAATCATATAATTTTAATACTTTTAAAATTGATTCTTTTCAATATTTTCTTACATTTTTTTAGAGCATTTTCTCTTCTAGGTGAGCATTAGAATAATTTAAGAGCCATAATCAGTCCTCTGAAATTTGGGATTATATTAGCTTATAGAATCATATTTTTCCAATAATTTACAGAGTAAAGTTACTGAGTAAATTAGGGAAAAGTATGTTTATCATTTTGGATATTCACGTTTAAAAAGTTACATTGCCTTGATGTGTCCTAATTTTCTCTAAAAAAAATTTTTTTTTTTTTTTTTTTTTTGTAGAGACAGAGTCTCACTTTATGGCCCTCGGTAGAGTGCCGTGGCCTCACACAGCTCACAGCAACCTCCAGCTCCTGGGCTTAAGCGATTCTCTTGCCTCAGCCTCCCGAGTAGTTGGGACTACAGGCGCCCGCCACAATGCCCGGCTATTTTTTGGTTGCAGTTTGGCCGGGGCCGGGCTTGAACCCACCACCCTCGGTATATGGGGCCGGCGCCCTACCGACTGAGCCACAGGCGCCGCCCTAAAAAAAATTTTTTTGAGGATAATAGTGCTAAGTGTTTCATACGATTTTTCAGAAAATTGATGTAAAAATCTGAGAGAAGTCCTGGCATATTAGAAGAACATAATAAATGTCAGTTACTATTCCTATCATCATCATTATTATTATTGTCTGTCTCTGTTTTTTAGGTCTTCTTTATGTCTTTACAGTACAGTTTTATAACCATATTCAAGATATTTTGTAGGTTGGTTACTATTTTTTTTCTGTTATATGTTCTAGTTGTTGCTAACACATAGAAACATTAAATTGAAATATACATTAATTCTCCAAATATTTATTAGGTATCTTTCATTATCTTTTCCCATTTCTTCCTCCAGTCTAGCTCTGGTGATATTGGGAAACATCAACAGAGGAGAAACAGAGGACAGATTCAGAAGGACGTAATGTTATTTCTTCTCAAGGTTGATATTTTGGATCTCCAAAATCAAACATAAGTACTGTACATTTTCAATTCTGTGCTAATATTCCCCGTGATCAGTTTGGGTACATTGAAGAACTGACTGCATTGGATCTAAAAGTACTTATTGCCTTTAGAATCTTTGAATATTGGCTGATACAAAATATGCCTTTGACTATCTACTTTGTAAACAAACATTGTATTTAAAGGGTAGGAGGCAAATTTGTTTTGAAACACCTTGGAAAACTCAGGGTACCCAACAAGAGGATGTACCATGGTGGATTCTAGCCATCCTCATGATGTTCAAGAGAGGAAGTGGCTAAGGGTTACCTACTCTACTAGAAGTTTTAGATGCAATACCTTAAATAAGAGATGTCAGTGGGCAGAGCTCTAGGTAGAATAGCAGCTGAGGCTGTTATGAGTCTACAAGAATATCTCCCTTGAGCAAGCTATCCAGGGGACTTAACAGTTCATTGGGTACCTAAGTTACATCATGAGCACTCAAAAGAAGAGTACAATGACCTCTATGATTTTTAGATTAAAAACCTTCCCAAACGAAGGTCTCCACATTGAGGTGGTTTTTGGAGGCATGAAGGAGTTATCTCTAGGTATAGGAAACCAGTCACACAATTCTAAGTTTATATATTTGCATTCTTCAAATGTCAGTGGAGTTTAATGGGGGACAATTTGCTGTTCTAAACATTACTCAAGCTTTTCTTTTCTGCAGTCGTTCTTTCTAGGGTGGTATCTCCTCAAGGGTTACTGGCCTGCTTCCACTGTGTCAATGTCAAATGTATGCAGCAGAGAAAGGGGATACATCGGCAGCTGGTGTGGCTGAGCGGAAGGAAGGAGACTAAAACATATTAATCCCATTTTAAGCAACAGGCACTGTGTTAAATGCTTTCAGATACAATACCACCTTTAATCCCCATAACAATCTTGCAAGGAGAATATTGTGATGATTATTTTCACACGGAAAGAAACTGAGGCTCAGAGAAATTAAGATTTGAATGAGGGTCTGTTTAACACCAAAGCCTATGGGTCAGAAGTGCCACTATATTCTTAAGTCCAAACTAGCACTACCAGCGACCTTAGGCTAGGTCTCCAGGAATCCTGGAGACAAGACCTGTGTAATATTGAGGCCAGAGATGAGTCTATATGAGTTAGACCTAGCTCGCCATGCAGTGGTGGACTTCTGTCAAGATCTCTCCTGATGGGTAAGTTAAAATTCTTCCCAACAGAACAGCGACCTATAGTCATCATCAGAAAGCTGTTACATTTCTCTTTCAACTTTAAAATCTACCTCTAGCTCACAAACTCGCAGGACTTTCCATTTACAATTTAGCTCTATGAGGTGAGATCAGATGAACAGGGCTGAGGAAACTGTAGGCAGACAGAATTAGAGATAATTCTTTCCCACAATACTGCACTCCATTCTTCTAACATACCTCAAGTGCATGCCCTCGGCCAAAACAGATCTGGTGAGAGGAAGATTAACAATGATGACAAAAATAGGCCCTGACTTGATAAAACAAATATCAACTGGGTGAGGGAGCAGGAACTGCCCATAACCAACCTTGGGATCTAATATGTTCTTCGTTAGGACAGGATTGCACCATCTTAAGTATTTCACCTCATGCTAACTCTGAGCTTAGACCTTATACCACTGGCCTTGAACTTAGTTAATATTTGCAAACTGTGTAAAAAAAAAAAAAAGAGGATACAAATCAGCACAGGGGGTACATTAAGATATTCCGGAATGACATTTTTAGTTTTCTGTAAAACTCAATATTCCCTGTTTGTTGATCTTTCAGAAGCGACTTTTGGAGACTAGGCGCCCTGAGCAGATATTTTATGTACGATTGTGTGCAGTGTGGGGGTGGGGGTAGTAAATTTTCATTGAACAAAATGTGTCTTTGTCTTGGTCTGGGCTCCCTAATTTCCTCTCAAGATAAAGATGAGCTCATTTGAACCTATCCCTCTCCAGATCAGTAAACACTCTGCAGGGGTCAAATTCCAGCCCCAGACCCTGGGCTCCTGCACTTCGGGAGCACATTGATTTTCACTTTCCTGAGGCTTCAGGGTGAGAGGTCAGGGTTGGTGGTGTGGGGAGGTGGCCCAGGTTTCCTCTGCCTTCCAGCTCTGCCTCCAGGTCCACTCTGCCCAGCCGTCAGCCCTGAGGAGTTTGAGTGCCAGTTCTTCCCAAACCCAGCGCATTTTCCAGCAGCTGAGTGTGCCTTCTTCACTGTCCCCATCTATCCTCCTGTCTGTCCTCTACCCAAATTTACAGCACGATTTTTGTGCCATCTGTTCAGCAAATTAATTTCTTTTCTGCTCACTTAGCCTGGACCCTCGTCTTCCTAAATCAAGTTCCCCCACTCCACTCTCCCTTACCTGTGGTAGGAACTGCAAATCCATGATCACCCTGAGTGATGCCAAATGCGACATTATGACTTGTGTGTATTCAACGACCTCCCGCCCCTCTGTAATGCCCACACCTGCACACAGAGCGGTGGCTTCTACCTCTGAGGTCATCTGGTTTGATCATCTTGTTTGAATGTTCTGCTTGCTTCTCTTACTAGGTGAACAATGAGGCTTGATTTGGGCTGTTAAACTAAGAAAAAAAAAGGAAAAAGGCATAAGGTACCCATAGTGGCATTTAAAATATCAGTGATAACCTTCTAGGGACAACTGTGTCCCCCACCTCTCTAGGTTGGCAATGATTCTTCCCGTCCGACCTCTTCTCCGTCTACCATTCACTCAGCACACTCTCTCCCAAGCTCTTCACAAGGCTCCTCTCTTTTCCTCAGTTTGCTAAGTAGGTGGTAGTTTATGAAAGAACAAACTATGATTCAAAAAGACTGAGAAACTAACAAGTCACGTGGTCTAGCTTCAGACACAGGTCCACCTGACGCAGGCCACTGGTAACTGTGCTGCTGTGCCCTCCTGCAGTCTTCTGCTGGGGTCACTGACCGCGAGGCGAGCTGCTCCACGCAGACTGTTTGTGGGCTAGCACAGACCAAACTGGGGAAGCATCCATCCAAGCTGGGACGTGTGTCCTCTCTGTCAGGGAAGGGCACATTTCTCTCAGGGCCTTCATGCTTTTGTCTCTTGGTGTGTATCTAAATAAAAGTTGTGCTTCCTTGCTGACAAAAATTTCAAACATGCTGGGAATGTATAACGTGAACGTGAAAATTGACCTCTCCCCTAAACTCTTCCTTGCATATTTCTACTCCTCAGAAGTAGCATTTATTAATATTATGGGGGGGGTTCTCACACAGTGTGTGATTGCGTGCGTATGTGTGTGTAAATGTGCATGCGTGTGCATTGCAGACAGATAAGGATGTATCTATCAGCTTTTAAAAAAACACGAAAGTGGAGGTACATTATATAAAAATATTTCTGTATTTACTTTTCAAACTCAATAATGTATCACAGATAACTTTCCATTTTATTACCTAGGTATAACACAACCTCAAACTTTTAGTGGATGGATAATATTCCTTAGGCCAGGGAGCCAAAATAAACATCTATACAAATAAAAACACAAATTAAAAAAAAAAACAAACAGATAATTTTTGTGTAGCTGTGCTGACATAGCCCGGAAACTGCTATTCCTGGTTTCAGTTCTACCGAAGTGGAATTCACTTTAAAGAAGCATAAAGTCACAATTCATTTTAACAGTTCACCTAGTGATGATTTGTCTATGATTTTCTGTTGCCACATATAATCCTGCAATGACTGTCACTGAACATGCTGCATAAAATTTAGACATACTAATTCAGGTCCTTCTGCTTCGAACTCCAATTATTTGTGACTCTTCTTCCTTCAGTCAGAGGCAAGCCTAGCTTCTATCAATGGAAGGGATTCACAGAGGAAATTCAGGGAATGAGAATCAAGATTTTGTAACATTGAGTTTCTAATCTTAATGCTCAGTGTTGAGACCATAGTCTTGAAAGTCAGGGATTTTAATTTGCCAGAGCCTGGCTTTTTTGTGTGTGTGATAGAAAAGAGTATTATTAATTTCAAACATTTTTTTTTTTTTTTGTAGAGACAGAGTCTCACTTTATGGCCCTCGGGTAGAGTGCCATGGCGTCACACAGCTCACAGCAACCTCCAGCTCCTGGGCTTAAGCGATTCTCTTGCCTCAGCCTCCCGAGTAGCTGGGACTACAGGCGCCCGCCACAGCACCCAGCTATTTTTTTGTTGCAGTTTGGCCGGGGCTGGGTTTGAACCCGCCACCCTCGGCATATGGGGCCGGCGCCCTACTCACTGAGCCACAGGCGCCGCCCTAATTTCAAACATTTAAGCAGCAAAGAATCAAGGCATAAAGCTGAACCCACAGCAATGAATAGAGATAACATATGATGAGGAGCCAGCCTCGCTCACCCTCACAGGTACAAGACATCTGGCCACGAGAAGAGGTACACTGCCAGACCTTGAGCCTGCAAAGGGGCCCTGCCCTGTGTTCTGGGCCAAATGTGGGGCTTGGGTGGAGGGGACCGAACATCTAAGTATGTCTGTGGTCTTTTTTTTTTTTTTTGTAGAGACAAAGTTTCACTTTATCACCCTCGGTAGAGTGCCATGGCATCACAGAGCTCACAGCAACCTCTGACTCCTGGGCTTAGGCGATTCTCTTGCCTCATTCTACCAGTATCTGGGACTACAGGGCCTGCCACAACCCCCAGCTATTTTTTTGTTTTGTTGTTGTTTTTGTTGCAGTTTGGCCAAGGCCGGGTTTGAACCCACCACCCGTGCCATATGGGGCCGGCGCCCTACCCACTGAACCACAGGCGCCACCCTATGTCTGTGGTCTTGAAGAAGGGATTTGTTTCTCTGTTCTACTTGGCACCTAGAATACAGCAGCCATACAGAAATGTTGTTGGCCAACGTAGAGCTACTGCTGTAGGGTACAGAGGGCTGTACAGGTGCCAGTGGCCAGGGACCTTGGCCTTGGGGTGGCCTGAGAAAGAGTCAAACTTTCCAGTGTCCAGATCACTGCAGATAGTATGATGGGGAAGAAAATTAATTAGTGAGGGTCTGAGGACACTCAGTGGAATATGGTGTGAGTCTCTCAGGCTACACGTCCAATAGCAGTACCAGCTATGTTAGAAAACACAAGCACCATCACTGCCTGCTCAAGGCCCAGAGAGTACAGCATCGTTTACCAGCAGCCTACAACTGGAATACCCTCCAGCTCCAGGCTGCTAAACATCATGGCATTTAGATGCCACCCTAAGGGAGGAGGAAGAGATGGAATCTCCTCTGAAGCAGCTGAGTGTACCTGAAAGCCTGACACTGACTAGATTGTTTTCTGCCATCAGGCCAAAAAGAACGTGGAGGCAGACATTAAGTTGTAGAACAACAAAAGTCACACATTGTAACTGAACTGAAGAGGTGACCTTGCGATTCTTGTCTGCTCATGTGTTCAAATATTTCTATAAGGTTGATTGCTAGAAGTGAAGTGAGGGAACAAAAGCCTGCACATTTAAAAAAATTTCAAAGTTCCTCTCCAAAATGGTGATTCTAGCCCACATGCCTGCCACCAGAACTGTTAGATGGAATAGTCTATCCCATTTCCTGCCTAACTCTGGATGTTATAACTCTTAAAATTTTTGCCAACCTGAAAAGAAAGACTAGTATTTTGACCACAGTCCATTGCCATAGCTTCAGTCATGGGTTCTACAGAGGTTCTCTTTCTCTTCTAAAGCTCAAATAGGAGGAAGAGAAAAGGGATTGAAGAGAACTATGGAGTGAGTGTCAAGGCTGTTGTGTGATTGGTTCCATTTTATGTATGTTTAGAAAATTAAAATTATTAAAATTTTAATATTTAAAATTAAAATGCTAAAAATAAGAAGACATATTTCATCGATTATTTCTGCCACAGAGCCCTATTGCCTGTAATGATGACTCTCAAAAGTTTCAAGTTGCTGCTCATTGTGGCTCAACTCAGCACTTACCTTATCCTTTCCTCTGAGAATATAAACAAATAGATTTTCATTTTAAATCGATATATCAGAAAATAAAAATGTCATAATTCCTTTTATTGTGCAATGAACAGCCTATCTTTAATGGATACTATTTTCTGTAGTATTCTGTAGTATTTTCTTTCTTTTTTTTTCCTTAATTATTGAGAGAAGTCCTTAAAATTGCACTAAGTGAAGCTGGCTTTTCCCAAAGTCTCATAATTCCAAAAAGACATGTTAAAGTAAAACATAGCCACTGAGTTAAACAATCTGGCAAACTGAAATGGTTGAAAGAGCAAAGGTTATTTGGCCCTACTAAAAGAAAAAAAAAAAAAAAAAGAATGCAGTAACACATAGTGATTTAGTTAGCTGAAGGTCCCAACAAGAATATTTGTTTCCACTACCTTTAAAAGGTTTAAAAAAACCAAGTTACTATATCAAAAAAACTTTTCCTGTATTTCAGCTAGGAGCAAGTTAAAGTCTTTCTAAGCATGTCACAGTAATAAGCCCTGTTTGTTTGTAGGATAGTATCCTTTTTACCATGCTGTTAGAATGGATTTGGTTATTTTTTTGCATTTGTATTAATAAAGGCAGGCTTCATAGTATAATTCACCCATAAAACTATAAAGGCCAGGTGCTTTTGGGGGGAGAAAAGAAGGTTTTTTTTTTTTTCCTTCATTTTGATTTTTGGATGACTTTTAAAATTTTATCGATGGTCTAAAGGTTTTAAAAGTTTTTTATTTCAGGAGTAAATTTTGCTACCTCCATTTTGCTTAGAAATGTATCCACCTCACTGAGAGTTTTAACATATATTAACTGTAGTGTTGATTCTAACGAATATTGGATATTGAGTGAAGAAAAGACATAAATAATATTCCATTAGTAATCTATTATTTATAATTTTTTCTAGAATATGATTCCTACTCTCAGATGCACATGCCCATACCATACTTTGATGCAAATACATTTACTCTTCTTTGTGCTAGACTTTGAGACTCTTGCTCAATGTTATGTCAGGTGCTGAACTACAAAGGGGAATTTAGGGAACACATTTCTTTATCTAGTTACTAAGGATTTTTTAGTTGTGATTAATCGGAAATGTGACCATTGATTTTTGGAATTATTTCCTAACAGGTCAAGGGGAACAGTAATGACAAGAAATCCATAGCTCCAATTACCATGGTCTAGAGCTGCTCGCACCAAGGAATATCTAATACCAGCAAAGCACAGAGTACTATTTGCACAAGCACTGGGGAAAACCCAATGCTTTCTATACTGGCAGATTTATTTGCAGAGACACAGGCATTTTTTCCAGGGTGACTGCCAAACTATCTCCTGAGCCTGTCTAGCTAGCACCTGGGAGACTCAGCAGGGGGCTTTGCAAATAATACCCTCCCCTTTGCCAGGATTGAGGCAGCCTGAGTGATTTTGTTTCAGTGTATTGTAGCACCTTAATCTTTCTAAGCTGCTCCACTCCTATTCTGGGGCCTCCCCAAGCATGGTTGGGTGAAAGTGTGGCCCCAGCAGCTCTAAGCCTGAGGCTAGGGACAAGATCGGGGCAATGGAAGGAGTGGGACCGAAGCTTTCAGTTCCTGCAGGACTTCTGTGTTATTCAAAATCTGTATGTCCTGGGAAATTGGGATGGGTCTGGGTGTAGTTCTTAGATCACAACTTAAAGCAACATGGTAAGGTGATAAAAACCACTGACTAGGAGAGAAGAACAAGAACTAGTAGTGATAAGGTACAAACCATGTGCCAGGCTTTGTGCTGTTTCCCTGGTATAAAAATAATCTGTTTGTTAAAGGTTAGGTAGAACTCACATGTGTTCTTAGCTATTTTAATTTTCACATGCATCCTTAACATTCACTCACTCTACCAAATAAGAGTTGTGGTTAGCAGGGAATTCCTTTCTTTGAATGAGGGTTCTATAGAACGTTATTTGTTATTTAATTCAATACATTCATACATAGAAATCTGTTTTTATCATACCCAATGAGATCACTGCTGTTCTAAGCAAATAACTTCTTTTATTAAATGAATAATTTATATACCCCAATGTAAAGATGAAATTCCTTTTGTTAAAGATGGTCCCAATCTGGTGGCTCCTGAGGTAATACCCCGTTACTCTAGTGATCTAGGGAATAAAAGCTACCGAGTTTGATTATGTTTAACATTTCTGCAGTGCTAATCACTTTTTTTTTTTTGTAACCAGGAAAACAAATAGTCTCCAGTGGAAAGAAAAGAAAGAGAGAGAGAAACCAAATAGAGATGGAGAAAGAAAGAAAGACAAAGAAGGAAGGCATACAGTGTGCAGGAATGTATTTTTACTGGTTTTGTAGTAAGTCTGAATGCAAGTAATTGGGGAGTCAAGGTCTTCCCCACCAATCATCAGGCAAGTCTCCTGGATGGTTCCACTTGTGGCTGCACCTTAGCTGAAGGTGCCATGGTCTATCAAGGCATTTCTGCTTCCCAGGCTTACTTTTCCTCCCTCTCTAGGACTTGTTTCCTGCCCACGGTCATAGAGTTCTTCTAAATCTCCCCCAAATCATTCATGAGAACTGACTTCTCCACTGGAGACTGGTCTCACTCTGTTACCTGGGCTGAAATGCAAGGATGTCATCACAGCTCACTGCAACCTCAAAGTTCTGGGTTCGCGTGATCCTCCTTCCTGTGCCTCCCGAGCAGCTGGGACTTACAAGCACATGCCCCCAGGTCTGGCTGATGTTTTATAAATTAGTTTTTAGAGATGGGATCTTACCACACTGCCCAGGCTGATCTCAAAATAGTGGACTCGAGAGATTCTCCCACCTGAGCCTCCCCAAACTGGGATTATGGGCATAAACCACTGCTCCTGGCCCTGTAGTCCTTTCTTTTAATGCATGTACTGTGGTTAAGAGAAACAGGTCAAGTCAGTTATATTTTAATGTTAGTGTTATTGAAGGCTCATTGCTGCTAACAAAGGGAGGGCTGGGGCAACCTAGAGCACCAGACAAGGGGTGAGCCGAGACACCGAAGGGAGAACAGACCATGACCAGAGAGAGAAGGATCCAGAGTCACACTTGGCCAACTTCAGAATTTTGCCCTTATCTTGCCCTGGGATTAAGCAGAAATATTTCAGCATATCATTTTTTCACATGTAGGAATTCTTTGGTGAAATTTAACATAGTGGCTGTACCGACTCTGAACAATCCTTTCATTTAGCTTTTATAATTCTTTTGATTCCCCTGGGACACTCAAAGGTTAAGTGATTTGCTTAGGTTTCTCCGAATGGGCCTTGTAAAGAATTTTAGAACTGAATAGATTGGAGGCAGGTCTTCTGACACCCAGCTCAATGTTTTCCTAATGGCCTTTCCTTGTAGTTTCAAAAGCTACCCATAGGTTTTTACTCCAGTGTAAATTCTCCCTCCAAAAGCTTATATTGCTGGTGAGGGGTTGTCGCAGCATTTATTTCCTTAGTAAGCCTTTCGTAATTTTGCTTAGTTACTGTTACCAGTTTTCTAAACTTGGATCAGCTTTTTTCCTTTATACATCCCTCTTTTGTATTTTATACTTTTAAAAGTGTTCATAGACCCCAGAATCCGGCAACACTTGGCAAACGTGCTTTCTCTGTACCTCACCTCCACATGTGTTAGTAAATTGCAAATTGCTGCTGATTTTTACCTGTTAGTTTTTAAGAAAAACTTGTTAACCATTCATGAATACTTTCTTGGCAATACAAATGAATAAAACCAGTCTTTTCTTTATTACTAGCTTGTGAAGTTTATGTGTTCAACTGTAGAATGGGCATGCAGACACACTGAGATGTATGTGGAACAAGGTTTGTGACCAGAGCTCACGTCAGTATGGACGACGGTGGTGTGTACCATTCTGGACCAATGCTGCCAGATAGTTCAGAGTCACAAAAGCAAGGATTTGAGGCTGTATTTTTAGTAAACTTCCTCCTAGGCAATGTTTCTACCCACTGTAACTTCCGAGTGATTTGGTGTTTGTGGAGAATACCTAATCTGCTTTAAAGTGAATCAGTATTAAATAAGTTCAGAAAGATGGAAGGGTCATTATATTCCTACAAATGCCTTTTTCCTTCCAAGAAGTGAGAGTGTAAGAAAAGAAACTCTTTTCTTTGCCAGTCAGGGAATAAATATTTTGGCTTAGAGGAACATGCCCATTTATTTATTTAGGAAGACCATCATTTAAGTTTGTGCCATTCATAGAAAAGAGCTAAAGCAGAAAAAATGCTATTATCGTTTTTACATGCTTTAGTATTCTATCCACTGAGTCTATCCACCTTGTGTCAACAGGGCCAAAATACAAAGTTTTTGTCATTTAGTTGAAAGCAAAAGAAAAATCCCGAGAGGTTAAGAAGACCCGTCTGCAATGGTGTGTGCAGACAGAAGGAGAGGCAGGTGCAGGGAGTGGTGGATAACAGGGTCAAGCTCAAGTAAGCAAATGATTTCTGCTACTTCGGATTCTTAATTCTAAAATAAAGAAAAGATGATTTTAAAACACAGTGGAGAGGGCAAACCATACACCCAATGCTCCCACTGTGGGACATGCTGCCAATCACGTCTTAGCAAGGCTTTGAAAACTTACATTAGTACTCGGTCTGAGTCCAACCAGTGGAAATGATACAAACTCTTAATTCTTGTATTTCGGGTAATATGCATCTTTGCCACTCTGTGACTTTTGGGAATATCCTCCCTGGTTCTTAGAATCATTTGACATTATGGCTGGGCACAGTGGCTCGTGCCTATAATCCTAGCACTCTGGGAAGCTGAGGTGGGTGGATTGCTTGAGCTCAGGAGTTGAAGACCACCAGCCTGAGCAAGAAGAAGATGGAGTCTCTACTAAAAACAGAAAAAAAATTAGTTGGGCATTGTGGTGGGCACCGATAGTCTCAGCTACTTGGGAGGCTGAAGCAAGAGGATCACTTGAGTCCACGAGTTTGAGGTTGCTGTGAGCTATAACGGCCTGGCACTCTGCCTAGGGTGACAGAGTGACAGTCTGTCTAAAAAAAAATATATATATCATTTGACATTAGCAATCATTAAGAGTAAAATATTGTTTTGAGCTAAAGCTGATATTTTTTAAGTTTGAGGGTTAACGTTAACTCCGAGAGAAGAGGTTTCAGATAGAAGTATAAGCAATTACTACAAGCATCTGAAGTGCAAGGTCATCTCTAGTGATGTTAGGCTTATAGTTAAGAATGATGATGAAAGGAACACTCCATACTTGCTATCACAGGCGCAACTAGCCTACTGGCTACGACTGACCACAGGTCCCCCAATTAAATGTCATATGTTAAAAAAAAACTCAAGCGGCACTGAGCTTGTAATGTATATTTTATTTTGCACAAGCTTGCATATATACTGCACATACATTCAGTTTAAGAGGAGATGGAAGGCACACAAGGCAATTGGACTACTGTATCCTTTAAGTGGTACAAAGCAAAAGGTAAAAGTTTGGAGAGTATACAAAAGCTTAAAACACACAAAGTAAAACCCCTTTCCCACCCTCCCCACAACTTGTTTTTTCCTCTTTTAAAATTTAGTAGCTGCCAAACTAAATTTTTTACTTTTACTTTAAAATCAATTGTCTACTGCACCTTTTTTTATTTCCTTTTCAATATGGACAGGGAGTCGCATTGTGTTTATCATATCGATTAATATTACAGTACATCCTTGGTAATACAAAATTGTACACCTTCATCAAATAAATTAGGATAAATTAAACCAATAAATTATGCAAAGTCTTCAGAACAATAGACAACAACAAAAATCCACAATTGAAATTGCCTCTAGCTAAAAAAAAAAAATCAAAAATTGACTTTATCAGTTCAGTTATTGTCCTATATTCAAATCAAAGGGTCTTTATTACAAAAAAAAAGAGCTTAATAATGCTATTTACAACATATTGCTAAATAATATAAAGGCAGTGTTTTGTCACGGTTTATACTATATACAGTGAAAAATGGCTGGGACAGTATTGAGGGAAGCCAGGACCTTTGATACTTCTGGATAGTGCTGAGACCAACCCCAAATACATTTTCCTCTAGTTCTAATTTGAATGTTAATGTGCAATTTTAAAATGCTTTATCCCCCCACGTGGAGGAAAGAGATATTTAAAAAATACAGAACGAATGCATTTTCACAAAAGAAGGCCAACTTGTGTGCCTTCTCTGTTTCTGTGGATTTTGGGGGACATTGGATTTGAGAGAGGGCTCAGTTGAAAAGTCTCAAAGGCCAGGTGCTTCCAGATTCTGTTATATTCTTAGAAGGATAATTGTAAGAAGATGCAAAGGTTAAATACCAGTTTTGATCCCAGCTCTGAATATGAGCATCTTAGCTTTAGTTTTATAGGTGGTTTACAACCAACAGATCTACAGAGAACAAAACTGCATTTCCTTCAACATAACTTTTAAGTGCAATACAGTAACTGCTTATTCATATAAACCAGTTACAGTTTTTAAGGGGAGCTTTTTGAAAACAATGCTTCTTGTAATTTGCAAACACAGAGTTTGTACCAGAAGGAAACATTTGTACTATGCACACCAATGAATACGCTATAATATACATGGCAAAGAGATTTTGCACTGTCTTCACATATACACTGCTTCTTCCAGGGGAGTCTGTAAACCACTTTTTCATTCATGAATTTATGATTGTTTCTGGGTGACATGCTATTTTTAATGCCCCCAAAACTTTAGCTGTATGACTTAATAATAACCTGTACGGGGTGGGTATGACTGTGTGTGGGTGTATAGGGGGGTACTTACTGTCTGCATGTACATAGAAAAGAAATTTCATAAATTTACAGAAACCGCATTACCCTTGCCCTTGACATATGATGAAAGAGACTGTTATCTTTTAAAAGTAGAGAGCAGGATTTTCAAGAATGCTTTCAACTGTCTATACAGTCACTGTAGTGTTCCTAATAAATTCAACAGATGTTCTGAGAATGTAGTTATTTATTAAAATCTCATGTCTTATGTAACAACAGCCATGAGGTTAAATATTTACATTGCTTTATAAAAGTTCCCCTTTTACTTTAGTGTTTCTGTTTTGCTTTTTTTTTTTCTGTTGTTTTGGAATTTTTTTTTAATGATATTCACCCACATCCCTAGTACAGTAACAAAGATTCTGCAAACATAAAACACTTTAATTAAATAATACTCGGAGGCACAAAGCAAACTTCAGGAATATGTGGGTGAACGTTTACTTAAATAATTACTACATTCTAACATCTTCCACGTGTTTTACCATTTAATGTGAAACATCCTCATTAAACAGCCAGAGATACAGTAAGAATTAAATGTTTTGTTGCAAATAGAACATTCTTTTCACAAAACATAACAAATGTCTAAAATAGGTTCTTAAATCTAGATAGGAAAAGGTAAGCTTTCCACTTCACACGCGTGTATATATATATGTATATTTTTACATGTGTGTATATGTGTGTGTTTTTATGTTCTCACATCTGCACACACATATATAGCACATGGTATGAAATATTGCTTCTATACTACTTTTCATTAGGCTAAGAAAACACAAGATTTGCACCACAGTTACAAAAAATTGGCTTCTACAAGAATTTTCAAAACTCGAATGCTGCTCAAACAATTGAGGAAAAAATAATTTGCGGTATCAAACTGTGCTAAAAATTCTCTTCTTCAAAAACGTATTCTCCCGCTTTGTTTTAAAAAGACACAAAATATGCATAGCTATCAACGTTATGTCAAACAGCCAGGAAAAAAAAATCTAGTGTTTATTGCAGCTGTAGTAATTGGAAATAAAGTCAAAAGGATGAATTCGAAAGCCACAGAAGGCACAAGAACAATTGTACTTGTGGGAAAGAAACTGGTATTTTGAAGGATTTTTTAAAAATCCCCCCCGCTGGTGCATTTTAGGTCTAGGCACAGACTATAACCTCAAGTGTATACGCAAAAAATAATTTAGGGTTAGCTGAAAATAAGGGGTTGTGAGATATTTCAACATGGACTTTAGACTTGTTTTTTTCATATGCAAACTGCCCCTCATTCTTCACTCTCCCACCACAGAAAGTTAACTTTCTCCAAATAGCCAATTTTCACTTGGTGAGAGTCGAGCTAAGATTTGAAAGATGGTAATTAAAAACAAAACAACAACCAAAAAGTAAAAAATAAAAAATAAAAACCCTGTCGAATAGTTTTGAGAGACAGGCTTTTGCCGTTTCCAATGCACTGGGAGGCACGAGATTTTATGATTGTAAAAGGGGAAAAAATCATCTAAAAGCAAAGTGATCGAGTCCTATTTTCAGAACAAAGAGGTGAGCTTACCCTCATGCTGCAATTTCTACTCAGAAATTATTTCTATGCCTCAGTGAACAGTGAGAGGATAGTGCCTGTAGATAAATGCATCCCCATTTGGTGGTGAACACGTACTTTTTGCTTAATTTGTCTATTTAAATGAGAAAGGCAGGAGAAAATCAGACTAAAAATCCAACTAAGTCTGGAATCAATATTGAACTTGCCCCAGATCAAAGAGATACCTAGTGATCTGTCTACAAAGGTGAATACACTACAGCTTTGCCTTTTACTTTGCAAAGGCAACACGATGTTGATATAAATTACACAGAACAGCAAGGACCCAGGGGCACCCTGACTAGCGCGATGAAAGCCATCCTCTCAAACACAGCAAATCAAGAGTGTGACTGCAAGTTGAGATTGCTTCCTTACTTGGTGCTGATTGGATTCCCCCCCCACCTTAATTCCAACATAATGATTACCCAAACTTTTTTTTTTTTAAAGCAAGCCAGAAAAGCAACCAATTGAATCTAATGACCCTGTGCATTGTGAAGGAGAGTGGGAGCTGGGAGATGTGTCTGGCCATGGTGCAGAGTGAAGCTGCTGGTGCCCAGCCCAGGCCACTGCACACTGTCCACACTGCGAGGGCCTGCTAGTCTCCTGATTGGTGCCGGGCATCATAGGACTGCACCATTTAATTTAAAGTCAGCAGGTTTTAAGGCTTTGTGCTGACAATAATTGCGTTTGTACATTCTTGTCCATCAGCAGAATTTATAAATGATGTTAAATTACAGCAATCAGGTCAGCTAGTCCGTCACATGGGTCAAAACCTGCCTTCTCCAAAGTCAAAGGTAATTTTTATAAAAATTAAGGAAAAATGGCCTTTATGTTCTATATGTTCTAAATACCAGATGTGTTACTGTGTCATTTTAGGAGGTGTCTGATCACATTACCCAAGGGGAAGGAGGGGGTCTGAGAACACCATTAGAATCAACAATGAATTCTTACTGCATCTGCACACAAAAACCCATCTACGAAAAGAACAAGTGTGAACACCATACGATTTTTCAAATGCAAGGATGGGACATTGTACATCATGGAAAAACTGTTGGGGAAAAAAGGGGAAAAGAGGAGAACCATTGAAGAAAGCATAAAATAGCAGCTAGCTTTCTTATGTGTGCTGAAATTGTGTCTTTTGGGTTAAACCCAAACTTCCTTAGTCTACACACTCGTCTGGCAATTTGGTCAATCCTAGCTTCTGAATTAGATGAGACATTATCCATCACTTTAAAATGCTATCCCTCAAATGAAGAAATGCTTAGTTAAACTGTCATCACTTGGAATACCCAGGAGGGTACAGAGAATTGTATATGAAAATAGGTCATTCTCATATGTGAAGACCAAGTCAGTCAACAGTTGTCAACAAATGTCTAGTATAGACAAGAATTTCATGGTCAAGTTGGAATTTCCTTTATTCCTTACTATAGAAAGATATTCGGAGAACAGCGTTGTAGAAAAAAAGTGTTAATTAAGCAGAAATAATAATCCTTTTAAGCATATAAACAAAGTCGAGCAGAGTAAATTTGAAACATATGTGCCTTTTAACATCTGAAGCAAAATAAATCAAAAATGGAAACAAATTGTAGAGTTTTGTTTTTTTTTCCTATGAAGAATGATATCAGCTCCCCCATCCTGAAGAAGAGTCTATTGTCAGGTTCAGAGAAGTAACTAGAAGATCACGTATGAATTTCCAGTCTCATCTTGAAAGAGTCAGTTTTGTGCAAAATTGCTTTACCTTCCATAAGAAACTGGTACTACTTTTGGGGTGCTTGTCATTTCTCTTAGGAAAGGCTTGAGAATTCGTGATGGTTTTTCTTTTAGGCCTTTTGGGGTACTTTCAATAAGTGAGCTGCTCATCTAGCATCAGCATTATTTTCAACAAGTAAGAAAAAGCTACTCGTTGAGTTCAAACCAAACAAGATTAAGTGTATGAAGTGGTTCCAGTGAGTTTTCAGACCTTCGGAACAGTAAAGACAAGAGACACATCACTATCTGTAGAGTTGTGCTGTGTCTTGGGTTTTTTTTTTTTTCCTCAGCCAACTGCCATTTGCAATAGCCATCAATCCAGCAGACGTATCTTTAACAAATGCCCTTCCTTGCTAATACAGACTTTACACAAGCTAACATTCTTTTTCCCTGAAAATCAACCCTATTTTAAGTTTCCAAATGTTAAGGGCCTTGGGCAAAAGTAAACTAAGGGCGGAAGGAAAATAACCATCCCCTTTCAATGGAAAATAAAAAGAAATGAGAGAAAGATGATGAGGAGGAATTACCAGCTGATTTCATAACATATCCATGCCTCCCATACACATATATAACAAATCAAAATCTAGACACATACAACTTGGACATCCAAAGGGGACTGCTACTATTCATACATTCAAAAGGAGTTGTTGGAATTTCTACTCATGAAGCAGCTCTTGTAGGCAGTTCGGGGATTTGAAAATCTCAGGGACTTCACTATCCAGCTTGCAGATAACCTTGTATATGGCCTTCTTCCAGGAAGGATCAACATCTTTGCCTGCGATAATGGCATTGAAAAACTCCCGTAATGTGATCTGCGCAACTTCCAGGAATCTCTCTGGAACCTGCTGATACAAGGAGACAATGGCATTAATAAAGTTTTCAGTTTCAAGTCTACAGTTCTTCCAAGGAAACTGAGCTAAGAAAGGGGCTTACGTGGCACCTGCATTTTCTAAAAATGGCCGGCCTTTATTCCCTTATGTAAAGTTGTTATATATAGTAGCGTTGTGGTGTGGGGTTGCCAGCTTTGCAAAGTTTTAGAAACAGACCTGTGCAAAGGATCCATGCAGACCTATTGAAAAACGAGGATTTCACTATGAATATTAGGGCAGAAAGGGAGGCTGTGACTCTGTAGATTCCTCACTTCATTACATAAGTACATTCCAGAAGAAAGTCTCCAATTAATTTTTCAGAATTTAAATTACATTTCCTTGTGATTTTCATTATGAAAATAAAATGTGTTTTCCAAATGAGATAATAAGTAATGTTTCCATATGAACTTGTACTCACACTTTACAGGAAGGAGATCATCTAAAATCCCAGTTTCCTGTTGGACTCAGAGGATTGTTGACACAAATGCTAAATTGTATATTAAAGTGACCTGCAGTATAAAGTGCTCCACATACATAAAGGCGTAAGATAATGACATTAATATGAAACCACAAAATATAACATTTAAACTGAATCCTAAAATACTACATCAGAAACGACTTTCCCTAGTGATGAGAATTGCTTCATAAGACAGTGATTTATGAAACTGATAGTAAGAGTAAAAACTAACATTTATTGAGTGCTTATGTGTATTCTGTGACAGGCACTGTGTTATGTGCTGCATGCGAATTACGGTATTAATTCGGCCAAGTTCTCTATAAGGTGTTATCATCCCAACTACACAATGAGAAAAGTGAGGCTCTGAGAGATCAAGGGAATTGCTCAAGGTCATTATATAGTCCAAGAAAAACATTCCCCAAATACTCTTTTTGGAATTGCTGTTAAGCCATTTCTTTCGCAGAAATTACTATTTGTGTGTATTACGTGTATGTGTGTTATGTGAGTGTATATGAGTGTATTCCCTTGTTTATTTAATAGTCCAATCTGTTGAGTACGGAAGGCAATAGTTATTGATGTATCTATTTAGCTTTCTTTCTAAGATACTCATAGCAAAGAGGGGCCTATCTTTTTCCACACCAACATAATGGATTCACAGAATAATTCAATGAACTCATAATTTTCCAAGTACACATTGACACTTAGATTTCTTTTAGTGGGGTACTTATGCATTAGTAATGTTTTATTTTTGCATTAAGTGCAGAATAGGAGGACATAAATGCATCACAATTGCATGTGCAGACCTATACAGAAGAAAGGAAAGATTTTTATTTCAGTTCAGATGTGGCACTGTGATAAGTAAAAGGAAGGTATTATGTTAAACAGATTCCATCCCTTTCTCCTTACCTTTTCTCTACTGGTTCAATGGCCCTTTTTATAATGATAGTAACTGGGAAAGAAAACTGGAATAATTGCCAGACATCCCTGTTTTTCATATTTAAATGCAGCAAAGAAGTTCATTGCTCCCAAGGGGAAGTCAATTGTTTTTTATAAAGAAACCTAATAAGTCCCCAGAAAAAAAAAAAAGGGCTCCTACCTGGGGCCAATTAGAGTCTTAAACCAGTAAGAATTCTGAGCAGCTCCTCCCCAAAACTTTCACACCTGCCTTTTTCTCAGGCGGTAGTTCCCCAGGTTGCCAGGAAAACCACCCAAACCAGTCCCCCATGGATATGCAAACACAGACACCCCAACAGCCACTTCCTGCTGAGAATTCATGTGGATTTTCCACAGACCTTTGGTGATTTCCCCTCAGATCTCTTTGCTAGAGGAGAGCTTAGCCCTGGACTCACCTATTTTACCAAATAAAAATTTATCACACAGTCCTTTTGACTACTATCTCTATCTCCCCCGACTAAGATAATCCCTCATGTTTTATCCTGTAGGCATTCTTGAGAGAGAGAACCTGGCTGGAGCAAAATTAGGCAGTGCAAATACCCACTCTGACTACGTGGTTTGGGAGCTGGTAGCTAAATGCTACAGAGATATAATCAAAGGCACTTATTAAAATAAACATTTCAAGAAGTGTGGTTTCACTGGCCATTGGCAACAGAGCCTCGGACAAAAAGCTATGTTCCTTAAACATCCAGGGATGCAGCATGGTGTGGCAGAGGGCTCAGAGGGGTGAAGGGTGAAGGCAGCTGCTCCCAGGAAGCTGAAGAAGGCCGGAAGCCCCGCCTACCCCTGGAGCTTCACAGGAGGTCTGGGGGCCAGGGCCAAGGTAAGGGGGGCAGACATGGAGACTGTCAGAGGAGGACAATACTTTCTAGAACAACCACAGCACTGAAGGAGGGAGGGAAGTGTAGTTGTAAGATTTTCCTGAGAACAAATCAATGTAACTTCTTTGGGGGATTGGGTGCATTCAGCACCTCATTATTTTTATACTTCACCGTGCTTGTTAATGGTTTTTAGCAGGCTCTGCCCTGTTTTAAACATTCATTTCTTATGGGAGTTATCACAGGCTGTCCTGTATAATTTTTTTGTACTTATGTCTTGATAATGTTTAGCTTTTCACCAACTTATATCTCAGTTACCTTATCACCAGGTGTCCTCAGATAAGGAGTCACAGTTCCCATTCTGTATGTCCCCCAAAACACCCACGGTCTTTTGCAAAGTCATTTGATACATAGTTGATAATGGGGTTTTTGCCTTTTCTGCCTTATTCCATATCACTCTAGAACAGCAATTATATTCTCCCTCAATATTTAAATAAAGGAAGCTTAAAATGAGATAGAATTTGAAGAGTTGGAACAGATCTCAGAAATCACTTTATAGATGAAGAAATAGTAAGAGATTATGAGATTCTATGAGGTGAAGAAATTATGCAATAAAGAGACTCGTGTGAAATACAACCAAGCTGGCTCCCTTTTAATGTTTTTGTGTTTTACTTTCTCTCTCTCTTTTTTTAAGTAATCTCAATTATGTATTTAAGGCATCATAACTGTGACAAGTTGTGGATCTATAATCTAGAAAAAGCACAGAGGATCTTGTAACTTCAAACTAAATAAGAACAGTATAAATGATTCCTGGGAGGAGACGTTGGTCCTTGGTTTATGTTTGGGAAGGGATGAATTCTTTGTGAACAAATGAAATGGTTATCTAATTTAGTGCTTACTTTGAGGCGATACTCATGCAATGGACTAGGCTGGATAAAGGAAAGTTATAATGGGAGACTGGCATACTGGAGCTACTAATCTTTTCTGGTGGCTGCAGAGCTGCGCTGTTGGGTAGCAACTGATCTTCTGAGAGGGTGCCAGGGAATTCCATCCACAGGTAGAAATACCGTGCATGGAAAAAGGGAGTCTCATTCCTTGGCTTGAAAACTTCTCCTAACTTTATTTAACAGAGTGAGGAAGGGATACTTTCTGATGTTTTGGGGGGAGGCACCATAGAAGTCAGGCTTATGAGAATGATGTTCCCATTTTTTCCTGTACTTCTTAACACCTAATGGCTTTCCAATCGCCAATAAACATCTGCAGAAAATCCCTCAGTGACAAGTAATCCCTTATCTAGGTTTCTTTTAATAGAACCCAACAATCTGCAGAATGAACCCTAGAGTCTCTCCTCAGCATCAGGTGGCAACAGTCAATCAAGTGGCTGGAATGTAAGACAATGCAGCCTGCTGAGGGGGCACGGAGGGAGGAGGCCAAGCCTTTGGACATGCCACAGGGGAAAAACAAAAGGCTTCCAAAGTCTTTGGCTGAAACTCTGAGGCTATTGTGGGAGCTGTTTTGCCCAGTGTTCCTTAGCAGAGGAGAGTGGAAACTTTGTTTTGATAAAAAGGCATCCCAATATAGGTACCTCACCTCAAGTGGTCTTGCCTTGATGTTTGGAGGAGTGTATAATTGTGATGAGGCACTTGAATGCACTCACAAATTTTGAAGGGGGCCGGCGAGGAACATCTACCAATTTCGTCACAATTTGTACTTGAGTCTACTCAGAACAAATGAGGGCCTTGTGGGCTTCAGTGAAATGGGAGGAGGTTTTCAAATCAGTTCTGTCCACAGCTGGGGTGCACACAGACATCCAACCAATATGTTGTTGGATGGTTGTTTTGCTGTTCTTATTCTTTTTTAAAATCAGAATGAGTGGCAAAGACACATTTTCCCCCCGTCTTCCTCCTCCTCCTCTTCCCAGTTGCTTTACCTTCAAGGATGATTTGTTTTATTAAACTGACTGTCCCTAGCCTCTGCAGTACATAATAAAAGCCTGACAGAGCAGGCTGCCTGCCTTCTGTGTCCTGCAGATACTCATCATAAGTGTCAGGACATACCAAGGTTAGCGGTCACTGGAAGTGTGCTCGCTGGCCCAAACCTTGCCAAACGCTCTTGGCAGCTGAATGAATGTCACAGAGAATAGAAGGGGAATTACAAAGGTTAAAAAGAAGACAGCCTCTCCTATTTTCTGGAGACAGAGAAGCTGATTTTTCACACCTCTGAACCAGCCATAAGCTCATTCATCAGCCTCTTGCGGGGGACCTAAACCTTGCCCCTCACACAGTTCTCCACGGACACTCCTCCATCCTCAATCCCCTTCAAAAATTGGCCCACTGGCCTCATTTCATCAGTGAAATGATCTTTACTAAAATGGGTAGAAAAAAAAAAAAAAACAGGCATCAACCTCTCTCCCGAGCCCCTCCCCGATAGCCAAAGGCTCAAATGGCCCATCGAGCTTATCAATAGATTACACCCTTATCAAGGGAAATCGTCTTGACAGTTCATCTTCTAAGCTATATATATATATATATATATATATATATTTTTTTTTTTTTTTTTTTTTTTTTCCCCCAAACTTGCTTCATTGGAGAAGTGGAAAAGGCCACATAACGTACAGGCAGGCGTGGCTAAGGAATGGCAAGTCAAAAGCTGCCCAGTGTTTTGGTAAATTAGTTTGTGTCTGGGTTTTCTTTCTTCTTTCTCCTCCATTTTCTTTACTACTATAAAAGGGCAATAAAATGCTGACTGTAAGAAGACAATGTCAAGGAGAAAAGGGTACTGGTATTTTGGATACTCTTCACTGCTCGCCTTGGAGAGAGAGTTATTCTTGTCACAAACCCTTTTGTCTGCATCTGCTGACTGCTTGCCTGTAGCCAGCAGCATACTTTAACTGTTTTGTCACCTCCTAACATCACATGCATCAGCTGTTGGGCTTTTGTTACGGGTATTGTAGAACTAATCCGCTGTGGCTGTTCTACTGTGCAGTAAATAAAACAGAAACGGGCTTCTCAGACTATTCTGCATGAATATTTCAGATGGCTTTTACAACTCCGATTCACAAAATCAAATAAATAAGTAACTCCCCCAGCGCCCCCAGCCTCTCCCCACACACAGAAACAAAACCCCTCCAACTAGCCCCAGATGCCTCCAAGTCAAGTGCATTGAAGGCGCTGACTTGAGCCTTCAAGCAATTGTTTCAGTGAAGTTGAAAGAACAGTGGTCTCTCACTTTAACACTGTGGAATTCATATTTATGATTAGAGTTAAATACATCGAATGCTGAAAACAAGGTGAGCAGCTCTGAAAATCTAGACTGCAACTTTTTTTCCCTTGGGCCTTTCAGAAAAAGATAAATGTAACGCCATCAAAAATATATAGTTGCAATTGCCTTGTCAAAACTGCCTTTATTGTTTCGGTCCGCATTTTCGGTCAAAGGAAGATGCTTGTACATTTAGTTCATGCTAAGAGTTTTTCCAAAATGTTTAACCTGTATAGGACAAGAAAGGAAAATCAAACTTGGCCGGGTTTTTCAAAACTGAACTTTCATCATCAGCTCTTTTACCGTGTAAACAATGTACTCATTGGCTGTAGCGAGGCGTTTTTCTAGATGACTTCTAAGTGTCTTTGGAGAAGTTAAAGAGAGAAAGGGCATCCTCAGCACGTGTGTGCATGCACACATACGCACACAAAGATTTCAGGGAAGGAGACAAACAGTGAAGTACTTTCCCGAGCATTCATTCACCCCAGTGTGCACATGATTCCTCTAAACAAACTCTCCTGTCCCTGCTGTTTGTTAAGTAAATATTGATCAAGGAGAGACCTATCTCCTGACAGCCGTGACACAAGCTGGGGACTTATGCTGCAGACAGAGTGGACTTAAATAGATAAACTCAGATGCTTTAGTAACTCCTCATAGAGATTATCAGATGAAAAAGGCAAGAACAGATACGTTGTTGCTGCTTCACTGTCTTACTCACACTGAACTCTCCTGCCAGAGGCAAAGAAGAATCGTGGAGCTATGAAATATTACTCAGGGTCTCCCTCTGCAATCATGCATGCATTTATCCTGGTGTGCAGCCAGGGACTAACTGGCCCTTCCCAAGAGAAGAGAAGGTGCAGGATGCTATCCACAGCAAATCATGGGATTGTATTCCAATACCATCTTATCACAGGCAAGGATTAAATGGGAAAAGGAAAAATGAATGCATTTCAGAAAGCATGAAGGATCACCCCAATATAAGGCGGTGGTGTGAACCTTTAAATAGGAGCCCTAATTCCTGGGAAGCATTTTACCGTTATTAATAAACACATGCACCATAGTGGTTTGAGAGATGCTTTGAGGAGGTTTGCTTGGGCGATTTAATATGAGCTGCATCAACCAGTTGGGAAAAGTTCCTTTGTGTTTCCTAAGTTTTGTTTTCATCATTTCTTAATTAAGATTCAAATTCCTGTTTTCTGCACTGTCAGCAGCTGAAGGGACATAGATACCTCCCTGGGAAGGCCAGTTTTAAAATCATCTTTAGAGATTAGGTTTCGTGTGTTAAACACGGGGCATCATGGTCAAAGAACGAGGCATTGTGTTTAGAGTTCCCACCAAATGGCTAAGTGGGGCTTGCATTTTGTTAGGGTGCTCATGGAATGACTGGCGTTAGCCAGAAGCACTGGCTGAGAAGCTGTTTTCAGATGTCTACGGGGTGACGCAGCATGAGGCAGGGGATGATTCTTGAGCATTGACAAGGTTTTGTACTAAAGTCTGTCTCTCTCTGATGCTCCAGGTGGTATGCACCTTTCAGGGGCTTAGAGGATTAAATTAGTCTAATGCACATGCGGTCTGGGTCCCTAAGCGTGGGCCTGCTTTCTAGTTACATGTTATGCTACTTAAATATGTGAAGAGTAAATGCTTGCAGGAAGTGGCTATAGTTCAAGGTTGTCCTTAAACAAAACAACAACAACAAAAAAAACCTGTTTCCTTCATCTAAGCAAAGGAACACATGGCAATAACAGCCTGTATCTTTTTTTTTTTAAACGAAAGAACAATGTCCCGCTGAGCAAAATTCAGTAGCATTTTGTAAACATTAATTTAAGGAAATCAATAGACTCAGTGAGCTAAAGCCATATTGCAAGATAAACTGGCCAGAGTGCCACTTTGTCAAATAGATTTTCGTTTTCTCGGCTAGATAAAGACAGTTTCAAAATGGGGCAAACGTGTTGCAACCAAGGTTTGAAAAGTATGTGGCCTTCACACAGTCTGCTTGTTCCTACTACAAAGCTGGATAAACATACTTTAAAAATGATAAGATTGGTTTAGGATTGATTTGGCTTTCAAATTTTACATTTAGTACATGTCTTAATTGTCTCCCAAGAAAAGAATGAAACAAAAATACCAGACATTCAGAATAGAAAATGTACTTAGGAGAAAGGGGTTAAATTGTCTTGAGAGACAGAGCTTTGGGAGCAGTTTCAGTTGACGCTCGACTTTAAAAAGACAAGGAAGAAAGAAATCTTTATTCATGCTGACCTGATGGGCAACGGGCCTTCTTGCCAAAATCCTGAAGCCAAACTGCAGTGCATTAGGGATCAGAGGTTTCAGCTGGTGGAAGCTGCTCACCTTCTGTGCTCACCAGGCAATGTTATGTTAATTTGGGGGGAAGGGAGGAAGGGAAGCTGGGGGAAGTGAACTCATGGAAAGGCTAGCGAAGGAACAGGAGTGATCATCCCCCCAACAACACCCAGGTTTTTCTCAGCCAGGCCAAAAGAGCTGCAAGAGTGGTTCGAGAACGTGGCAAAAGGGAAAGCATGCCTCCCTTCCCGTGACCTCAGCAGGGGCTTGCCTGGAGCCTGTGGCAGCACACTTCCAAGTCAGACAGCCTCCAGTGCTATACCAGTCCTCTTAAATGCTGGTAGAGTAGCAACCAGCTATGGCACGGTGGAGATAGCCCCATGGAGGAAATGCAATAAAAGGAATGAACAGTTACATGGAAACCATCAAGGAGGGAGGTTAAGGATCTACCTTGAGTGGACAATGGAACTCCATGGAAAAGGATTGCAGGAATTGGACTTTGATCCGCAGTATGGGGGAGTGGGGTGCTACTATTGGCCAAACTCTGCACATGGACTTCTGTGACAACAGCATGAATGAAGGGCAAAGGCACACCCCGGCTATCTTCCTTGTTTCTCACTTTGAGTTTTTACCCTTTAAGAGTGGATAATTTAGAAAATACAGAATTGACAATAACATTTCTACACCTTTAAGATGCTGACAACACATATATCCAAGCAGTTATCAACAATGTGCTACAGTTGAGTATTCTGAGTACTTGTGACTTTCAGGCAATAGAAAACAACGTCTTAACATATTCTCTTCTACCTACTAACACATTGGGTATACAGTTTAAATTATGGAAGAATCCCACTGGGGACTCTGGGCGTGGATAAATAAAACCATCTCTTCCATAGACCCAGTAAAAGGTAGTACTAGCTTGCCAGGAACAGAATGACAAGTGTCTATGACAGACTATCAACACTGTTTTGTGGGGCTAAAATTTAATTCACCGAATATGTTTAAAGCGGCTAGCTTATTTGTTCACATATGAGCATCTTGGTGTTACATGTGTTAGGAAACACACTGAATGTTACATTATTTGTTGTAATAGAATTGAATGAATTTTCCTTCTCTTCCAAGCTCTGTATATGTCTCAAAGAGTGATTCTAAGTTTAAATAAACAAATATGTAAACAACATAAAATAAAAATGGAAGAAAAAGTGTCAAAACCTCCTCCCTCTGAGATAGTGCCCAGATACTCTTAAGATTTTAAAAAACAACCAGAAGCACATTGCTGTAATTGCACGTCTGGTAGGTTGTTCAGGTAAGAGCTGGACCAAGACTATTCTATAGAAGAATCATACACTTTTGGAACTTCAGAACTAGAAGGAAACTTAGAAGTTCGTGTTTCATAAACGAGGGACACAACCTCTAGCCAGGGGTCAGCAAACTTTGTCCATAAAAGGCTAAATAAAAAATATATAGGCTTTGTGGGCTACATTTAGTGTAGGTTGCATATTCTTCTTTTTCACAACTGCTTAAAAATATAAAATCCATTCTTAGCTCGAGACTAGAAAAAACAGACTAAAGATCAGATCTGGCACATAGACCATAATCTGCCAATCCCTGCTTTTAGCCAGACTTGGGGTCAACAACTTTTCTAAAGGTCTAATGTTCTTTCATTCTGCACTAACCCTGTGTGCCTCTCTGGGTGGGCACAGTTATTCTTCTCACAGGGTAGTTGGGATTGACTCACTCAGATTTAACCAGAAATGTCATGCCATTCCTCGGATGCAGTTCAGGCTGCTGAAGCCTTTGGGAATAGAGTTAATAAACCCCACAGAGAAGGTCAAAAGGACTAGGAGGATTTCAGTCTTGCCTGCTTTGATAATAAACTTTAGGAGCTTTCCTCCAAGGCATATTGAAATGTACTAAATGGAGGAATCCACCCCTGCTTCATGACACATCTAGCCCACCATCCTGATTCTTAGATGGAAGTAGTCAGCACTTTGATCAGTGTACCAGTTGCTCTGTTGTGCTAAGTAACTTCTCAAGGCAGCCTCACATGGTATCTCAAAGGCAGATGCAAATACAATTAGGTGTCATTTGTATCTGAATTCAAGACGGGCTAATGTCTTTGAAGTTTAACTTGGGTGAGGTGATGAAATGAACGAGGCCAAACTTGGTGCCATTCTTGGATGGGAGATTATCCAAAAACAACGTGGCATAAATAGTCCAATATTGCACGAGGGAAGCTGGGGCACAGATAATCCACAGTTGCTCCTGTTTCGTTGGAGAATGCATTACGTGATTGTTTTCTGCAGCAGCTTTACCTTCATAATTAAGCTTTGCTTAGACTAATATTAAAGCTAGTCTGTGTGCCCTGTATTCCTGTTGATGAAGCAATATGAGGAAGGAGCCTGGGGAGAAGCTGTTAGGAAGCGGGGTACAGGTAGGATGGGCTGAGAACAGCACTGCAGGTAGGAAGCACCAAAGAAAGCCCTTGTGATATGGACAGTCATCGGACAGAGCTTCTCATGGGAGATACTGGTACGCCAGGCTGTTCGGGAAGGACAGAGATTATCAGCTTCAATCCCATCTCTTGGTTTTGACTGCAAGATCTTTGTTCTGCCAGAGAACGTTCTGTATTTCCAGGGAATGCTATTGGTCTCTCCTCTACAATCATCTTTTGCAAAAAAGTATGTTCTAAGGATGAACACAGGTTGAACTAAGGATGAATGAGCTGTATTTCAAAAACTACTTAAGAGCTTGTGAAAGGCTTTGAAATCCTTTTTTTCAAGATAGGTAAACAGTTTCAAAAATCAGAGAAATATTCCAGAATGAACTCAGAGGCTTCTGGAAGTCCACCAGAACCCTACCAAGTCCTACAATGGAACTTCAGGCCGTGCGTGGGGTGGGGAGTCTTACAAAGCTGTCAATGCTAGGATTGTCCCTGCTGAAAGGCAATTTCAGGAGTCTACACACAGACTATTTTATATACCTTCAGGCACCTGAAAATGATAAATCTTTGAAAATAGACTGTATATTAAAGGAGACACAGTAGCCTTGAAACCCTGGCTTTTCACCTTCTTCTATCTATTTCAGCTTCTGGTCCTTTCTCCACCCCTGTTCAATCCCCACCCCTCTTTTATTAAAAGTTACTTTTAGTACTTTTATCTTAATTTAAAATGTTAAGGTAGCCTTCAGAGAGAAAAAAAAAAAAAAGAAGCTGGGCATAATAACCACAAGAAATAATGCAAAATATACATATCCAAATGACTTGTGTGAGGATTTGATATTTACCCACCACCAACTCTCACACGTACCAAAAAAATGCCAATGGAAAAGACTTTTATGATCTAGATTACTATCATTTGGGGAATATTTAAAGGAAAGGATGGTGCTACTTTTGCAAAAATTACCAAACAAGCCTAGTAGGGAAGGTAGTTATACCATCTAAAATAGCTAATTCTGTTCTGAAAGAGGGAAGACATCGTATATGGTACAGGGGTTAATACACACCATGATGTTGATCGTTTGTGTTGAGGTGTGACCTGTGCGGGCTGTGTCTCGGGACAGGGATACAGACACCAGAGTTTGCCACCTCCTAAAAAATCCAAAGGCATGAAGCTTTGCTGACAAATTTCAATGCGTGGCCACCACAGCCAAGGCAATAAATAAAGTGAGCAGCAAATATAATGACTAGTGCTAATTCAGTCAATAGACTGTTTACGCATTTGAAAAATTAGTCTCTGTAATCCCCGTCAGGGAGTTGCCATGTCTCCAAGGACATTGTTGAGATTTAGATCTACAAAGAGGACCTTGGGAGAAAACGACAATGGGTTGTCTGGAGATTTTGACTGAGATAATTAAGCTGCAGCAGAGTCACCAGGGTAGAAGTGGCCCTACACGGAAGCCATCTGGAGTCCCAGGGCCTCCATACTCACTGCTAAAGCTTTGCAACATGACCAGGACTCAAGAGACTTCATTTAGAGAATGCAGAATGCCTGTCTGTTCTAGAATCATAGAATGTCAGAGCAAGAACAAAGTTCTGAGCTTAATCTTATCACTTTGCAGGTGAGCAGAGTAGAGCCCAAGGAAGCAGGGATGCCAGAGCTAGACTCTCCTCCCACCACCCTCTTTGCACTTATCACTGTTCTTCTTGTCGGGAACAGATATTCCAGGCTAGGATAACCTTTGCTGCCACACTTGGGTCAGGAAGAATCACTTTCTCTTATTAAAACCAGTTTTGCCTTGAATATTTGTTCCAATTCTTATGAGAGCTCCTGGCTTGCTCATTTGTTTAGTTTCCTATGTAAAAATGATGCAATGTTGGGCTGCTAATGTAGCAGTGACAAGGTAACATTTACTTGGTTCTCCAAAGGAGTAAAAGTGAATGCCTAACACAGCACTCGCTTCGTCCTAATACACTCATGTAGATTCATTTACTTTTCACAACTACTCTGTGAGGTAGGCACTATCATTTTCCATTTTACAGGTGAGGAAACTGAAGCAAAAGTGGGTGCAGTTTCACTGCTAGAAAGTGGCAGGGCTGGGATTGGATCTCAGGGACTGGCTCTAGAGCCCATCTGCTTAATTCTATTGATACAGCTCCACTGACATGGAATGAATAGCCCCTAAATTTTCTTTTTTAACATTTCAAGGTGATGCTTTTATACAAAATAATGACAACTTGTAGGTGAATGCTTTGCTTCTTGCCTGAAACCAGAGCTTTCTTGCCACAATTGTCATTTTTATGGACTTAAGTCTGAGACTAAGGCTATCTCCTCATAATGTCAAATACCCCAGTACTTTAGCTACAACAACTCTGAAAACATTTGTACAGCTGGATATGTCCTGTAGACACAATCAGATTTACCAGAATACTTGCCTAGAGGCTGACAAATTGGTCTCATAGGATCGTTTTAACCAATAAGTGCCACTGAGATGCTACTCAAGAAATCCAACTTCTGACGATAAGGTTTTGAAGCAATAAAAAAAAAAAAAAGTCCCATTTGGTATATATAAAGAATAATTGCCAAAAACGGTGGTGGCATGGCTGCCCACACCTGGAATTCTGCCCTGAGGTTTAATAATTGTAACTGTTCCTCAGAAAAGCCCAGGCTGGAAGCACATTACAGAAGGGCAGCTAAAATGATCCAGGCAGCCCACTTACTGTATGAGATTAGGCTTTTAAAAAGGATTAGAACTCCTTAATCTGGAGAGATGAAGATTAAGAGGGAGTAATGATCAAAGTCTATAAAATCAGAAAGGAAATGGAGAATATGGCCACAACCCTGTTCACAAATCCCAGGATATTGTAACAAGGGCTATCCCTGTGGACTTTTAGGGGAATCACTTTAAGAGCCATAAAAGGAAGATACTCTTTTCATAGCAGGTAATAAATTTAGAGAATGATTATCTTGAGGAGTGGTGTATTCTAAGAACGGGGTTAAGTTTAGAAAAAGAGTTTAAACAAATCCATGATAAAAACAGAATGATCAAATACTGGGATGTTAGGAATGTTTGGGGTACATCCTGAGTCTTTTGAAAATCTATCAATGGCAGGTACCAGCCTCTCCTGATATCCTTCCTACCCAGGGCTGACAACTGGAGGGGCAGCCCAGTGAGCTGATGACCTCTCGGCTCACCCTGTGGTCCAGGTTGTCCAATATTCAAAGCAGGGCTCATGAATGCTCTTGTGCCCATCGTTGGTGGGTGTTTGGAAATCTCAGGAAACTGGTACAATAGGGCAACTCATTCCCTACAGGAAGTTTTCTTTAGTTACGAGGAGGATCTTTGTCCTAGGATTCTGAATTAGAATTCAGGGCGATGATCTGACCATAGTTTCTATAAAATATGAACTTATTCCTTTCACTGTACTTTGAAACTAAAATTTTAAGTTTTACTCAAAGTAGAGACATTTAAATCACCTTTGGTTGTAGTGGTCAGGGAACAAAAACTAGTTAAACTCTATTGGAGAAGTTGCTGGTAGTACATTAACACACATCAATTAATTCAAATTTAAGGGGAAACATACCAATTATGTAGTACCCATCAAACCCAAGAAATTAAGCTCTAAAATGTACTTCAGTTAACGTAGGAACCAGCACATCTTAACAAAAGAAGTGACTCTGTTAAGCATATAGTATAAAACTTCAGAAGAGAAATGTTTTAGCTGTTTCCAAAACAGCCAAGTGTTAATCACTTTAAGTATCTAATAATAGGTCATTGTTGAGGTTGGGGAGGTTGGGACAGCAGCAAGAGGGGGCAGTGGATTTTAGGAGTGGGCAGAGAGGAGATGAAGATTTCATTTAGAGAAAAGGAACCTTCAGACGACTGTACCACGTGCAGTGAGGCATGAAGAATATTTTCTATACTCACATTTTAAAGTGTTTTCTGAAAAATGGTAAAATGTGGCAATGTGCAGAAGCAACTAAGGAAGCCCAGGAAGAAGGGAGGGGGGCAGAGATAGGGGGTAGTGTAGAAAAGCACACAGACAATAAGCAGTATCTAATAACCCCTAATTCTAACTCTGTCTACCACCATAAACTGGAAGCCATCACTTGGTATCTTTTCAAATCACAAGATGGAAAATGTTAGTTCTCACGGTGGGAAACTATTCAAAGTCACTATTCATTTGGGGAATAAAAAAGTAGAAGAGGTTGTTAGGTGGGGAAGGGCTCCAGGGTAAAGAGTCACCTTGTTTCTCGGTGTCAACTTTGGAGTGATTTGGGAAGAGAAAACGGGGACATCTGGAGTTCAGAAGTTGAGAAAAATGGGGAAGAACCAAGAAGATGAATGCGTGATCATCAGTGACACAAAAGAACGGAGCGAAAAGAAGCCTGGCAAGGAGGCCGGCAGCAGGGCTAATGAAGCATTTGCCATGTGGGACGTTTGCCAACGCAACAAAGAAGATGTGCTTGGGCTCTGCAGATGTGCCAGGGCCCCCAGAGCAAAATAATGACATAATCACCATCAGTGTCACAGACCAGACTGTACACAAGGTGACAGGGGAGGGGAGGCCTGTAATGTGCACGCAGGGAGGCTGCCTGGGCCCTGGCGGTGGCTGCCCTGAGGGTTGGGAGGCAGGCTGGACAACCCACCTGACTGTGTAGATCTCTATCTTAAACTCAAAGGGGAGGCTCCGGCACATCTTAGGTGGTTGTTTTTCATCCAGTCCTAGCTACTCCTGACAAGGTAACAGAAATCTGGAAAGCTTGGAAGAGATTTGGACAGAGTGGAAGGGGCAAAGAAGTGACTGCAGAGAGTTTTGTAAATCAAACCCTCCCTGTCTTCTGCTAGAATAACATGACCCCAGCCACACAGCCTACGGTGTAAATACTACCATGGCTGTCAACGTTTCATACTGCCAAGAAAATGCAAAATGTATTTTGGGGAACCTGTTTAGGCCAGGGACACGAATGGGCGATCAGTGGGGCCATCTCAAAGTGAGTGCAAAAGCAACACTAAGGCAACTAGGAATCTGCGGCCGCTCATTCTCAACACAGTCTCTCAGCAGGCCTCGTCACCTGCCCGTGGCTCTTGCTCAGTAAGGTGGGTGTGTTAGTACAGCTGTCTGGCTTTTAAGTGACTTTTGTCAGTTTGAAAGTGAAAGTCTGTTTGAGGAGCTGAAAGAACAATAGCTCAGAGCCCGGAAGAAGAGCTGGGAGCACAAAGGACTTGGCTACACTAGTGTCCTTTTCATTGCTTCTCATGAAAGATTCATAAGACGAACTTTAATTTTTTATGACCCTCTTTTGGGTATGACTATATTAGTTGTGTCAACTTCCATATACAGGTTCTCTTAAAATACCAAAAGGTCTGTTGTGAAATTGTTTTCAAAGACCAAGGAGGGCAGAATCGATTCTGCTATCCTAAGGGTCACTTCCTCCAAAGAAAATGCTCGCAGGGACACAGAGATTTCTTTTAAACAGGGTTCCCTTCAGCCTTGACGTTGCCATGAACGCTGCAATGTAGCCATTTTAAACCTTTCTAATTTGCTAGTTCAGCCGCTCCTCGGAAGAACGATTGTATTTGTTTTTCTTGGCTTCACCCTATTTAACAGGAACAGTAGTATAATGATCATTAATAGACAGTTCTCCCTTCCCTGCACTTCTCTTCCCATTACATCTTTCCTTTGTGTCTCAGCCAAAAATTGGAGTAGGGGAGGGGGGCCGACCGTATTTGTTTTATGTCATTTTATAAAATAGTACTGGGGATTGGCTACAAGCAATCACTGAAGGTGAAACAGTATTTTTAAACTAGAATAATCTACTTGTAAGCATGAAACTCCTGGGCTTCACCCAAAAGAACGAGGTTGAAAAAGTCATTGTTGGACATTTATATTGATGTATTTAAGAGAAATGAGCGACTGATCATTAAAATTTCTGCCCTGTGATTGACAAAGAACCCAAACGGTTAAAAGTTTAAATAACATCCTGGAGGGAAAATGAGGAAATTTGATTTGAAATGTTCTCCACCCCGTGAACAGGGATCTCCAACTTGGAGCAAAGCGTTGGTTTGCTAAATGAGTTTGTTTCATCTAGACAAAATAAACAGGCTTGCTTTCAAAAGGTTGTTAGAACTTCTTCAGACATTTCATCCAGGATGGACTGAACACAATAATAACATCCCACTGAAAGCTGCAGCCACCACCAGCGGCTCTCAGAAGAGAACTTGCTCTCTTTCTCCTATTGATAACCCTTTGTGGGACGAAGAAAAAGGGCCAGAGCAAGGAGAACTGAATGTCAGACAATAGGCATCACTCCACACACTGCTCATGAACTTTCCTCATCTCTGAAGGACAATTAATTATGAAGGCCTTAGGGGTAGCTCGTAGCAAAGGAAAACCCACCACTGTCCCAGCACCACAGTCACTACCTCTGTGTTTGCTAAATGGCTTTGCCTGTTGGGGTACAGTCACCCCGAGAGAGCCAATAGATCATTTGGGGGAGGGGCGGCGGGAGGTGGGGGAGGAAAGCAGAAGTTTTTTTGTGTGTGCGCCTGCCCTTGTATAATTCTATTCTCACTGTGAACTCATCCATACACAAAACACACGGACAATTTTTTTTTTTTTTAAAGAGAGAAAAGCCACAGGGTAGGTTACAGTCAGAAACGGCCTCTCAGTGGTGTGTTAAAAAGGATGGTCTTTTCACCAAATCATTTCACAGAGGCAAAACAGACAAACACAAAGAGTTGAGACTTTTTCTCCTACATTAAATGGAGTAACTGATAAGGTCAGACATATGATACCTAAAGACATGAATCTGTGAACTCTTGAAGTCAAAGGGCCTCTCTGTGCCGAGGAACAATCTTTCAAAGGAAATAGATCATAGAACTCCACTGAATCCCCTTTAAACTTTATGAAGCAGGAGGAGAAAAAGCTCTAAGTAGGGAAGCTTGACAGAAGAGCCTTGAACTATTTTCTGAAGGAAAGATGAGACCCTCCCTAGGCTGCCACAAAACATCTTTTTTTTTTTTCTAAAGGCTTCTCTGAACTTTGATATGTGCCAAGACACTGCTATTGAAAGCTGTATAATTATGTGCTATAGCCACTGTAGAAAATGCTTTGTTCACCCCAACAAAGGACAATAAGCAAAGTAAAGCGACATTATACTGTATCTTTTTCTTTAAGAATGTTGAGAAAGGTCATGGAATGCTATAACTAATAAAGCTGTTGAGTAAGGAGGTTTTAAAGTTGATCTTACTGTGCTTGAATGTAACCCAATGACAAAAAAGACACAGGGAGCTAAAAATGCAATGACATTACCAAATAGATGATAAATCCATGGGCCCGCTTCATTATACTGATGAACACCTCAAATACCCAAAGGACAGCAGTACAAAAATGACACCTCATGCGTGCACACCGTTCTCCCCCTCCGCCCACCCCCAACCCTTCAATCCCACTCCCAACCCGGTGTCTTTACCGGGCTCGCCTTCAAATTTTAGGCAATCGTTCCCTAGAAGGAATATGTTCCCAAGCAGCCGTGTGTACATATATTTAGAGAACATTCATTTAGTCTCTTAAAAGATCAATTTGGCTTGTCAGTGGCGGGACTGGCAAGAGAAGAAATGGTAAAGGGTTTCTCTTCCTCCTCGCCACCCACCAAGAGTGCCTTGTGTGATCATTTAAGTGGCTCAGCGGCTTTGAGGCCAAGAGACTGCAAGAGCAGTAAAAGGTTTTCACTCATGTGCCAGTTTCCCAAATGATCACTCATATTTAAGTATCTATTTGGAGCAGAGGGGAGCGCTTCCTAAATCCACCTGTCCTCATTTTTCTTTAAAGAGACGACAATGAGAATGAAAGACTTCCAAATACATTAAATCTTCTCAAACATGGATTTTGGTGAAAGTGGGAGTGGGCTGGGAAGAGGGGTAGGCAGGGAGCTGAGAGCATATTCAATAAGTGTGTATGTGTTTGCTGGGAGAGGGGAGTGTATGTGAGGGGTGCTGCTTTTTAAATTTTTCTATTTGTAAGACGAAAGTAAGAAAATGCATAAAGAGGTCTGCAGAAGTACCCTTCTTACCTATCATGTGTCACCGAGGAAGATGTCAAACCCATGGGCTCTACGATGGAGCACCTGCCCTGTGAGACATTATTACCTTAGGAGATGGCCTTTACAATCCCACTAATGAATGGATCAAGTTCCCCAATCATTTTGAAGCCTTCCATACCAAAATCTGGACCATTAGTGAGGGCAAGGGAGATTAGTCATTCTTCCTGGGAACTTGGACTCTGCCTGTAGGTAAATGACTAGCCACCGAGGGACCCAGGAGGGATTATGGTTTACCACGGTGGTGATGGTGGGAAAACATGACCTCATGGTACCCCAGAATGAGAAGGAGCCTCCAGGATGCCTGGATGAAGGTATTTGCCATACTCTCTTCTCAATTTACACTCAGGCCACCTTAACACCCCCACCACCCCCCACACACGGAAACTTTGCATCATTCTGTCTTTCTTTGCTGTACCTTATGAAACTGGCCAGCCTAGGCAACCTAGTCCAGTCTAGGGTGCTGTGTCTTTTGGCTATCTGATTGGTAGTGCAATTAACCTGTGTGAATTACCAAGTCAGTTGCCTTAGTTGAGTTCATTGCGAAACAGGTGAACCAGCCTCAGAAACTGACGGTGATCATTCTCTTCCTTTCCTGCCACAGTTGTGAGGGAAACAAAAAAGCAATAAAACCTGACTCATATGCCCCCAAAATCACAAGTATAAGTATAATTTAAAAACTGGGATGGAATCCCCAACCTCCTTTCCTTTCCCGTAAACAAATTTTTTGGAAGCTCTTCAAAGTGAAGTGAGAATAAAGCATGGAAATATGTACCATGACACCTGGAAAGACAAATTTATTGTTGCCAATCTCATTAAACGCGACAAGCAGTGAAAGATGCAGCCCATAATTGCACTCCCCTCTCCTTCTGCGCACCTTTGCAAATCCTCCTTCAGAAGAGAGACGCCCGCCCCATGTGATACTGCTAATTCGATTTCCTTGAGCACACACTAAATGTGTGTTCATTTATTCCCCCTTCCGTGTATTCTTCCACATCCCTTGGGTCTTCTCACCACCCTACGTCTGAATGCCGTGCCAAGAGTCTTGGTGATTGTGTAAACTGACAAAGAAGGCAGAGAAAGCACTCTGGCCACTGAGGAAACCCTGACTCATAAAGGCCCCGGAAATGCAGGGGCTAGCACCGGGAGCGGGATCCTAGCCACTCCCTCTTTGCTAGTGATACACCTGCCCCACCTGCTCTGTTCTCCTGTGGGGCAGGGGTCAGCATCCTCTCTAGCCTGGAGAGCCAAGAGCAGCAGGGGCTGGAAGGGACTAGTACTAAGCAGTGACAGAGGAGCCACCAGCCAACTCTAGAGGAAGAGATGGAGCAGAAAGCTGAAAAAAGACAAGGAGTAGACAAGGAAAAGAAGGAAGAGCAAAGCAGCAGAATGGGAGGAAAAGCAGAAGTGTCATCCTCAGATCTCTTCCTCTCGCCCTGGCTCGCCCTACCCTCACCCATTCTGATTAACTTTAGAAATAATAACGCTTTAGGTGAATTGAAGTCTTCCTTGCTATTAGACTGGTATCAGTGTCAGTATTATTGCCCGCATTAAATAAGTTAATACTGGCATAATGCTTAGAAGAGTGCCTGGTATATTAGTAAACAGTCACTAAATGTTAGTAATTTCATTACTGCTACCAACAACTGACTGAGAAACTTAAAAATGCAATCAATAAGACATTTTACTGTTTGGCCAGCTAATACGTAGTTGGGTTAATGCCTGGTATATTAGTAAACAGTCAATAAATGTTAGTAATTTCATTACTGCTACCAACAACTGACTGAGAAACTTAAAAATGCAATCAATAAGACATTTTACTGTTTGGCCAGCTAATACGTAGTTGGGTTAATGCCTGGTATATTAGTAAACAGTCAATAAATGTTAGTAATTTCATTACTGCTACCAACAACTGACTGAAAAACTTAAAAATGCAATCAATAAGACATTTTACTGTTTGGCCAGCTAATACGTAGTTGGGTTAATATTCCTTTGAATTGACTGGATCTTTGGACACGATGTAGGCATAACCTCAAAGTCTCTCTACCATGCTCCGTCTCAGTTTTTAAAAATTTGTGAAGAAGGGGCGGCACTTGTGGCTCAGTGAGTAGGGCGCCAGCCCCATATACCAGAGGTAGTAGGTTCAAAACTGGCCCCGGCCAAAAACTGCAAAAAAAAAAAAAAATTGTAAAGAAGCAAGGTATATAGTTTTCTACTTTGCCATCCTTTTCACTTGCTCAGACTTAAACTGTAGGTTCCTTTTACTTGATTTTAAGAGGAGAGACTTAAATACAAAGTAAAGCCTTGCACATAATATCAGTCGAAGTATTTAGCTTGAGGTGCTGGGCCCATTTTTGGCTTGCAGCCATGGACCACCCTGGCAAAGTGACAACGATAATAACAGTGGCTTTTTAAGCATCTCACTTAAGCAGTGACCTCCACGCACGAAGGCACGGGAAGGAGGGGCTCACCTTATCTGAAGCTCTTGTTAGTAAATGTGCCAACTGAGAGGCTAAATGAAAAACGATTTAAGGACACTAGGATCGTGTGTGGTTCTGGGTATGTGTGTGTAGGTGAGTGTGTCAGTGGAGGGCACAGGGTATGACACATGCTTCTGCTTCTTTCTTCCTTATTTGTAGTGAAGGAGGAATTAGACTCAGAGTAGTCCAATAACTTTCTGAAGCCACACGAGAAATGACAGAATTCCTGCCCTGGCCCCATACTCCTTGAAGTGAAATAGTCTTAAAATAGACACTGCAGATAAAGGAGAAGTGGCCTGGCTGGAAGTGGATACGATTCACAAAGAGAGAAATATCAGATGTTAATCATATTAAAGAGGATTTAGATGATGCTAAATGCATCAGCTGGTTGGGGACCTCTTGATGCCAGCCACCCCTGTTTGTGCCATTTGGGCCCTTGTGCTGTGAGTAGGGGATTAAATGCCAACTAGGTAAGGTTTAAACAACCCTGTGAACCCTAATGTGTACTTTAAGGATTTGTTCTTTGAGTATATTACACAGCAAAAGTTCAGAAATTATCTCATGAGTCTTGGGCAATTCTTCTATGAAGCTTGATATATGCTGCCAAAGGCACTTTTGAGACAAAATAATGTAAATAATTTACTAGCACACAGGAGAAATCTCTTAGTTTAAGGTTGAGAGCAATAGACTTATCAGAGAGTGGGGAAGAAATGAAGCCCTTAATATGATTTCTTTAACTTTAGAAGAACTCTGCTAGTGTGCTGTCAATGCAGCGAGCCAGTGCTCTGTTACAACTGAGACTTTAAAAACAGAGGTCTTCAAACAGTGGAGCAGGACATGAAGAATCTCCAATTTTAATGTGTTCAGCAAAAAATAAAGAACCTTCATTTTCAACATGTTTGGCAAGAGATATGTGTGTCTTGGAGAGCACAGGGAAATTGGTAGCTTGCAGTGTGACCAGTCAAACTTTCAAAGACAACTATGACTTCCCCATTGCCAAGCTTCCATATTCAGTTCTTTATAAGCCACCATAACTGGTCTGCACTGCTAAGAGCAAGAGGTGGAGAAGAGCCAAACAGGAATGGGTGAACACTGGGGTGGCCAGGGATTACATCCCTTCATGGACAAGGCCTGACCAAGGTGCTGTTTTTTCCTTTGAAATTGTGAACTTCCTGGGCATTCTTATCTGCACAAGTAAAGCAAGATTATTAATATGAGGTCTCTGCATGAGAAGGTGCGGGAACAAAAAATTCTTACCCTCGGGGTAGCACAGCATCTAACCAAAATAATACAAGAAATGGACCAACTTTGTCAAGCTGTG